>NC_081143.1:14912515-15254181 GCF_958295425.1 Solea solea | reverse complement strand
TCCTGTAATGTTTTAACAAAAACTAGAGTCTGATTTTAGCAGACCTTGTGTCCCATCAAAGAAACGGTTTGGAGACGTGGCTCCAGCATTCATTTGACTGATGAAAACACTCCAGACTCGTTCGCAAGAATCATTCACTGATGGTTGTCTGACGGCAGTGAGACAACATGACAGAAGTGAATCAACATCAGAATGGATCCAACAAAAGAAAATTGGTCCAGACAGAGCCCAGATTTTTGCTGGATAGGGATGCTGTGGAATGACTTTATATGAGCTGCACAAATCAGACATCCAAATAACGCGGCTGGGCTGAAGCAGTTCTGACAAAGAGTGATTGAAAATTTCCCGTGAACACTGTGCAGGTCCAATCCAGAAACACTTGGTCGAGGTTATTGCAGTTAATGGAAGTTCAACCAGTTACCAAGTCCAAGGGTTCCCTTACTTTTGCCCCTGCCGTGGTGAATGTTAAATGTGTGTTTAAAAAAGCATGAAATAATTGAATTGTTTGTTATTAGCTCAAGCACACTGTGTTTATGATAAATTCATGAAGGAAAAAAAAAAGGGAATTCCAAAGGGTTCATATACTCTTTCCCAGTACATCTATCTCACACACACACACACACAAGATTTGACATACCTGCTGACCTGGTCACCAACATCTAACACCTAACACCATTCATCTCCACAAAATAGCAGTCAAAGTGTGTTCATAGCAACTTACACACTTGTGCTGTGTCTGTGTGTGTGTCTCTAAGTCTAATGCGGTGAACATGAATCAACCCCCTATTGTAGGCAAACAATATGTGAATGTGCATTTATGTGTACATGCATGGCTGCCTGTGTGGCCATGTGTACAAACCCCTGAGGAGTTCAGTTGGCGTCAGGACACAGAGGGAGTGGGCGAATAGCTGCCTCCAGCAGCGTAATTGGTCATTTTGTCTCCGTTTCCTCTGTCATGCTTTTATGTTACTTCTAGTCAGCATATATGGTTGTGCTGTAAACAATACAAGTTGCATAGATAATGAATGCACTTGGCTTTGTTGTTTTCTTATTAGAAAGTACAGTTAAAAGCCGAAAAGACAAGATAAATACTGCATTCAGACAATTGCTTGCCCAGACTTTATACACACACACACACACAGCACAGGGCAAACTTCTATTTACTTGTTCTTAAACATAACAAGTAAATGCCTATCCCTAATCTTTACCCTTAAAACAATTCACATCTAACTCTTGACTTTAATCAGATCTTTACAAATGATTTTCCTCTTCAAAGGCTAGGTCCCCACTGGTCCTGAAAAAAGTCATTTATACAATAAAAGGACCTGAAGAGGCAAAAGCAAGTGTAAACACACACACACACACACACACACACATCATCTATCATTGGAGACACACTGACACAGCAGGGTGTCCCTAGTCCATGGACAGCACTCCCATGAGTGATGTTTGAGTGACAGATAACCCTTCTTAAAGGGGCGTTGTCTCATTTCCTTGATGGACAGCTCCACATTTATCCTCCCTGTGGTGAAAAAGTGCTGATGTGGTCATTAAAACAGGAGGAGAGGAGCTTCTTAGGCTAATACATGGGTTCTCTGATCCTGCTCCACACACACACACACACACACACACACACACACATGCACGCACTCCAGAGGTTAATCCATTACGGAGTCAATCCTCTTAATCTGCCGTTCCCAGGGAAAGGAAATGCTTACAGGGAGACTTTGGTGCTCATGCTTACATGCACTCAAAACATGCCAGTGCACATACAGAAAGGCACAGACACACGGACTGACAGCATAATGAATTATTGATTGAATGGGGTAATTAACTCCTCTGCTGTGTCCCCCTGCTCTAGCTCACCTACCAAAATATCCAGCATCCATTGGTTTCAAACACAGCTCTGTGTGTGTGTGTGTGTTTCCGTCAAAGACTTTGGATGCTCGTGTACGGCTGTGTTCGCATATCTGTCAGATTTTGTTAACTCGAACAGTTTGGCGATATGAGGGGGTTTATGCGTGGCGCCCCGTCACTGCGCTCAAGGGGCTGCTTATTTCATGAAGAATATACATTTTCTATTTGAGCGCAAGTGAGAGGTAGACTCCGGGAGTAATAGGTGCTGAGCATGTGCCAAATGTAGCAACTAGGACACCGACCGAATTTGAAATAGCATTAGATCGGGAGTGTGAGAGAATTATAGGTGGTTAAGTGAGGACGGAGGTGGTCAAAGCTGTTTTACTGGGTCAGTCCAAGCTGTTCATCTGAAGTCCGGATAGGGGGAATTTAAAAAAGGAAACTGGGTTTCATAGATGAAGCACAAGACCCATTATTGTAGCTGGTCTTGGATGAGGTTTTGCAGAAGAACAGGGCTGGAGACCGACTTGTGACTGGCAGAGCGGGGCTGGCAGATGGCAGAGCAAGGAGTGATTCCAAACCAGGCAGGTTGTCGAGTGGGGCGGCCAGTAGGCGAAGAAAATAGTCAATCTAAAGCAGATAGGTAGAAGAAGATTTTGGTTTACTGTTAATGGCTGCATGATGAACCCAGAATGCAGAGATACAAAGTATAAGGCTATAGGCAGGAAACTGGAAAAGTTGTGAAAACTGGGAAAAGTCTAGTGTTGACGTAACATTTGCATCATTAAGGAAACGGAGTTATCTGGAGGGAACTGAAGGGAAGAAAAACAGCTTTTAAATGCTGCGGCGGATGAGTGGTTGATTGGCAGATGCATCTCCGATGTGCAGGAGCATACAGTATGCGGGAGGAGGTATCCAGAGATGACGCACAAAAAAACAACTAAGACACACACACAGCTTGGACTGACACACAAACAACAACCAAGTATAAATGGATAGGCCTGGCTGATGTGGCCACAGATTATATTAAGACAAACGGCTTTCAAATGGCTTTATACCAATAATCGGCACAATAATATATCAGATAATTGAAAACTAAGTTTTACCTCTGAACAAATCTGAGGCAAAAACGTATGTATAAACACAATGTTGGTGTATAGTGAACATTTATCAGCTTGATATTAAAGAAAGTTATATTGCAGTATATATATGTGGGGGATAAATAACACTGTTGCATCATTTTAGCTGCACTGTGACAGAAGGTCTACTCTATAAGCTCAAATGCATGTGAGGGAGTAAGTGATTGAGTGAGAGGATTTTAAAGTGACACCACCGGTCAGCTGATAAAGAGTTTTCCCTGCACCTCTTGCTCTTATAAAATGGATCTCATGCGAGCCGCTTCCATCATGTAATCAAGAGGGCAATGTTGACAAGCCGATGCTTTACAACTTGATTTTTCAAAAAAGCGCCAAGCAATGATATCTTCCCACTTCTTGTTTAAGAGAATTGGCCTCCAGTGCAAGGCACGACTCCAGTGTGTGTCATTAAATTGACCCATTGAGTGCAGCTGATACACCGTATACGATGTGACTGAGGTTCTGACTTTCTCTCTGACTGAATATTTGCCAAGTAAATATAGCCAATATCACAGCAAAGCTGTTGTTTTTTTTAATTGTGTTTATTGTGATTTTGTCGAACAACAATGTGGTTATAAAATCAGCATGTTAGCACAGCCGTGAAGCAGCTTGGAAAGTGACTGCTGGGTTATATGAAGTCTCAATGGACTGTGAGGCAGTCAGTATTTCATACTTGTTCTTTTGTTGTCTGACAAAGGGAACTGGGAAACACACACTCCAGAACAGCTTTATTGGAAATGTTGCTGTATCTGTGAGAACAGAGAGGAGGCGGCAAGCACACGGACCAAAGGGCCGATATCGGACGACACTACAAATACAAATTTAATGCAAACATGACCCAATGACATACTGTATATATATATATATGTATATATATATATATATATATATATATACAGTATATACTGTATATGTATATACATATATATCAATATATAGATATATATTCACTGAGGAGAAGGGAAGAAGGTTTTTATCCATACTAATTGGCATGAATAAAGCTAAACTACAGGAGAGAAGGGGGAGAGTTAAATAACGAGTCAAGGGCTGTATTCTCAAGCGAACAAGAGGAGGACTGAGAGATAGATTAAATGGTAAGAAAATGGTAACTAACTGTTAAACAGAGAGAGGTAATAACATTAAAAATCAACCACTGAAAAGGAAAGAGGAAAAAACAGGAAACTGAAGATGAGAGTGAGTGTTTTGTATGTGGAGGAGGGCTTGGTACCATCTGAAATGTTTGAATGTTTATGCTTATATGATACCTGTTTGACCTATTAACACAGTGATGCTTTGTTTCTGTATCTTTTTTATTTACATTACAACATTTATCACTTTTTGTTTCTTTGGAGAGACCAAAGTAAAAACTCAAGCTTCAAATGTCTAAATAGAACTTTGAATGAGTAATTTGGTATTTTACGCCGTTTGGTACTTGAGCACATTTCAATTGGTACTAGGAACAGTGCTGACCTTAGATATCCGGCCCTAATGCTGATGAAGACAATGTTGAAAGAGAAGGCTGGAATCTGTGCTTCCAAGCAGGGAAAGTGAGAGAGAGTGAGACAGAGAGCGAGAGAGAGAGAGAGAGACAGAGAGAGAGTCTGGGTTTGGGTGGCAGCCAGAGAGAGAGTGGACTGCTGAGATGTGGGTCATCAGGATACCCATTGGCATCAGGACACATTAATGATCACAGCAGTCACATGGCACTGCAGTCAATATGGGCAAAGTGGCCTCATTCTCCCCTGTAACCATTACCACACACACACACACACACACACACACACACACACACACAAAGTTTGTGCAGTAATTCTTCTTAGGACACTTCCATTTATTTGGGCAGCCTAAACAAAGCATTATCCTTAAACCTTAACCTAACCACAGTTGACATTATAGCTCTAAATGAGGGTCTGCCTCATTAGGACCAGCTTTTGGTCTCCATGAGGACTACTGGTCCGGATACAACTACACACACACAGAGTCCCACTACAAGTGTGGTATTGTTTCAGTTTCACTGCAGTGCTTGTGTCTTGTGCACTTTGCATTGTTCCTTTCCTTCGTTTCCCCCTCACCTCTCACCTTTTGTTCCTCACCACCTCTTGCTCCGCTCCGCCATTTTTACCCTCGTTTCCATATGTGTGGCCATAAATCTAAACACTCCGCCACTGCTACCTTTGCACCTTCCCATGCACCACACTGACCTCTGAGAATGAATGGACTCAGCATTTTCACGAGTGTGACTTTTACCGTAGTGAGCACTTTCTCTCTCTCTCTCTCGCGCTGGATGCAGAGAGTGTGTGTGTGTGTGGGGGCCGGTGCGGTGCCGCTGAGGCTGAATCAAACCAGACACGCCTACACTCACACACACGTACACATCCATAACCTAATCAATGCCAGGCTAACAAGGCCAAGACTGCAGCAGGAACCGGTGGGTTGACGGCGCACTTTCTTGCATATTGCACAGCTCAACAATGCTCGTTGAAGGTCACAGCCAGGTGCCACAGCCAGGATGAGTTTGTGGTGGTAAGGACTCATCTGGCCAGTCGTGTCCATCTAATTGGACTGTATGGACAGGCGGGGGGGCAGAGATCAGGCCTGCTGGATTATGAAATTGAAAAGCAGCTTTTCATTTCAACGAAATCCCTCCAGGATTAAATATTACGAGCGTCTGTCATCGACTCAATCTCACCCCCGTGCACTCACACACGCACGCGACATGAACGCAGCCGCACATACACCGCCTGTGATAGCATATGGCATGTATTAGGGTCATAGTGGCAAAGGCACTGTAACAAATAGAAATGCACACTGTCCCCGCCTCCTTCTCGGGTTATACACACTCACACACACACACACAGACAGTAACCGACTCGTGACCCCTGTCATGATGATACCACGACGCACTGATGCATTTATTAAGGGCACAGTGCAGTGAGGCCACACTGCCGGCCATATGCTCATGGGGTGAGAAGGTGGGGTAAGCGAGAGGTGAGAAGGACGTGGTAACCAAAGTGGGGATCACCGTACGAGGCAGACTGAAAGCTGATCTACTGACCTGCAGACAAAGAGCGGGCAGAGGGGACAGGGAGGAGTCAGTGGGCAATCGGAGAGAGAACACGAGCCGGACAGAGAGAAACAGGAGTGAGGGAGAGAGGGAGAGAGGGGTGATGATGAAGAAAGGTTCAAACATGATGGGGGAAAAGGGAGACAGATGCATGTTTGTGTTAGATGCTCGGTTGTGGAGGTGAAACACATGCTCAGCCTGTAAACATTGATTTTCTGCTTGACGAGGATCATATTCATACCTTCACACTAAGCTTCAAGGTTCTTTCATACTTCTGATCCATCAGTGCAGAACAAAGAAAAACACTCAACACCAGGGCCTTTTTTTTCTTTTTTTTTTTTTAACTATCATACATTTTGTGTTTAACTTTAAACATTGGTACACTGTTGACTTGAAATGTTGGCTTTTTTTAGTTTTTTCCCTGGCGTTGGGTGACATAGACATTACTAAAAGCTGGTTATCGATGCGAGTATGAGTTTTTAGAGTGTATGTGAAGTCTTTATGTCACCAAATAAACTGTGATAACTTCTGTATGGAGAAGATTGGCTCTTACCGTCGTCACAACATTCTGTAAACTTATTTGAGAGTTTTATTCAGTTAAAACAAGAACAGGGAAGAATGTGGTGGAACGTGGAGTTTTGATTGTATGTTTTTAGCTTTTCTGGCCTTACAGACCCTAACTATAACTTCATTAACTATTTTTACATACATTCTTTTGTTGAAGGTCACCTCAGAGCTGGGCTGAAGCAGACCAACTGCTTGGTCTGTGCTACAGTTTGTCTCACATTGTTCATATGAGCCCGAACTGAACATGCAAAGTTAGACAAAATGTCCACTTCAAGTTTTTACCTGACGCTTCTTGCTGATCTAGACTATGGGTGAGACTAAACCTTTATTAAAATGTATCATCAGTTTTTTTTATTCAGTGTGACAGTAAGAATGGACTGTGAGCGCTGGTCCTTTTCTATCGAGAAACGGTGTAGCGGTGTTGGAGGACGCAGGTGTGTGTTTCCATGTGTGCAAGCTTAGGACAGCGGGACAAGACAAAGCCAGAACGCTGAGTGGGGAGAGAACCAAAGGGAGCGAGGAAGAAATTGTCTCTTTTCCTCACTCACCAAGGTCACTTAGAGCTGGAATGTGATGGGAAGTCTCTTGTCTGCGCGGGAGCGTACAGACGGGCTGCTCTGCTGATAGTGTGTCTGTGTGAACGACTCCTCACTTCAGTTTTTCTTTCAAGCTCTCTCTGAAATGGCAGGAATGTGGGAATGCCATTCCCACATGTCCATGCACAGACAAGCCGAGGCACACAACAGCCTGTGTCAGACGTGTGATTTGAACACGCGGGCATGCCCACTGAAACACACTCTTATGTGTACATAATAGCACATAATTACACACCCTCCCAGACTCTGGTGCATATTATTCAGTCACCTCAAGCAGACAAACTTCTGATAAGAATATGATGACACACCAGCAGAGAACAAAGTTTCCCGGCTCTTACATCAGTTTCGTCTTCCACTCCCTCTGGATTGAGTCACGTGCACAAGTCCGGGCACACTGTGTCTCTGAGAATCACACACATCTGTAGAGGCGTACAAACACACTATTTTTTTTTTTTAACTCTCTGACACACACTCCCAAAACTCAAGCACACGCAAAGACCTATATAGCGAGCTCCTTGCTGAGTTGCTTCCTTTTATTTGCTTCTTGAAGACTCTGTTCTGCATTGTACGTGTCTGTATTTGGCACATCTGCCTTCCAGCATTACCTTAATGGTTGTCTGTGGGTTGAGCAATTTTTCTCGATATTGCTAAACAAAAGTGCTCCCTCTCACACTAGACAGGGATTGGAGACAGCTTAGTAGCCCTGCGACTGGTTTTATCCACCTACACAAAAGAATCTTCAGTGCATTAAGTGGAATTGAGTTGGGTTGAATTAAATAGACTTGAATGGATTTAGAATTGAACTGGACTGAGCACAACTGAGCCCAATTGAATAATTCAAACGGTAAAGAATTTAGTAAGACCGAGTCAAACCGAAAACTAAATCAGACTAGGGTGAAGCGAACTGAAGTGAAGGGATTTAAATGTGTTTACCCTGCCAGTGGATGCCACAGCTGTCAGCTCAGTGGGCATCATGCGAGGGATTTTCATTATATTAGGTGGATTGACTTTGACCTTGTCCTCCTTTGTTTCGTAAGCTTGTATTTTGAAGTTTGTCGGCGTCACCTCTTCGCTGGAAGTTTGCGCGGAGCATTCGGGTCCGTGTTTGCTTCTTTTTGTGACTTGTGAATTTCAATGAACCCAAAATCATTTTGTGTACGGAGGCTTTGATCCAGTCTGCTGCAGGTTTTATGCAGATTTATTCATCACATGTTGATGTGCTCTTAAATAATCAGATCATACCTGGTGACATCATTAGTCAGACATCTGTCTGGGATCTCATAGCTACCAACAGCTGTCTCACTGTCTCGTGAATGCGGGACTGAAACATGTTCTCCAAGCAAGCTGTTAATGTCCTTCCCTCTGCTATAGACACTTTCTTTACCGCTGTTATAAGTCTGGGACCATTCAGACAGACAGACAACTGCATGCACGTTGACTTATTTCCACCTTTATAAGTTCATTCATTAAATAAGCTTCAAAGTCACTTTTCACAATTCTGCAAGAATACGGAGGCAGAATCAAATGTGCAGACTTATAATAATATACAGGCTTTCAAAACAGAGTTAACAGTTATAAACTTATAAAACTAGTATCACAGTAACAGAGCGGTATATTCAGCAGTGCCATTATGAATGATTGATAGTCACCTGCACTGTCTGCTTCTGAGCTTAGTCCTCTGTAACTCCTCTAATAAAAAAAGTGTCTCTTTCTATCTCTCCATCCCCAATGTCTGTGTCCCTCCCCCACACACACACATATGCGCGTGCACACACACACACACACACACACGTGCACCCTCATATCCTCCTCCGTCTGTCTTCTCTCTGATTGATCTCTCAGTTCTCCCTAAGTGGTTTCATCTCTTTTCATCACACTCCATCTGGACCCGTCTTTTCAAGGCACTTTTTTTTTTTATTGGTTCCAAACTTCTTTTTTTTTTTTTTTATAACACTTAATTGTTTTTTTTATTATTATTTTACAAATGGCTCTTAACAACCCTCTCCCGTTCCCTCGCCCTTCCTAGTCTGTTTTTAGACTGCCGCTATAATCTTAATTTCTCGGATTGGATGAAAGTCAGAGTGCTACCAAGGAACAAGCCTAAGGTGTGAATAAGTGCACGATGCAATGTGGTTTATGCATTCTTGCCACTGGCAAATTAGATATCAGCATATCAGATCTTGTGTTAGTGTGAAAGACGGGCCCTGGTAGTGCTGTAGTCCAAAGCTGTTTGCCCCGGGGCAAAATGTATCCATCTGTTTTAGAACTGTTGGTGGAAGATGGATACATTGAAAGATGAAGCTGGAGATAGGCGTAAAAAAGAGAGAGTCTGATGAAGAGATAGACAATTTGTGATAAAAAAAGAAGAAGAAAAGAATAGTACCCATGGCTAAGGAAGAATGGTATGGTGGGTGAGGGGGAGGAGGAGGAGGAGGAGTTGAGGTTGAGCGTTAGGGGAGGTGTATTAGGAGGACTTAAGGGAGTGGAAGAGATGGTGATGCTTTACTGAGTGGCAGGGGGAGATGTGAAGCTGCAAAATGAGAACGCATTCTTAGGTATGGCCTAGAGGGTAGAAAGGAGGGGATGTAAGAGAAAGGAGGAACTTCAGTGTGTGTATGTGTGCTTGTATTTGATACCTCTTAAGGACCTCCTCTGGCATAAACACTGACCTTGTCAGGACCAGTAGGCTAAAAATCTGGTCCTAATGAGGCAGAACCTAATTTCTGAGGAACTGGTTAGGTTTAGGGCTAAGATTTGAATAGTGTTTAGGTTAAGGTTAGGGTTAGCCATTAACGTTTCATCATTAAAGTTAGGGATAACGCCTTTGTTTAAGTTGTCCAGATGAATGAGTGTCAATGCAGTGTTCTGATAACAATAGTGGCACAAAACTGTGTGTGTATGTGTGTGTGTGTGGGTGTGTGCGCGAGATGGAGATAATAGTGAGCATTCTACCTGCCGTAGCGAAGAAGTTATATAAATCTGAGTGGGCAGGCCTCCGCGTACAGTAAAGCTGCATATTATACCACTGACCCTGGCCTCTTTCTCCCTGTGCACGCATGTGTGTGTGCGTGTGTGTGTGTGTGTATGTGTGAGAGATCCTTTTTGAGCTGCCCTTGCTTGTTCATGTCAGAAATAAACCAGATAAGAGACGCCCACCTGTACAACACACACACACACACACACACACACACACACTCAGAGACAGGTATAGCTGAAATACAAGTACTAACCGGTCAAGCAGCTGAAAATAAATCCTTTCGGTGTCTTCAAACAGAGGCATTCACATAGTTTGACCTTTTTTACACACACACACACTAATACCACACCTCAGGTTTCAACTCTGTTACACAGATGTTTCAAATAAACAGTTTCTACTCAAGCATCATGTTTTATTTTTATCTTTCAAAACAACACAAGTGGCGCTTTTCCACTACATGGTCCCAGCGCGACTCGCCTCGCCTCCCCTCGGCACTGCACGGTTATTTTGCTTTTCCATTAGCGATAGTACCTGGTACTTTTTTAGTACCTTCTCTGATGAGGTTCCAAGCGAGCTGAGCCGACACTATGCGCGACGTCGTCAGACTGCCATTCACTGATTGGTCACTGAGTGTGACGTCACTGGAAGAGACATGAGCAAGGAGTCTGACATAAGAATCAAAGCAAACAACGCCGAACTGTAAATCGGTTAAAAATACTTAAAAACCCTGAAAAACTCAATATTTAACAGAGGAATCTGGTGTATTCAGCGACAGCACTGCTGAAAGCCTCCAACCCCTGCCTATATTTCAGTTCAGTGACTGTGTCAGACTGTGCTTCGGTCACGCAGGAAGTACTGAACAAATCTTTTTTAATGAACTGATTCTAATGATTCAGTTGCACTGAAAACAACTGCTTTACAAGTCACTAGTCACTCATTTGTGTGTGTCCCGTATAAGACGAAGTCACGGCAGTTTCACGCAGCCATGCTGTGATGACTCCGCCCACGTTGAGGAGGTACTATATAGTAATGGAAAACCAACCAAACCGTGCAGAGTCGAGCCGTGCTGGGCTGGGACCATGTCGTGGAAAAGTGGCAAAATTTCCACAAATTGAATTGAGCTTAACCTAAAATCAATCAGTGCTCCTAATCAATAGTACAGTAATTGCACAGCATTACCGCAAAGAGGGTTCATAGTGGGTCAACACTGCATGTGAGACATGTGAGACATGCATTATTCAGGCGGCTTAATTCTCCTATTTCACAAATACAGAGACATTATTTAGACAGTGACTGACAGCACTTGAGAAAAAAGGCGAACACACACACACACACACAACCAAAACATCACACTCCTATTAAGCATACCTCAGATCCACCAGACGCACACACAAACTTAAACACAAGCCCGCAGAAAAAACTAATGCAAATCTATCTGCCAATTAGGGGCCCAAAAAGGTTCCCATGGAGATGAAATGGTAACCTCTAATTGGCTGGATAAAAGCGATACTTGCAACTGAGCCGACAACCGGAGATTGTTTGGAAAAAAATACACATCTGTGCATACACACACACACACGCGCGTGTGCATGCAGGTGTGCACAGTTTAAAGTTGGGCTCACAGACAGTTTATGCATGGTTGGGGGAGTCACCCACAGTATCAGCAGTAAGATGAGAAGCAAGGATAGAGTGTGTCGACACAGATATGGGGTATTGTCAGTCACGGGTACAAACGCATGCTCATTGACCGGTCGGTCCCTTTTAAACGTGTGAATAAAGCTTCAGTCGTGGTGTCGTGTTAACATGAAAGCTTTCACGGCTGTTTAAAAAGAGCAGGCTTTGATTAGAATTTGATGTGTGAGAGTGTTGCTTAATGCCAGCCCCTGCTGATGGAGGCACTTTTAAATCCAGCAGAGCAAATGTGGGGAGCCTTCTGTCAAAAAATATGTTGAATTAACAATTTCACCTCAATATGATGTCTATGATTTTTTTATTTAGTCCCCACCCCCCTCCTCCTCCTCCTCCTGTATTTTTCTAAAAGGCAAAAATCAAGCGGGTTCACCAGTCACGGCTACATTTTAACTGAGCAGAGTTTTTTTTTAAACCACAAAGCAACAGCAGTGTCGTTTCAAGGATGATCAAACATGAATCTGAAATTATTGACAAAAGTGCTAACTGAATATCAAAGGGCCCAGTGCTGTTTTCATGTGCGTGTCGAGTCGGTGCGAGAGAAGAAGAAAAAAAATGTCTCTCCGTGACTTTTACAAAGCTCTCACATGGCATGATCATTATGAGTGGTTTAATAATTTATCTCCTGCTCCCATATGGGGCTTTATGTAGAATGTGAGTCTGAGATCTAGATTGTTAGGAAGCCAATTTACACACAGCACGACCCAACTTAGACATTAGCTCAAGTGCTTGCATCTACAAAGTGCTTAATTAAAAGTTTGAGCATCTCAACACACACACACACACACACACACTTAACTTAAATAATGTTGTATATATTGTAGGTCTTGTTGCCTTTGTGGCATTTGTGATGTTTTGGTTTTTCAGATACATGGAGAGGAATATTGAGTGAAAATATTCAGCTTTAAAAGCCTTGAACGAGGCTGTTTGTCTTTGTTAATGAAATATTTACGACTCCATACTTTGGAGATGCAGAGTCAGAGACACAGACGTCCTTTGCAAGAGCTGAAACAATTACTTACCTAAATTATAGAATATCAACTATTTTAATAATAATTCAAAGTAATTTGACCCCTTTTGTGTCGCAAATTGTCCTTAATTTACAGTTTTGAATTGTGTGGGGGTTTTCTGAAGAAATGTGTCATGATAAAATGATTAATCACTCAATAAATGAAAGGCAGCAGTAGATGTTGATGTCATGGGGTCACACAACCATTATCTACTGCTTTATCCTCCAGGGTCACCAATGCACTGGAGCCTATTCCAGCTGTCTTGGACAGGTCGCCAGTCAATCAAACCGCCAACAGACAGAGACTAACCAACGTTTACTATCAAATTTCGACCTATTAAGAATTTCCAATTGACCTCTGTTGCAAACATGCAAGCTCAATGCAGAAAGGCCTCGGTCAAACCAGGATTTGCAGCGGCTACTATGCCCGGTAATTGCACAGGAGACACACAAAAAAAAAACAATGTCGTCTCAACATGAACTCACACATAAAGAGAAGTGACAATGACTATAAAAATAGCGATATTTATGCAAGCACAAATCCCCAAATGGCCAATTATGAAGCTATCAGCTGTAGTTGACACACATTTATTTTCATACTGTATAGAGTGAGAGAGTGGAATAATATTTATCACACGTAATTAGCAAAGTGTATACCTGTTGTTTTAATATGCAGCAAACAGTATGTCTTCAGCTGCAGTATTTTCCTGTTGTAGCTTGGGAATAATTAGCATTTTTAAACTTCTTTTTTCTTTTTTTTTTTTCTTACCAGGAGTTGCATGATAATTAGGCTTGGTTCTCTGAAGCTCTGCTATATGTGGCTTCACTAAAGTCATTTTGTAATCCTGATGCTGAAACCTAATTTCCATTGGGGGCTGCTGAAATTAAGCCAATATGCATACATACAGTATGTGCTTGAAGTGGGGTGTGAGGTTATCAGTGGGAACTGGTTGGATTCAACCACTACGTTCTCATTAACTCTCCTCCTCCTCCTCCTCCTCCTCCTCCTCTCTTCTTTCGCTCGGTAGCCGGCCTTACTCTGCACTCAGTCTCCGGTGTATCGAAGAGCACTCTCAAACACACACACACTGTATATGCAGTGTTCCAAAAGCATACTGTACTTCACAGAGCGAAGAAAATGAAAGACATTTTAATTTTACCGTCCACATTTGCACATGTGTTCACGTGCAAACACAGACAGAGAGAGAGACAGAGAGACAGAGCGACAGAGCGACAGAGACAGCAGGGGACCAGCTTAATATTTTTTCTCTGCGTCAAAAAAGACAGAATGAGGGAATGATTGAGTCTCAGTGCGTCAAGGAGGGAAGGAATGAGAGATAGCATGGTGGGGAGAGAAAGAGTGCACTGTCTTGCCTCTTTAATATGTGCGTATCTGCATATGAGTGTGTGCGTGCGTGTCGTCTACCCAGCATAACGCCCTCTCTGTGTCCCCAAGTCTCTCCGTGTCACTCACACACACTGAGACTATTGTCAAGTCACTGGGAGAGATGCCCCCAGACATTTCTGTGGCACTGAGTCTGTCACAGCCGTGCGAGGGCTCAGATGAGGCTCACTCGCACACGCACACATAAACACGCGTGCGCGCTCAGAACTATCTGCATATACACACGGATATGCCGTCTTATACGTTTACATAGACGTATGTGGGATTGTGTGCTGATGTTGACTTGCGTGTGTAAGGCGAGGGCCACACTGTAATCTCAGTCTACAGTTTACAGCAGCGACATGTCCCAGGTGCTTTATATACATATCTATCTATATCTATATATATATATATATACACACACACGCATATATGTATTTAAATAAGCACTTTTGTGTATGTGTGCCAAGGTCTGTGTGTATATTTGTTTGTATCCGACAGCGAATTAGGCAAAGCTATCTTTAACCTTGCAAAATGAGTGACACTGATCCAAAACTGACAGGATGGATTTCAGTTTACTGTGGGGCTCTGCCGTGTCAGCCTGTGTCAGCTCAGCCCCGTCTGCCACTTTTACAAAAGACAAGAATGCCACAGAATAACATAGACAGAGTATATGCAAGTGCAGAGAGGGGGGGGGGGGGGGAGCATGTGAGAGAGAGAGAGAGAACGACAGGACAGGGACAACTTGAAAATGAGAGATAGAGCAGGCTGAGTCAGATATGACAAATGAAATTGTTTGGCAGAGAAAGAGCTTCTTCTTTTTTCCTGGAGGAAAACACACATCGAGGGGAGAAACCGTGCATGATGCAGAGAAAGAGGAAAATGTGGGGGAGGAGACGGAGGTGGTAGGGACGGTGGTTGGATAGAGACCTTGCTCTTGTATGCGGATGTCTCCGAGGTCCTTTATTGACTCTGTCTATTGTTCACAGCAGCACTCCTAATCACTCTCAACAGGGAGGTTGTGTGTGCAAGTATGTGCGCGTCTGTCTGACCGCCTTGTGTGCAACACCACGTATCTTTAGCCTCATCCTCACTCTTACTCTTTCATGCACTGGCCCCCACAGTGAAGCCATTGTTCACTCTTCTGTGGTCAGTCTTAATGGACAATGGCAGGGGGTGGGAAAAAGGCTGCTCCTATCACACATACTATTAGTCTGATGGGCTACACATGCACACATGTGCTCAGAATGGGCAGTAAATGACATCTTAATCGCAGGCATACATATGCATGGCCTCGCTTACTCACGAGCGCACACAGAAGGCCGGTTGTTCGCCGCCATCCTGTTTGCATCTGTCTTAACAATGACCACTGTCATGGATATAATAAGCGATGACTCGTTTAGATACTGGCAGTGGAAAGCCATGGACACGTAAACGCACCAACAAAGGCGCTAATCTGAATCATGGCCGTTTGTTCGGTAAGCTTCGCTTTACGTCTCACTATAAGAGCTTTTGATTCGGTTTTGTCCCCTTCCTCAAAAACACCAACGCCTGCACAAAAGGATAAACGTTTCAAAGGCCTAACACTGTGAATAGAGAGAGTGATTTTTGGTGTTTATCTACAGGGGTGGACAAACCAGATGGAGAAGGAAGAAAGCTCCGTGCCAGAGTGGATAGTTTGATGGTAACAAAGCTGTGGTGGACAGGGATGCAGTCCACCTGCAGTCTCTCTTTCTGTTCCGCTCTACACAAATTATACATACACAGCATACCTACAAAGAGAAGAAGAAACACACTCACAGTGACTGGTTAGGGCTATGATAATGAGCACTGGCCACAGGGTTTGACTTAAATTGCTCCCAGTAAGAGAAAGTGATTTATAGCCAACAAGCTCCAGCAAATTACATGCACACATTGTACAATCCAGAAACTGATTACCAGGACTGGCGTGCTGTTAGGCAGCACGGCGGGCAGTTCCGGTGGTGGCCACATGGGGGGCCTGCTGCAGACTGCAGCAGTGTGAGGAGGAAAAGAGCGAGAGGGGGGAGAGGGACCGCATAGTGCCGATCAGATGACCTCGCTGCTGCAGTTAATGTTCTCTAGCGTTCAGACACAAGGCTAAGGCTCTCCCTCATACCGCGGGGCTGCTGTACTACAAGCTATTGTAGTGGCAGGGGTGGCATTGTTGTGTGTGTGTGTGTGTGTGTGTATGTGTGTGTGTGTGTTAACAGGGGAAAGGGGGGGAACAGTGCTCATTTTTCTTTCTTTCTTTCTTTCTTTCTTTTTTCTTTCTTTTCTCTTTGTCCCACTGCCTTGCCCTTCTCCGCTCGCCCCCTCACTTCAATTTGTCCCCCCCCTTCCTACTGCCGCACTTGCCCCCCTTCCCCTCTACCTCATGCCCCCTTTCCCTCCTTTGCTCTCTCCCTGTCTCTCCCTCGCTCCCTCTCTTCCTCCTCTCTGCAGTGCAGCACAGTGATTATCATTCCTCTCACAGAGTCAGGCCTGATAGTCAGATACTGCTGAGCACCCTTCTACATCACCTGCTTTTAGAGGGAGCAGTGGAGAGAGAGAGAGAGAGAGAGAGAGAGAGAGAGAGAGAGAGAGAGATTCTGAGACTGAGGAAAGAAAGAAAGAAGAGGAAATAAGGAGGGTGGGGGGGCGTGACTGGGGAGTGCAGAATTAGAAAAAGACAAAGAGAAAGAGGAGAGAAAAGCTGATAAAGGGGAAATAAAAGAAGAAACAAAGGAGAGGGAATGTAGAAGCACGGGAAGAGTAGGAAATGAGGGAAAGTGGTAGCATGAAGAAGGGAGGAGAGCTCTTACTGCAGAGGTGGTCCCACTGCAACATACTTATAAATGTAGGAGTGAGTGTGTGTGGGTGGGTATGTGTGTGTGTGTGTGTGTATGTTCGCGTACACCTGCAAGTGTAAGCAAGCAGGTGTGCCTAATGTGTGGACACACTGTATCTGCATGGAAAATGTGTGAGTCGGAGTGTGTGCATGCGTGAGTTGTGGTAACGAGGCGCCTTTGCTCATCAATGTCTGCGAGTCAGACAGTTGAAGAGATGCCGAGTTTCAACCTGCTCCAAACCATTTTCTGCATTCTGCAAATACCACGACAGCGCTCCATGTCTCGCCTCTAAACACTCTAAACACGCTCCTCTTTGTCTCCTAATTTCTACCTCAGAGGCTCAGTGGTCACGCAACAACAGCGCTCCCACCTTTGTCTGTCCTCTTTTGCTCATTCACCGATTTATCAGTTGTTTTTATTTATCATTAGTCTCCCGCTTTGTCTCCGAACACTCGTCTTCACCCGTCTGCTTGACCTGACGGGCTGAAGTTTGTAAACAGCACGTCTGGTCTTTTCAGTGCAGCCTTGAGGAACTGCATTCCAGCACTGCACACATCACTGCATGACAGCACCAGGTCTTCAACGCAGCTTTAGATCAGGTCTATATTTAAATGAAAAGTGTAAATATATCATCATCAGATGAATTGTTAACACGTCTCTGCCATTCACAGAACCCCGGTGAGATGCTTTCTGTCAGCACATTTTCACTGTTCCTCCTCCTCCTCCTCCTCCTCCTCGCCGTCTTTGACGCATAAGACAAGAGTCGACAGCAACACGTTTCAAAGGAATTTCCAGCGAATGTTTCAGAGGTTTTTGATCAAACGTGACCTCAGTGTTGCGACATTTGACCGAGTGACTCGCTCACTTAGTCGGAGTTGGATTAGCGTTGGTTTCATTTGACAAGGTGATAAAATGGAGAAGGAAAAGTAATTGAAAACAGTGTTGAAGCACGATTCTGAAAATGTACACCCAAAGATATCCACGTGAAAAGTCACACTTTTCGTGCTTGTTAAAAAATATGTATTAGCAGACCTGATTGTATGAATTTTTTTTTAGCACACAAACAAAGCGACGAAATAAACATCTTTTGAACGTTGATGCTAATTCACTTGGAGGGGGAGGAAAAGGAAGGATGAGGTGACGGAAAAAAAACAAATGTTGCCAAATTTGACCCACTGCACCTTTAAATTTCAAGGTTGACCCAAGTGCTTTACAGAGGCACAGCAACACGGAAGGTGTAAAACATAAAATCAGTAAACACATAAAAGTAAGACAGTAAAATAGTGCCTTCATAAAATAATAAAATGGTCGCGATCTAAGTGAAGTGAAGGCCAAGGAGAAGAGCTGGGTCTTTAGAAGATATTAAAAATGTTCAATGGTGGGGCCAGATTTCATTTCCACGGGTACCTTGTTCCAAAGTTTGTGGGCAGCTGCAGACAGTAGTAGAGTTTTTCAGAGTCAGGATTTTGGCACATCTGAAAGCAGCCTGTTGTTAGACCTCAGCGCTCAGGATGGGGCGTGAAGAGAAGGAAGTTCACAGAGGTAAGATGGTGCCAAACCGTTAAGAGCTTTAGAAACCAACAATAACATTTTAAAATCAATCCTAAAACGGATAGGAAGCCGGTGGGTATAACAACACGATTGACACCGCATGATCTTTCACTTTGGATGTCTGAATTAAACAAAAGCACGAATAAATCTGTGCAGCCGGTGTCTCCGCGTGAACCTGGCAGTTTAATCATGCAACACGATCGCATTGCTGCTGTAAAACCACAAAAAAAAAAAAACCAAAACTGTTCAATTATTTGAATTACAATAAAGAAACGGTTATTCATTTCACTCATTTATCGTAATAGAACGTCCGTTTCCTTGCTGCACAAGATAATTTCATTAAGAAAGATTCACGACATGGGAGCAGAAGCAAATGTCCATTTGACTGATCATCAAAGTGGACATTCTGCAAAGTCAGACTTTATTCGTGTGGTGTCAACAGACACATAATTAGCATTTATTGCGCGATATCTCTTTACATACTCTGTACATTCACAGCGGCGTTATGGAGATGTTTATTTTTAGGTAGTAAATAAGCTATCACGTTATGAGGAAACAGGATGAGGTGACATCATTTGATCGCATATTAGACTATTTTATTGATCACGCTCTGAGAGTCATGTATCCGCTTGTCCAGTTTGGCAGATATACTGCCATAAAAAGCGTCCGCGATGTTATTTGTAAAGTAATTATTCCACAAAACACATCATGTTTTATTAGCAGATTTATTCTCACTGCACAATAAGCCACTCTATCCACTGCAGAGCCTCTAAGCCACTTAAGGAATTCCATAAGTCTGGACTTCATTTGTGACTTTTAGCATCCCTTAAGGGCCACACAATCCTATTCCTGGCAAAGAAATAATCACATTTAAAAATATTGATGCTTGGCTTCAAATATCATGTGTCCACGAGCTGAAATCGCCAGTCACTGACAACTAAATTAACATGCAAAGCTACACCTCTCAGTCAACTGTTAGGAAAATTTCAGGTGTCTGGAGGGAGAAATTGCAAACAGGGTGTCAGGTGTCAGTGTGATTGACATTAGGCTCATAATACTGTCCCACTTCTGCCTATTTCAACACAAACGAATGGAAAACGAGATCTTTCTTACCCCCAGTTGCTTTTGTTTTACCACTTATAAATGCAAGCCCGCAGCATCGTGGAGGGAAGGAGGAGTGGGATGGTTGGAATGAGAGATAAAAACATCATCTATAGCTTGTGACGCTGCCCAATGACTAGCTGACGGCACCATAACTGATGAACATTTGTGAAGTATTAGAAAACGGTCATGCCTCATTCTGAGTCATTAAAACACACAAATCCTCTCTGCCACAGTCTGCCACACTCTTAATAAACAAAAGCAAGCAGGCAAGAAAAAACACATCATTTATGTAATTAAAATCTAAGAACTGTTTATTCCAAATGCAATTATTGAACAGCCTCCATCAATTAATTTAGCCATTTTCACTCTATTAAATATCGGTTTGAGAGCAAAAAGCTATCAGACACCATCAGAGGATATTGATCTTCTATAATTTTGGTATCGGTCTTAAATAAGCCATATCTGTTCAAATCCAGTTGAATTGTTGTTGCAGTAAATGAATGATTATAGGTTTATCCATCAAGGCTTTCTTTCATACGACCATTTGTCAGTGTAATGATGTGGTACAACTAAAGTAAGATATGCAGCGCCGTGGCCAGTTATGGATTATGCATGACATCCTGACTCTCCTTACATGCAGCATGACTTTGACTTTAGTGAATGGATGAACAAATGTGTGGCCACAGTAGAAATCTGACCGCCATTCTGTGCATTGTTACAAACAACGTGCTTGTGTGTTGAGGGGGAACGGAAGACTGTAATGTACGTGTCCAACAAGGTGATAAATAATAAATTCAGCCATTACATGGTAGATTCCTGCACCTATAGTGGGGGACGTAGATAAATGAGAATAGAGAATAGATCCAAACGTGGCTCTCGTCCTAGAACCATGTTTGTAGTTTTGTTTTATGCATAAGCCACATCCTCTTGATCCATTATGCACACCGGGCTGTTGCAGGACACCGGCAAACACAAACACATGGCTGCGCGCAAACACAAACCCCGAGATGTGTAAATGAAGCGCCTCCACACAAAAAAACACATGTGTTGAATATTCAGACACATGTAACGAGAAGAGAGGGAGACTGTTAATTAACTGGAGCACGTTAATTCTCTTTGAACCGACAGCGAGGAGGTTTACTCACTAATTACCTTGATGACTAAGCCAACCTGTGCACACACACGCACGCACACACATCCCCACAGCCACATGCACAAGTGTCTTCTCGCAGTCTGCCACAACACATCTCGCAGCCTTTGAAAGTCTCACACTCAGCCACAGCCATGAGACGAGAAGGTGTGAAGTCTCACTCTTAAGTGTGAGCATATGCACACACGTGCAACAGACACTGCCCTGAAATGAAAAACTATGTTTGAATGTGTTTTTTTTTTTTTTTTTTGAACACCTTCTCAGGAAGTGGAAGATTCAAATGGTTATGTTTATTCTTAATTCGGAGCCTTCGGTGTCTGGGTTTGATTCACGCCGATTTGTCAACGCTTAACTAGCATATACTGCCGATGACGAACGGCACACAAACACACTCGCACGCGCATCCAGACATGCTCACTATGCCGTGCAGATGAGTGCAGCTCCCATGTCAGTATTGAACTGTAATGGCCCATGTCAGATTAAGAGGAAGGATTTTTAATGTCCTTCGTCAAACTCAATTAATATTCCATCAGGCATGAATTCCTATAGGCCACGCTGGACTTAAGCCAATTTATCCGCGTGTGTGTGTGTGTATGTTTTCACACATATGAATGTCTTTATTGCATTTACTCCAAATAATAGAAAGCTTGCACACAAACACGCGGAGCGCACACACAAACATTCTTTGTGCTTCGAGAATCAGGCTGAAAAACATCAAGGTTTTTATGAGTTTTTGGGTTTTTTTAAGCGAGGTTGAAGCGGGTAAAGTGGAAAGGAAATAAGAGATAAATGTAACATTTGAGCAAAGAAGAAAAAGATGTAAACGGCTTTAAAGGACATCCTTGACAGAAAAATGTTAGCACGCCTTGGGTGTAACAGAAATACACTGACTGCGTAATATAAACGCAGGCGTGAGACAATCAGATTTTGGGGAGAAATGAGACGAGTAAGAAGCAAGACGGCAGTGTCAGACTGTGAAGCGTGGACAATAAGTAGAAGTTAATGACGAGGTGATGTCAAAATACAGGGTTCGGCAAAGGAATCGAAGAGAGGTTTGTCAATGGGAAGAGAAGATGGGAGAGAAAAGAGGGGTTAGAGACGGCGCGGGTCAATAAAGCCTGCTATGTGGAAGAGCAGTGGGACTCATAACGAGGTCAAGGACACATCATCGATCGCCACATCATAAAGCTGACTGACAAAGAAAAGAAGGGATGGGGGAGGGGGGGGGGGGTGCACAGGGAGTAGAGTTATGACTGTGAAAGCAAGTTGACTGCAGCATCAACTGAAGGAAGGAAGGAGGGAGGGGTGGTGGAGGAGAGACAGAAAATAAAATTACCAGGACAAGAAATGAAAGGGGGCAGCTCTGGTCAGACAGAGGGTTAGAGGGAAATCAAATTAGAAGGAATCATTGGTGAGCAAATGAATTCCGTCCGTACACACACACACACACACTCACATACAACCAGCACCTGGCCTTCAATAACAATAAATCACTCCTCTTATGTCAATCAAGCCCCAAACGGTGCTCCAGGATTACTACATTTATAAGTCATCCCAGCTCCAGCATGACATAAGACCTGAGCATTCAACAAAGGGACATACTTAAATCAAATTTTATTCATGAAGCTCTTTACAGAAACAACACAGCTGGTCAAATAAAAACTGAAATCCATAAAACACGACAAACACAGGCAAAGAGCAAACACCTCACATCAGAAAATACGGGAAGCAATGAGATACAAATAAAATAAGCAACAGCATCTTAAGTAATGTAGGCCGCATCTCATACTGTGGTAAAAATCCAAGGAAAAAACACCCAATGTTTTAAGATGTAAAAGCTGGCAGTGAATTAGCCTAATGTGAAGAGGCCACTTAAGGTATTCAAGGGTTTTTGGAGCTGCACCTGTGAAAGCCTCATCTTCTCTGTGTGACAAATATAAAAGCACCTATTCAGCAGATGAAATCAGGGCCGGCCCTATGCATTTTAGTGCCCTAGGGAGGCCCCCCTCCTCTCTCATCCGCCCACTGTCACCCAACACACACACAAGATTCATAATCCCATGTGATAAAGTCTACCGACTTGTTCTCTCAATTGTAATTGAAATATTTTAACCCTTTAATACCTAACCCTCAATATGTCCACCTTGCTTATTTTAAGCATAAAAGGGCCAGAGAATGTCCTGTAACCAACTGCTTTTTTCCAGAATAACATCCAACTGCATGTTAAAATACTGTTTTAACAATTTAAACACTGCAGTTGTGCACGAACAACAGAATTTGCATGTTAAATTTTAAATTTGAACAGTATAAAATATCACGTTTTGAGTCTCTCAGTGTTTCTTTGTCTCAATGTGCAAAAACAGGCCAAAAAATGGAAACTATTCACAGGTGTTCTCTTCCCACTCTCTCCTCTCTGGCAACAAAGACGCCGATTCTCCGGCTTCCTGAAACGGCGCCAGTGAAATTACCGTAATAACCACATTTTGGCTTTGGCGTGCAACTTCTCAGCTTTCAGAAACCTTTGGAATTTTTCCGATAGTTTTTCCCATGCTTCAGCTGAATATCCCTCACCTCACCTTTCCTTCCAAGTGTGTTAGCATCAAAACTCTAAAGATGTTTAGTTTGTCCAAAACAGGGCGGTCCCAAGTGGTGGCCACCACAGGGCTGACCCTGCTAAAAAACAACAATTCATACAATCAGGTGATTGTATACACTGTGGTCATTTTATCTTCAATTCCTGCCAAATGAAAGTATTGCCCACCCAGAGTTTACACAGTGGAGCTCTAAAAGAACTCTTTGTGATGGAAACATTGTTGACCTTGACAAACAAACAAACTTGTTGTCTTTGTCACAGGCACAGGAAAACAAAAATCATCTTACTTCATCGCTCTCTATTCACTTAGTCTGAACAAGTGGAAAAGAGGTTGGACTTTCTCATCTTAGCTAATGCTCTAAAAATAAATTGCTCTCGCTCTCTCTGTGGAGAGCAAGGCTGAAGCCACTGTTGCTTTTCCATTAGCTTCTAATATCTCTTCCTCAGTCTTGCCTGAGTCTGCACCATCCCTTCTGTCTGAGTCTCTTTCATTCCTCTTTCATCTCAATGTTAGTGTGGCAGGAGGAAACAAATGTTGTGTTGATTTTCTCCATTCTGCTGGATTAATTTTGCTTGTCTTTCATGTGTATTAGGTGCGATGTTTAAATGTTCCTTTTTTTTTTCTTTGGGTCGTTGGGAGAAGGAAAAACTGAATGAGTTCAGGTTTAGCTTTTATCCCAGTTGTCCATCAGTTTCCCTTTAGATTATCCCGAGGCATACTTTCTGAGCTGAAGATCTTCCACTGTAATCTGCTGCCTGCCCCCCCTCTGTTCCCTCACTTCCTCTCTTTATGCTGTGTGTTTCAAAGCAGGTCTAATTTTGAAAGGGTTGTAATTTTGCAAGCAGCTAAATGAGTGAGAGAAAAGATAGTAGGGGTGTTGTAGAGAAACGGGCTTCCTGGTGCAGTGTGATGCCTCCAGGCCAGGAGTTGTTTAACTTTCTCTGATATTCCCTCAGCATGGAGTTATTACACTGTTTCCCTCTCTCTGAAGTGAAAACTGGTCTGCTAAATAGACCGGGATGATTTGTGTGTTGGAATCACAGCAGGTGTGATGCAGAGCTTGAGTGATTGAAATGATTTGTTTGTGAATTACACCACTTCCACTGCAGCATTGGGACGTTTTTGTTTTATAGTGGTGGCGGATTGTCAGACGGTTTGTGGCTGCAGTATACCTTGGAAAACCCTGTGGTTTCATTTCCTGCTTTCAACGAGAAGAAAGGGATATTCATTTTTATTCATATCTCAATTAATTTGCACACTGTGGTTTCTACTGCCCCCTGGCCTAACGTAAAATAATAGAAATCAAATCAGTACCAATGGCAAAAAGAGAAAAAGAGAAAACTAAGCACAAATAAAAAAAAAAAAAAATCAACAAATTATAACTATTATAACGATATATTCTCTATATCCAATAATTAAAAATTGTCTTTATGTGTCTACGTAGGTTTCAGCACACCCTTTATTTAATGTGTGAAAGGAAATAAAAATGGTAATAACAAATGTATTCAGATCTTACAACCTACAGATCATATTTGTGGTTTCCTTTTAAAAAAAAAAGTTTTACAAAGTTCTTTACTTGGGTTTAATTGTTTTTTCAGCCGTGGATTAATCTACTTTGTGTATAAGTATTTTTACACAACCTACACACAAAGCAGGACAATGTAGGTGAAACTAAAATAAAGTGCACTGTCGATGTTATTTATTAAGAAGGAACACGTCACCCAGTGCACTGGTGTGGCTCACTGTGTGTTTAAATGACAACCCTGTCTGTGCCACAGAGGAAGCAGCTACAGTACATGAGCTTAATAAGAAAAGCTCATCCAATAGCTTTGTTTGTTTGTTTTTGTTTGGGGCGGGTTTTCCAATGAGGTTTCTGGAAAATTATAGATGATCCCTAGAATTATTGTTTAAACCTTCACTTGTTTTTATAGCATAGAAAATAAGTGTTTTTACAGTTTATGACCCAGCTGTTGCTACTACACGGCACCATTCCAAATGAAAAACAGAGGTCCGTAAACTTCAGCCACGTCCAGCAGCATTAATCTAAACCTGGATTAAAAGCCAACTGCAAACTTTAAATAACGGGATTGGTTGATTGTTACCCAGCATGGTAGCAGTTCATCCCATAATCAGGGGGGAACACGTTCAGATAATCTGGATGTCTTTGCCGACTCCCGCCTACTTGCCAAATCCCTAGATTTAGAATATCAAATGAGGATTTCTGTATGATTAATCCCATATTGTTTGTGTACGTTCCGTGCAGGGGACCCTTCGACGAGTGACCTTCTCGGTAGTCAGCCAGCCTCAGGACGGTGGCTGCTATGACAGTGGCCTGGAAGACTCGGAGACACCAAGCAGCAAAAGCTCATCAGGGCCACGGCTGGGAGCGCTGCCGCTGCCTGAGGAAGGATACGAGCGAACCACGCCTGAGGGCAGTGTGGGGGAGGAGGAGCATTTGGAGAATGGTCAGAGCAACAACAAAACACACACACAAGCACACAGATATTACACACAAACAAACATGCACAGGCTTGTGCAGTTGTTCTTGTTAGGATACTGCATTCAGTCTACGTAATTTGAACAGCCTGACTCTAACATTAACCATAACCAGGTAAACTTACCATTAATGACATAGTGTGAAAATTATGTAACATTTCTACATGAAAATATGTACAAAACAATGCGACTGTTTATTATCATAGGCCAAAACCTTCCCATCCATCCATCCATTTTCTACCATTTCCTCCACATGAGGGTCACGGGGGGGTGCTGTGCCAATCTACAGATCGCCAGTTCATCGCAAGGCCACATAGAGACAAACAACCGCTCACTTTCACATCTACTGTCAATTTAAAGTGTGCAATTTACCTAATCCCCATATTGCATTTTTTTGGACTGTGGGAGAAAACTCACATACACAGGGACAACATGCAAACTCCACGCAGAAAGACCTTTGTTCCGACCGGGTCTCGAACCTGAGTCTTCTTGCTACAAAGGCAAGAGTGCTAACCACTACACCCACTGTGTGGCCCCCAAAACCTTTACAATTTTCAATAAATCCAGAGAAATCCATACTTCTTTTCAAGGTAACGGACTGTTCCATGTTGGTCATCCTCTAATGGTGTCACCTGCCATCTCTGCTATAATAAACCTCCTATGAAACGACAGAGCGCAGTGAGCTAGAAGGTCACCGGTGGAAATCCCAGTTCGACCGAGGGGCCTTTCTGTGTGGAGTTAGCACGTTCTCGCCATGTGCATGCAGGTTCTCTCCGTAGTGAGAGTGAGGGGTTGTATGTTGGCCCTATTGAGTGTGTACCCCGCCTCTCATCCCATGTCAGCTGGGAGTGGTTCCAGCCCGCCACGACCCTCATGTGGAGGATAAAGTGGTAGATAAAGATAAAGAGTCAATATCGCCTGATCCATTTGTGTGTAACGGATCACCACCGAAGCTCTCTCCTCGTGAAGTGTGAATACACAGGAGAACGGCAACAATGGTGTCTTTTGTTAATGTTTTGACCGAGAGACTCTGAGCAAAAACTATATATACGGTGTGTTAAACCTAATAACAATTCATATTTAATCGTAACTAGGGCTGAAATTTTATCAAAATTGCAATATTTTCAAATCGCAGGAGGCACAATATTTTGTTAAAGCCAAAATGTTTCAGAATATCATTTTAGATTATTTATTATCTAGACCTTTACACCTCTTATTCTACAGACTGAGGAGAACATCTTTGTCTCTTACAGATCTGCACAAAAATGAAAATGACCATTCCCTCTGATATCGCAAATTGTATCGTATCGCAATCGCTGTCGCAATTCCCGTCAAAATAATCACAAATAGATAACTTTAAGCAAGCTTTAATCAGACCCTCTGAAGCGAGGTTCTCTCTCACGAGGACCGAGCTTGATTAATACAGTGAATCGCCAATCAAATATAATTTCAAATTGCAGTCAAGAGGCTTTCAGAGTCATTCACTTACTTTTTGTTACTCGAGGCTTAAAAATGTTTTGTACAAACACGTTCAATCTCTTTTACACACACACACACATACACACACACACACACACTTTTATTAAAACCTTGACTTGCTGTAAAGGTTCCAGGAGTCTTTTCTCTCTTCATGTGATGAGAATGTTTGGGGGGGTTGTGTGTGTGTTTCTTTTTTGTTTTTTTTGAAAGAAACAGCTGCCCTGCATTTTTTTGCATTTGCCGCAAATATTTTGTGTGAACACTTGAATGTGCAATGTGAAGAGTGTTTTAGAAAATCTTAAGTGTTGTCGTTTGTCGTGCCGGAGCCTCATCCGTGGCCTTGCTGCTGTCAATCAGCAGCCCATATTCCCTTTCACTGAAGAAAATTGCGTTTTTACCTTTTTCTAACGGGTTTTTTTGGAATGGAAATGGGAAAAAAAAAAAAAAAAAAAAAAAAAATGTGTATTATTATTTTACGGTGTGTTTTGCACTCATCCCTCTGTATGTGGTTATACCTAAGCTGGAACAGAGAAAACAGACCAAGGTCACTTTGACCTTGGCTGACTTCTATGGCTTTATATCAGATTCCAATTAAATGCTGCCTTTTCACCAACATGGGAAATACTGACCTCATGGTCAGATGGGAAAATTAATAATTAGTTTTTTATTCAAGAGGAGTTGAATGTATGGAATACATTACTATCTGTAATATGACACCTGCACGCATACAAGTAATAGTTACCTCATCTATCATCATTACAACTCCTGTATTCAACGTGATGTCAGTATTGATTCATAAACAACTGATTTACACAGATAATAAACATAACCTTTGACACTTGACTGTGTGGGACAGCAGCATTCAATCTCTGGTGCCTCTCTAACCTTTTGATCTAACACTCATGGGATGTAACACGATTTGTAACTTAATCCTTCCTTTGCAGATGAGGAAATTTGTCATTCAAATATCTGATAATTATCTTTGGCTTCCAGTGGATGTTGCTTTGACCTCACCTCTCACCTTTTGTGTACAGCTTAGCACAGCAAAGTGCTATTTCTTCTTAGGAATTCTTTTGAAGTCAGCATTTTTCATTTTGCTTTCACTGCATTTTTTTTTGCCCATCTTGCTTCCTCAAGATTCTGTCCCCTAACCTTTGTCCCCAGTTTTTATTTACACATTTGTCTCTCTCTTGTATTCCTGGTCAACATTCACCTCCTGTATTTAATCTCCCTTTTCTTTTAATTGTCTCTTCTTGAATTGACCTGATATCAATCCATCTATCTTCATTTATATAGCAATTTTTATGAATATAAGTGCTTTACATAAAAACACACTTATATAACTGAACATACTACTTCCTCTCTGCCAGTTCTCGATGTTTTTTTTTTTCACTCTTTTCTTTGTCATTTCCTCCTTACAGATGCCAGACAACTGCCAGACGTAGCTCTGACAGGAAAGTGTACCCGGGAGTGTGATGAATTTGGCCACTCTGACACTTGCTGGATGCCCATGCGCCCTTCACCTCGCCAGCGCCAGCGTCATGGCAGTGACCCACCCCGGCTCTCCACCTTTACCCCGGGAGACGATAACAACAATCTCCGTGGTAACGACCATGAAAGTGACAGCGAGAGTGCCGGAAGTGCAGGGAGCTCAGAACCTGGTGTGGTTGTCAGTGGAGAAGGCCAGAGATTACCGTTAGTCAATGGGGATCCTCTCGGCACCCTGGGTAGAGGAGACCGCAACAGGAACATGGGCGATCACAACCGCAACCTTCTCAACCGCAAGATGACATCGGCATCCTATGACACCTTTAGCAGTGCAGGCTTTGGGCGGCGCCAGCAAGAGGAGGAAGCAGGAGAGGGCCAGAACCCACCCGAGGTCATACCACTGACTCGGACAGGAGGGGACTACAAAACCACATCCTGTCTCACGTTGTCACGTCGTGAGGTCTACCTGTGATAGCCTTGCAATGGAGCACATCTCCCTCTTCTGTAGGAGAGGGAGGGCCAAGACTTTACTGGCAAGTCATCATTTGGAGAGCCTTATAAACCTGTGAAGATGTGAACATGTCGAGGAAGATGTGAATCAGATTGGAAGTTTTGAATTCTGACTAATATTTATTGGCACTTAAACTTCAGGAAGAGATGGATCAACCATTCAGTCAGCTTTGATCACAAGTACTCTCTAAAATAGTTTTGTTTTTTTTAAGACTACCAGAGAACATTGCCTCTTGGCAAATATCCTACTATGTCTTAGTGGAGGAGGACAGCTTCATCTCCTCTTTTGACCTGAATTTAATGCATGCCTGACCCTCTGCCACAGAGGGATCTCTGGGAAGAAGACGGAGAACGAAACTGAGTAAATCCTGGTGTTATAAACGCCTTGGTACATACAAAAACTTTCTCTGAGGCAAAAGCAAAACATTTTTTTGAACTCAACTGATGAAATATCTTCTGAAAAACCACCGAGGTCTTAGTCAAAGTAGATACAAAGAGGCTATGGGTCTTTGATTGTGATTTGGATTTTATTCAAAGCAATCAACTTTGTAATGCCTAATCAAGTCTATTGTATAACAAAATGGAAATATTAACCGATGAAAGTAACCATTTTAGTCATGAATTGAGAATCACACAAAAGGTGTGTAACTGTAGAGTTAAACAATAGGCAAAAAAAAAATGTGCTGAGCTAAAAAAATACAAAAAATCAGGTCTTGTACTTTTAGAGAATATAAATATTCAAGTTGCAACAAAATGTGACTTTTTATACAAATGTAACCATTCAAATTCAAGGTTCTCACACAGAGTCAGGCTCACGTGAAAAATATGTCTTTATGTTTTTACCTTCTCGTCCAGAATGTATATATTGTATGTGTATTTGATAAAACGGCAGTGTTCTTTCCCTGCTGCTGCTGTCGCCCATTTCAGAGTAGACTGAGGTGCTGGTTTCATGAGACACCGGCAGCATCCTAACAGTGTTCATCATGTATCATAAACTGTTCTTTCGGACACATGCACACACACACGCACACATGCACGCGCCTACTCAAAACAGACCTTAGCATGTAAACACAAACAGTGCATCAGCAGAATGTGAACATGCATTGGGCCACAGTTTATAAAACAAGATTAAGTGGCAGTGTAATATAAAGTATATAGTGACTTGCATTAATTTTCATACAGAAAACATTACAAACATACACACATGCAACATATAAGAACATAAGTAAAATATAACCATATTAAAATGTGTGCGATGTGCAAAATTCATATGCACTATGTGTGTATGTCTAAATCATCATTTTATTTAACATATCGCCTCTCATTGAACTAGCTGTAGCATTTGCCTGCTCCTCTCCAGCCAGTACTTAAACATGAACTGTATTTAAATGATTATTCATCTCTCAGACCAATATCTGGGGTTACAGCAGAGGGAATTTCAATCACATCTACTGTATGTAATGATAAACAATGTTGGAATATGAGATATTCAGCATACTGTAACTAGGACTCATAGACAAACCAAATCTCTGTAGTTTCTGTAAGAAAAAAAAAAAAGGAAAAGAAGAAAAGACTCTGCATGAAAGAAAGATAATGCTAACTTTTTTCTCTCTCTTTTTTAAAACCACATGCCTTTTTGAATACCCTGCCTATTTGGATACATCTGTACTAAATGTGTGTCTGCTTACGGGGGAAATTGAGATAATGATGGCAGCGAGGGAGTTAGCGTCAGTAGATTCAACTGATGCTTCTTTTATCACAGGGCGAGTTTGGGCTAACCTTGGGCTTTTTCTCTTGTTTTTCACACTCTAGAGTTGGCACGAAGGCTGCTGCAGGCTGAAGCAAAAAAAAAAAAAACAACACAATGTAGTGGGAGTGCATAGTGCCACGACCCTTTTGTCCGCGCATTGCCGACCTCAACACACCCATGCTGCTGTGCTGAACCGTGCGGATAACAAACTCCTTCACATTTGTCCTTTCTAGCAGCTACTGCACAGCTCCAGACACACTCTGCTGCACCGCGCTAAAGAGTGGGTGTAGATCAAGGCCAGCACATCTTAATTCTCATCATAAGTGTTCGGTTCAGTGGTGTGATAGGGATAATAGGGTTAGGTCGTCCCTGTGGTCTTAATGAGCTTTCTTTCGCCGCTCTTGATCTGCGCAGGTCTCATTACTGTCTAGATAGGCAAATGTAAAAAAATGCTAGTAAGTAAGTGCATCACTCAATGTGTCTTCTGGCAGTTTTGGATCATGATGAGGTGACAGAGACTTGCCGAGGATGTGCTGCAGTTAAGTTTCATAGATTTTTGTATAGTTTGGAGTCAGAAAGCAACACTCAGGTAGGATGCACAATAGTGTTTGACCTTTAAGTAAGTACTTGTGGCTTTGGCTGCACACTGCTGCTGCTGCTTGGCTGCCCCTCACTAATGTGTGGAAACAGTAAAGTAGGCAACACGGTCGATTTTTCAGTCTGAAAAAGGGTGTGTGTGTGTGGGGCCTACGTGTGATTTCAAATTGTATACCTGCATATAGCTTCGACCTTACAACTCTGTAGCTTGTTCTGGATCCCTGATGTACTTACTCTCTCAGCCTTCATTAACCCCAATTTCCCAGCATGGCTGTTTAATGAGCTCTGTTGTTGATGGGACTGTGCTGACAAAACATGTAAAGTTCACACTGAAAGGGTATTTTGTGAGAACAATCACAAAGTCCTGCAGGGTCCATTCACTGAGACAGGTGCACATTCTCTGGGATCAAACCCTCGGATGTCATGGAAGGTTTTGAAGAACTAATGTCCAGTTTGTGAGACGTGGAAGGACACTCAGCCACCACAGTGGCAGATTATTTTCTCAGACTGCTGTTTTATTGCAGTTCCATTATGGCACCTCTCAAACTCTCCACTCTAGATTTAAGGGAACTTGCTGTAAATGAATCTCTGTGTGTATGTGTATCTTTTTTTTTTTTTATACTGCACGTTTAAACATGAATATGTTTTATTCTACTGCGAAGCACAGAGGGGAGACAGACGAAGAAGGGAGTCAATGCCCGAGATCAAGACATTTTCAAAAACAGATGCTTCAGTGGACATTGCGTACCTGACTTTCCCCTCGTGCTGTTATCCTTATAGCCATGTACAGATAAAACTACACTGTAAACATACAGCTGGAATCCATAACAGACAATGGCATGCTTAAGGTCTTCAAATCTGCACTTGAAAAGAAAAAATGAGGAAAAAAACTATTTTTATTTTCTCCTTTGTTTTCTTTCCTTACGGGACTGGCTCTATTTTTTGCTGCTCCCAACCTGTAATTACATAATGAACTAATTGCATTTGGTATGATGAGGGAGAAGAGGAGCCGTCAATGAATGGTTTGGTATGAAGATGAATAATGTAAAAGTTTGACTTTGACATTAAAACTTCAAATACTCTTGTTTGTCTTTTTTTTTTCTTTTCCTTTTAATTCTGTTTCTCAAGATTAATATTGCTAAGACAACAAGGGAAATATTCTTTAATATTTTAGAATATTCATTTTGCATTTTTATTCAGACTGAATTGACTGACCTTATTTTAGACCTAGCCAAACACAGAAGTATTACACATAAACTCTTTATAATATATTTAGAGGTCAGTAGTTTTTAATGGTTCAATTATTAGCGCATACCTTAGTCAGAATCAGAAAAACTTTTTGGCTCAACACACACCAGTGCAAATCTCAAATATGCCTGTTTTAACTAGTAAAATACACAGCTTTGAGACTAATTAATAATAAAAATGACCCTAAATGCAAAGTGCCATAGTACATGTATGAGTGTTCGTAATTGCTTTTTATTTGTCTGAGAGCTATTTATAAATGCTTTTGGGTTGCCAGGTTATAGAAAATCCCTCCATCAGCAAGAAACTCACTCTTCTATTGGTCAAAAAGACCCCATTAAATGGACTCCAGTCCATCCAGTGGACTGTGTGACCACTCACTTTATGGAAAAGGGCACCTCGACCAAAAGTCATTTATAATTTATCCACATTAACAACTCCTGACACAATAGATAACAACTCTATTAATTGTCTATGGAGCTGCGAGTGAACATTTTGCCAATGGGTTTTTATGTACACCAATGAGGTTATGTTTTCACTGTCTGTCTACAGTATTTACTTAGACTTCCAAAGTACTGTCACACTGTATATCCTGTTGTACATTTTCTGTGTCACGCAAGGTTCCCGAATGTCTTGTTCCATTCAAACCACGAGAAGACGTGTCTTCCTCACAGCAGCGTCTCTGCCACTCACTACAGAAGCTCAGTCGATGTCTTTGGTAGCAAAGCCAGAAACGTTTTTGCAAAAGAAGTTACCCACTGCCGCTTTAAAGGGTGGGTGTGGATTGAGGGGCGAATACATGAATCGTTATTATTGTTATTATTCAATTTAATCATTTGGGTTATCAGTGTGTTGGATTGTTTGGCCTTGGTGGAAGTATTCACTGTACTTCTTTTCCTGAATACTATTTTTCCTCACAAAGTGAGTGCTTTCAGGCCATCTGTAAAAGCAGATTTAAGATGGACTGACATTTTAAGCTTAAAATCAAAAGTTGAATAGCCATTCATTACAGCTGGTGTGTTAGAAATCTTAGCTTTTACCTAATGGTACCATATTGTTGACAAAACAATATGTGTTCAAGGTCTGCTCACAAATTGGACAGGAGCTTTTGACACTGAAGACACTGCGGTTTGAGGATCACATGCTGCTGAAGAAAGCCACAGAATAAGCCAGATATTCTTTTGTCAATGTTCTTTCCAAGGTCAAATGCTTTCATGCCCAACCAACAGAACCAAATCTTTCCCATTTGGCAGAATGTCACCTTAATTCTCAAATTTTAATGTGCAATGTCAATTTGCACCTGGCTGACACCCAAGAACAGTATATTTCTAAAGTTCCACTAAATGAGGCAACATTGATCAACTTTATCTCTGAAACTGGGTGCAAGAAAACTTTTAGAGTGAAGAGAGCAATTTGGACTTAGACCTATCAAGAAATGCCTCAGAGGCGTTAACTCCTGGTAAGATTAGTGTGAATGAATCAAAATGTCAAGAAAAAAATAATAATAAATACATTTCCTCATGTCTAGTATACAACAGTGACATCATGTGGTCATAAATCAGTATGACTAACCGTTTTCTCATAGTGCTTAAATCATTCTCTGGTGAGCTATTCTCATTTGTTTCAAATTCATTTAATTACATTCAAGGATTGAATAAATGACGCTTTAAAAAACAGTTTCTCTAGAGTAGAGACATGGGAAACTAAAAAAAACAAAACGGAAGAGCTTCAAATTAATTTATCTGCATTTTCGGTTTAACAGCCTCTTTGAGCAAACGGTGACAAGATACGTCTTCCAGATTAATTTATGACTGAGATTATGGCCTCATTCTGCTATAAAACACTGAGAAGACATTCACTGTGCGACAGACAGGAAAGTGTACCTGGAGCCCGCGAGTGGAAGGCACAAAGTCATATTTCACAATTTGTGTCACTGCAAATAAAAAATGATAATAGGAGGATAATGCCTTTTTCTGAAGGTGTGATTCAGAGGAGTAACTCAGGGAAAGAGATGAAGCTTTGTAAAAGGTCTGGATGTTGTATGCCACAACCATATTCAGAGATAAGGAAGTGAATGACTCTCCAGTGGATTCTCTCTCTCTGCAGTCATGTTATACACTGAGCACAATGAACCACAGTGGGACCCACTTTAGTAACATCCCTATCTCAACTGTGGATGTCTGACCCTCCCTTATCAAAGTCTTAAGAAACATTTGCTCACTTTTTGCTCATATTTACTCCCTATCACCACATAAAATTCCAACATATTGAAGGTGAGTGAGTAATTAATAGGAGGTTTTCCACTGTGATCAATTTTCAATTAATTCTCTCTTTAATTCTTTGCCAAATGAAGTGTCAATTCATGGATTTAGGTTAAGATGCCAAAATACTGTATATGTGCATAGCCATGGAAAAACCAGGAACAAAAACAAGAAAGCTAGTATACTTAAGAGTTAGAAGGATCAAATATAGATACATATGTCTAATATCAAATAAAATAAAATACATTTATGTGGTGTATTGTGGATGTATCAGTCTGTTGCTCAATGAGCTGAGCTAGTTGCTACATCATTAGCATCACAGTCAATACTTTATGCCCAACGACATTATTCAAGCACATCATGTTAGTTGGTTATTCATATTAATATCAGATGCTCACATGCTCCCGTTGCAGTTTATAATAAGTTTCATGTGCGTATCATTTGCAAGGACAATATTGAGCTAGCTAATAACAATGTTAGCCACATAATGTTGAGCATGAATATTTTTTTATGTATGTGACTTCAAATGAACACTAACGTAACATAGATTAACGACGTTAATGAAAACTCACCCCATAAGAAGATAGGAGGTTAATGTAGTTACATAAACTCTGGAGAAACTTTGCGGCTTCTTCTTCCGTAGCATTTCCATAGCTTAGCACACGTGAGATCGGAGTTGGCATGAGCAGAAGCATCTGTCTTCTTAAGAAGCACAGCCAAATATCTGCCGTAACAGCCGCCATTTAATTGTTCTGCAATTCGTTTTTCCTTCTCCATCTCCATTCAACAGTGAAAACACATCACTGTTTCACAGCAGCTTCTCGACGTAGCATTAGCAGTAACAGCAGCGGCTGCATATTAAGTAGCCATGTGTTTCTTCATTGATTGGCAGACCCCCGATACTGTGATTTGAAGCATGTAGTGTCTTCTTCGTGATTTCAACTTGCATTATTCGTTGTTTACTAGACTTGTTGCTGGTTGGTCACATTTCACATCACAAGATACAATACACAAGTATAATCTTTAAAAAAAAAAAAAAAAAAAAAAAAGGAATAACTGCCCACAGTTGTGTGTCTTCAGGAAAGAATGGTCCAGACATTACTATCCCCAGAGGAGCAATTGTCCTGCAGTAAAGTCGTAAAAAGACACATAAAATAAAATCATTACACCACCACACTACAAACTATTAACAACTGTCTTTTGAGCATCAAAAACATCGCATATCATATCAATCATGCGCTCACAAAAGTCATACACACATGTGGCAATCGTGAAAACAATTGTTAGTCCTGTAAATCAACAGTTCACCAGATAAATGGACTAAGGATTGTATGTTTTGCAAAAGAAAAAAGAAAATGAAAGAAAAGGAAGTCCAGGTATTTGAACTCTTAATAAAAGTCCAGGGACTTTGCATTATTCTTTGTTTACTAGACTTGTTTCTGGTTGGTCACATTCCACATCACAAGATACATTACACAAGTATAATCTTTAAAAACTGATTTCATAAAGACCGGGGAGATGCCAGATGAGGTCAAACTGAGAATGTTAACCTCCTCACACACTGTCGAGTGTATCAAAAGGTCTTAAGAGTTGTCAAATGCTTTGAGGTGTTGAAGACGATTCTCCGTTTCTGAGCGTAAGCAAATGAATTGAAATGCCTTTGAATCGCCTTTACACGCAGAGGCAGAAAACCTGGGGCTCTCAAAGTGAAAAGGGGTAATCGTGTAATATGTTGATGTCCAGTAAGCTGACATCTATAGCCGAGTGCTGCAATCCTTCCAGCACCATAGAAGCATTCAGCACCAGAACAGCATGAGCATAAAGCATTGCAGATGTGCAGATCAATTCTGTCAGAGTGCATTGTTCTGCTCAGGAATAGCCTCGCAGCAGAGCTGTAAACATCCCTCTTCACTGCTATGCCAGACAGTTGATGTGAGATTTGATCCTCCCTGTGTTCCTCTGTAGGCTGTCACTTATGTCTTTCCATCTTTTTATGGACACATCAGCCTGAACGTATAAAAAAGCATTCTGGGTAGAATAGCAGGAATGAACACATACATCACAGTTTCATATGGAAGCATACTGTACGCTTCAGCATTTGTGTGCATCAGCCATCAACAATACAATAAAAGGAATCTTTAAAGGCCCAGTGTGTAGGAAAAGGAGCATAAGTGCCAGGGCCATGACCAGGTTTTGGTCTCTTTAAGGACTCCTGCTCCTGAGAAGGTCAGTGTTTGACATCTGGACTGCTTTCATAAACCCCCACCATGCTAAAGTGAGCAGTGTTCATTTCACTTGCACATACACATGTGCAGCATTTGATATTATTATAAGAACATTTGATTGTTTAAAATCTCCTTCAGAACAACATGCATGAATGTGTTCTTGAACTGTCATGTCACTCGCTTTTACACTGCCTAGTATTCTTTTAAAGTTAGTTGTGGCACAGAAATCAACATTTGAGCTGGACATTTCACTCTTTCTCCTTACCAGAATGGCTCATACGTAGATGTTGCTGTGTATAAAACTGGTTTTGTTTTAAGGATGATTATACATTTATATAAACTGAGTTATGGGAAGTATAGCCAGTATTTACCAATAAAACCCTTGTCATAATGAGGGAGAACCTCATCTCTGAGGAACCGGTTAGGGGTTAGACTTGAATTGTGGATAGGTTAATGTTAGGGTTAAGGCATTCATTTGTTACGGTTAAAGTTAGGGATAATGCTTTGTTCAGGCTGACAAAATGATAGGAAGTCAATGTAGTTTCAAAAGAATTGCTGCAGAATGGCTGTGTGTGCGTGGGTGAGTGAGTGAGGGAGACTGATGACCTGCAGGTGGTGATGTGTGTGTGTGTGTGTGTGTGTGTGTGTGTTTCTGTCTCTAGTGATTGCAGGGGTGTGTTTCATCTGCTGATTGGCCGTTAGTTGACACCTCCTGGTTTCTAAAAGCCCAGACCGACAAATACACTCTCTCCTGTTGTTTTTCCAAATTAGCGCTCAGCCCTGGCTGTTGTGCTTGAATCTACTGAATCATTGACAGCTCGGAGCTGGAGTTATGACAGTGGTGATGTGTGAGCAGCTATTTGGTAGCTCAAGGGTGTAATTTCAAAAACACACATTTGTAAATTATGATGCACTCTAAACATGGTAGATGTGTTGTTTTAGTAGTAGGTTGAAAAGTCAATTGCTACTGCAGTGTTTTGTTTTGTTTTCTTTTGTTTTGGCATCTGGTGGAAAATCTATGCCAAATCAGCATTGCAGATAGGTCTGCTGTGGAGACTGCAATCAGATGCAGCCAAAAGAAAGAGCTTTGTTTTGATATGGAGTGTTAAGAAATTGGCAGCAAATGTATTGGTCTATCTTGGCTTTAACCTTGATGCTTACTTGGAAAGTTAAAAACTACTCCGCTGACTTAACATTGACTTTCACTCCCCAAGAGTGAAGAGTTTCCCCACCCAAGGAAAAGTCTTTGGTGCAGCTATGTCTGCTTTCAGAGCAGGTTTGGTCTTGTACCAGAGCTCAACGTAGACACCAACTGGACAAAAGTGGGTGTTACAACCAAATTGCTCACATCGTGTGTGTGTGTCAGGTTTCTCTGTTAAGTAATTTTTTTTGCATCTGAGCTTCATTGATTTCTTCCTGGCCCGCGGCTGCTTTGTATTGCACATATTTTTATTTCTTCTTGTTTAGTGTGAATATTTGTACCAGTAGGAAGTATAGAAAGATTATATAATGGCATCAGTGCTAGTGTTTAGATACATTAAAATAAAATAAAAATAATTGTGTTGAAGATATAATTATATACTTGCATGTGCAATGTGAAACACCTTTGACATTACAATCAAATACAACACACAAATGCTAATTTATTTAATTTATCACACAGTTGTGCTGAATTATTACCCTATTGGTGAGGTTTTATTTGATCGGATCTGCTTTCAGAGGAGAGCTGTAGCATATTTTGTTGTTTTTGGGTTTGCACAGTGACTGGATCGAGCTCAGATATGCACAGCAGGGATCAGAGGGACTGTCAGTGTTAGAACTGCACAGCTGGCTCACTAACTGTCTCCCTGAATGCAGTTCATTCCCTGTTATTCAGCAGCCTGTACCCTTTCAAGGGATTGGAAGCCTCTGTTTTGTTATGGCACCTTTTCAAGTCTTTACACACACACAGAGCAACAGAGAGAGAGAGAGAGAGACTGTTTCCAGTTTGTGTGATTTTTATGACCTACTGCGCGAAATGGAGAACTTGCATAATTTCACTCTTGCAAACTCAATATTACATCCCTTTGGTTTGCTCCCAGAGCAGATGGCAGCGGCAACATACGGGTCTCTGTTTGTGATGTTGTTTGGAATCAGTTCAACTTCAGCAAAGCCAAAAAATGTTCAATTTATATGCAGTGTGTAGGTTATAAATAAAATATATATGAAGGTATTTGGCTCAAAGAGGTTCCGGCGCGATCACAAATACCGTTTGTGTTGTTACTATGTCGCTTTGCATTTTTATTTTTCTATCATTGTATGACCTGCCCCCATGAGAAACATTACAAGGACTTTTAACTTTTTGAACTTGTTTCCTTTTATATGTATTATATTTCTGTTTGTTTTTTTCCATCTTCGTGACAGTCTGTTCTGTCTGTCACCCGTGTCCAATTATTTGTTGCATCCATTGTGTATTTATTTCTCCCAGTCCTCTTTCAGTGTGAACTATCTTGACCTGTATCTCTGTTTTTGTTTGTGTCGTTTCTCCTTTGCACCAGTGCCTGCTTGGATTTATTTCAGCTGGTTTTCTATTACAGTATCTCATCTGCAAATAAGCAGTAACTATGTACTGAAAACCTTTTGATAAAACAACATTGATGATCGTAGCGATTTGGAACGTTGCTCAGTGGAAACTGGTAAAATGTGTGATCAAGTATTATGGGTGGAATATCTAGACATATACAATATTTATTTTCAAACCTGGTCTATATATATACAGTATACATACATATACATACAGTGTATTTAATTTTTCTTCAAATTTATTGAAGAATTATTTTCTATTTGATAATGAAAATAAAATGACAAAACTATTTTGAATAAACTCAAGAGTCTGAAAAACAGTGTCAATACACCAGAACAAAGGTGGAAGTTAGCAAGTTAGCCTTTTAATGCTTAATTTTCAGATGAATTTCAGTGAAGAAATTAATTTCTGCCTCCTCCATCTTAATTCCTTTTTTAATTGCACAAAATGCTTAAGAATATCGTCAGAAACCCATGTGACGAATCCATATTTTCTCTTCTTTTTCTTTTTTCTTGTTTTCCGAGGCTTCAAACTGGCTAAATTAATCAACAACTGTTTGTTTTTACAACAGTCTTACAAGTCTTTATTGATCGCAAGTGGTTCCATTGGAGACAACAACAGCACAAACAGTAGAAACACTAAGTGTACAAGAAAACATTCAGAATTCATATGATAAAAGAGGAAATGGCATTTAAAAAAAAAAGAGTGAAGTCTGTGGTGATGAGAGCGAGAGCCCTTTTACAGCAGTGAGTTCATGTCATTACAGAAAAATCTATACCTGGCAAGAGAGATTTGCTGAAACTGAGCACACACAGTTATAACATCTTCAATGTGAAACACTATAGGACATGTACAGAAATGGAGATTTCATCTAGCTGTCAATGTGTGTTTATTTGAACTGCTTGTCTACCTTACACATGACAGGAGCATATTGCACATATCAACTGGTGAAGTGGAAGTTGCATTGCAGTTGATATATTTATTCTCAAGCAAATGTTTAACAAAATATGAATACTGTACAGTTGTGCTGTTAATTACAAATGTGCCATTAGTAACATATTTAGAGTGTTTGTCCATAGAAACACTTAGTGCAAACTCCAATGATGTGTCCATGCAATATGAAGCCGAATCTGATCTGGTCACAATGAGAAAATAGAATTATTTCCAAGATGTTAAAAACCAGATAAAGGAGAGAAGTGTTGTTTTCCTCAGCTGTCAGGAGCACCATGTCTGAGCAGACCTACACAATAAGTCACGTGATTTGAGGAAGACTGTGGAGGACGTCATGCTCACAAGAAAGGAGACGTGAAGACATGATACTGGGGTCACATTTAAGTGCATGGCAGGGGTCCGACACCAGATCTGTGTGAGTGTGTGTGTGTGTGTGTGAGAGAGTGTCCCAATTTTTTGGTAACTATTTAGTTGATTGTAACGTTAGCTCTCGTTTTACATTTTTTAGCATTAACCTACTTCTTGTCACTGAACACAGGTTCAAGGCAAACTGATAAAACCTTAAGAGTCTAAAGGGAGAGTGTCACCATTATTCAAAGAAAAACAAAGGTATTTTTTTCATACTCTCAGTCATACATGCACACACACACACACACACACACACACACACACACACGTGCAAGCTCAGAAAGGTGAAACCCCCCACAACCCTCTTTGTGCACAGTCAAGTGTTCATCCAAGGCTGGTGATGTTAGAGCGACCACCAGGGGGTGCCACAATGCGGTGACCAGACCTACGTGGAACATTATCATCAGCCTGTGCCCCTGAAAGTATGAGACAAGATTCAGTATTAGATTTACTAAGTGCAAATCAATCTGGCCAACAAAAGGGCACAGGGATCTTTAAGTTCTATCTGACTGGACTACAAAATATACACATTTGTGTTACCTGACAGGCTGAAGTTGGACTGGTGTAGATTCCGTATTGGGGGTGGTTGGTTAGAGGTGGGTGAAGTTCTGGCTGATGGAGAAGGAGTAATATATTTGGGTGTACAGGCGACATCATGAACGGGGCCGTCATACATCCCACGGGTAACACCCTGCTTCCCCTTCACCAGGATGGAAAACATGCAGAGACACAAACACAAAACACTCCCATTAGGCCTTTAACACCCTCATTCATGTTACATTTGATATTACATTGTTCTTCTTTAAAAAAAAAAAAATGAATCCATGCTCTGTACCTGGTTCCTGAACTTAACACGTTGGTAGGCAAAGTCTGGAAAAGGCTTGCGGGGGATAAAACGCCCGGTGCCTGGATGAGCCTGCAGATTACCGTCCTCATAAACAACTCGACCTTGACTCAGCACCAGTGCTGGACCGCCACAACACTCCAGACCCTCAAAGATATTATATTCTGAAGCCTGTGTGAACGCAGATAAAACATACAAGACAGAGACGGTGGAAAGAAAGGGAATTAAGCACGGAGACAGATAAATCCAAATTGAACAGAGACACCCTTCACTGTCGAGATGCACTGAGCTATTTGGGAAGGCATTGTATCACAGTATCAGATCTTAAGCCATGCAGTAAAATACAGCGGCTGAGAAGATGGGGGTGAATAAGTGAGCAGCTTGTGTAGAAGGGGCAACGGTGTCAGTACAGGGGGATGGTAGAAAGATGTACCAGAGAATGGGTGTGGGGTGAAAGGGATTATATCCTAAAGCCAGCAGCAGTCTGGATTAGAACTTTTGACAGTAGCAGAGCAGACTGAATACATTAACCACTGTATAATATCTCCACTGTATTGTATAAAGTTGCTTGAGGCAAATTTGCCCCACTGAGGCCTGACTCTATATATATGTAACATTTAGCTTATACTGTATTTAAAGGGTCAGTTCATCTTGCAAAATGTAGATAGTTTTACTTTTATGTATCCAGGTTTTTAGTAACGTTAAAACAGGCCAATAATCCCAATAATCCATCCATCTTCAGTGAGTGAGAACTATTACTTTCTACTGAGGATATACAATTCTCGTTCAATGTATATTTACATTCAATTGTGCAATGTTATAAATTGGCGACATTTTCTGATTAAAAAGAAAAGCACAGTCAATAATCTTTTAGCATTTGGATGAAACTGCCCTTTACCAAGAAAAATGGTATTACCTTGTCAATGGCATCTCAGCTTCCTTTACATATAAATCCTTATAAACTGATTTTCAATATAATGTAATGCATCCACAGCAAGTAGGATACAGATTTCTCTTCACCTCCTCTGAGATTTCATGTTCTGCTGTACATGCCCTACAGAGGTTTCTGTTTGTGCTCACCGACTGCTGGAGTTTGGCTGAGATGGTTTTGACACTGTCGGGATCCCAGATGACGATGTCAGCGTCAGAGCCCACCGCTATCCTGCCCTTACGAGGGTACAGATTGAAGATTTTAGCAGCGTTGGTAGACGTGACTGCCACAAACTGGTTCTCATCCATCTTCCCCATAGCCTGAGAGACAAATGCATATGTTCAAAATCTCACTGCACTTACTACTACTACACACACACACACATGCTCAGTGCTCACCACGGACTTGTCCCAGACAATACTCATTCTCTCCTCCACTCCGTTGGTTCCCTCTGGGATGAAGGTGAAGTCGTCTTTACCAATGGCTTTCTGGGAAGTGCTGTAGGCACAGTGAGCACTGCCGACTACCTGGAGGTCCCCACTGTGTTAACGCCAAAACATGACACAAAATTTACAACAACAACAACATTTACAACAGGGTAAATGTAACCTTTGTCAAAGCCTGAGCAGTTTTGCATCACCTGCATTAGCACAATGTGGGGGGGGGGGATAGGTCACATATTCATGTTTTTTTACGTCTTATGTGTCGTTGAGTCAAAGATTCATTTTATAACGCATTTTTAGTAGTGATATAAAGTAGCAATTATTGTGCAGAAGTCACAAAATAGAGCGTTGTTCTCTTCTTTTGGTTCATAAAAACGAGCCAAGTGAACTTTGGACTGTGATGCATTTCCAAATTTCACAAATTGAATCCGATTTTAACCGTTTTTTTTCATCAGATTGTCTATATGTTGTGCTGAAAAAAAGGATATACAAAGCACATTCTTATACCCTCTGTATATACTGTACATGTAAACCAAAGCCAAAGTGCTCTGTGTTCTCAGGGTTAAGTCATCAGATGTTGTTTTTCCCAAAAATTTAGACATTTCTTCCAAAGCTAAAGCACAATTCAGTTAAAGACAAACTTCATAGTCAACCAATAATGCTAAACAAACACACAGCAGATATGCATTTCTACAGTTAGCCACTAGGGGCCCTCAGTGAGCATTTGAGTATAAGTTCAAGTCATATCGTGACCTGGGGCAGTAAAAAAAGGGTAGAATGGTGCATCACAGCTGCAGCACCAGTTCCTTAAGGCCTAAGTTATTAACTATACCATATACCATACAAACATACACTATATCATTAAAAATAATGTATTATTAACACATTTACTAACTTCACAGTACACAAGAGGATGAATTTAACTGACTTATTATCACATTCTTTTCATCTAAGGCCTTTTACTTATTTTGTTTTAATAACATTGATTGATAGTGAGCTGAGGGAACATTGGGCTCATTTAAAATACCAACAGATTGCTCATAAAATAAAGGGGCCACATGTGCTGCACTTGTGTTTACAAGACGCACATAAAAAATACATCCCATCTTTTCAGCGGGAACTGAAAGGCAGAACAGTAACATCACACATCACTACCATGACAGCACAGACCCGCCTTGAGAAGCTGTAGTTGCAGACAAAGAGTTGAGGAGCAGGGAGGAGTGAGGGGAAGACGCAGGGAGGTACTTGGTATCCAAGGAAACAGATGATGAAGTATTCTAGTTCCTGTGCTATTTATGGAATCGGGGACATTTGAAGTTTTTTCTGTGCATTTTGTACATGTGTTAACATTTGTGCAAGGTGACAAATGAGCTGGATTTGATCCGGGGCGTGAGAGGTTTGCTCTCTATGACACTAATACATTCTGACGTAAAGGTATCACGTCTTTAATATCACATGCTCTTTTAGCCATTATGAAGTCTCTGTCAACTCCCTCGTACTGTCTTCTCCTCATACTTAAAGCTTCATCTTGACTTCATCTGTAAAGCCGTTGTGACTTTGTTTCTGCAGCAGCGGTTTGTGGCATGAATAACAAACAGGTGTATAGGGACAAACAGAGAGTTAAGTCACTGTGGGTGTCTAGTTTGGTGTCATGCAGCTCATTTGCATTTCACTTTGTGCAGAGGTTATAGCTAAATTAAGCCCTTTGTCTGTCCTCACTTTGCATTAATGGATAAACTTTCTCATGTTTATAAAACAGCCTGTAGGCTACATGATGCTGTTGCCTTCCTATCATCTCAAACCAGTCGGATCATTCTCCTCAGACCTCTGGAATCAACACGGCATTTCCGCCCAGAGAACGACCACATATGTGCATATTTGATCTTTTTCTGGACCTGTTTTGTCTGTAAACCCTAGAAATGCCTGTCTGTACAAATCCCTCTGAAATGTGATGTCTGAAATACTCAGGAATCACCTTTCTTGGACTTTGTTTTGAAACCAATCAATATTCATTCCTGTGCTAATTCATCATTTCCTATCAAGCTCTTTCCTGACAAAAGACCTGTTGCCAATTTACCTCTGTGTATTTAAGCTCCTCTGCCACAGCCTCTCTCTGCCAAACTGTCTTTGTTACAGCGTACATTGCTCTATTTTCACTCATGTGCTTTCTTGTTTTGACCCTGTTTATGCTCCCTGGTTTTGTGGAACTAGCCTTGGCCGTGTATGCTACTACTGCAATAAAGTGATTCTGAACCTTTGTCCCTGTGTCTCTGGCCTTGTCATCTTGACCATGTTTACATACCTCAATACATTGATGCAATGTGATGAGCTGATTAGATATTTGCACTAACAAAAACAGTTGTACCTGAAATTGTGACTTATTGAGTGAATTTTGCAGAAAAGGTTTGGGACATACCAAGAGAGCAGTGTGTGGAGATGGTCCGGAGTTGTGGGATCGGGACTCAAGGGTGGAGACGTCACATATGCGGCCGCTTTAGCCCAGTTCTTGCTCCAGTATTGGGAGCCGTCAGCGGCCAGGCTGGCTGAAATTGGCTCCCCAAAAACTAGAGAACCTGGAGAGAAAGATGGGGCAATGATGATTAATGATTTATGTCAATAAACAGCGGAAGAGTTGTTAAAGTCAAATCAGATGAACGTAAGAGGCTGACCTTTCCTGCGGGCCTGGGTGATGATGTCGGCGGCACTCTTGCTCATCACCTTGGTAATGTAAACAGGACAGTTCACACGGTTGCTAAGAGTGATGGCACGAAACACCGCCTCCGCCTCCAGCTGCATGGACAGAAAATAAAGAACAGGAAGTGGAGTGAAAAAGTGGTGAAGCCTGCACAGTAACAAATGGTTACTTGGATCGTTGTGAGACTCACCTCTTCAGGACGACTCAGAGGATGGCCTTCAGGTCCAGTGATTCCCATTCCAAGTATTTTTCTCTGTTCCTAAGATGCAACAACACTTTCTTCAGTATCGTCACACATGCTACAGCAACTGTCAGAATTACCAGCATTGCATACAAGTTATGTCTTAGCCACCTCTTAGTTCCTTTGCTGGTATCTTGGAACTGTAAACCTAAAATATCCTGGCCTGTCATATGATAAGAGAAAGACAAGGGTTCTGTCAGCAGCAAAGTGATATTAAGACAAAAAACCAACCCCCCGCCGCCTTCTTTCTCATACTGTACATGTACTGTTTATTATTATAATCATCATCAGAGCTCCCATTATCGTTCACTTCACTCATTCATCTTCATACATTGCATTATTCACCACAAGTTTCCCCTTAATCAGAGCCATCATCTCCATGATTATGACTACCATTATTCATCATTGCTGTCCTTATTATCAGCACCTTTTAGGCACACCATCTTTATCACCATTACTGTCATTATTATTAGTATGATAACAGCCCACAGTGATGGTGGCTAAAAATAAACCTGTCACCCTCAGCAGCAGCAGCAAGATAAATCCTCTCTCTCTCTTTCTAGAGAGAGAGCTGGAGAGTTATTCAACTAGATCATTTTTCAAGTGCAGCGAAGAAAGGTAGAAGACGGGTCATGTACACGAGCTGACTAAAGGTTGTGACCGTGTTGCGAAGGCTTATTGTTCACCCCTCAGGAAGAGGTTACGCAGCACTTACCTGTGCAATCAGATCTCCATTTTCGGCATGAACTAACACCACAGCACCCAGCTGCTTCAGAAAGGAGAAAGCCTTGTAGAGCTGAGAGAGGGAGGAATCCAGAGAATGAAATCCACTGATTTACATGTGGAAATACAGTAAGTGCAGGATTAGCGGTTAGTATAAGTGATAATTAAAGCTGCTCACTCCTGATTGGCTAAAGTAATGTAGGATGGACTTGACTAGATTTACCGTCAGAATGAGAGAAGCATTTCACTGAACAAACCTCTCTGAATCAAAATATAGAGACACATATTTCAACTAAAGTGTTTCTACTAATAGCACTTAAGCACATACCTGAGAATCTGACATCTGGTACAAATCCTTGTAGGCCATGTACACCTGGAAGGAGTTGATACCTGACAAGAATGAAAGCAAAGTATGTGTTTATGTCTGGAAATAAATGAATGGAGTGCAAGGTAAAGCATAAAGCTACAAAACCGCGCTTGTCGTACAAGACGTGCAGCACAAATCTGAGCCAAGAATTACAACGGTCCTTTGTTTCTAAAGGAAATTGGTCAGACAAAAAGCTGCCTTGGCTCTGGTACTACATCATCTTACAGCAACCCCAAGCAAAGTGTTTTGGGTTTTTTTTTTTACTTAACACAGATTACAAGCAAAATTGATACACTGCCACCCAGACAGCACTGTAATGAGAACAATGGCTTTCCGCTGCGCCTTCATTATAAGCGGATTCAGCACTTGGCCAAATTGTTTCTAAATCTGTCCCAATTGTTCTTGTGAAATGAGTCCAGAATGGACTTCAACGTGGAATTAAAGCAGAGACAGCAATAAAATAAAAACTCATGTACCTTTCTCTTCCACCAGCAGCTCCAACTCATGTTTGACAGTCTCATTCCACTCGGGAATGTCTACGTGCAGTGAGTAGTCACAGCAAGCCTTTTTATCTGCAGCCTCCTGCCACTGTTCGAACACCTCCATCAGGCTGTCGCCCGGCTGGGGGGTCACATGGTCAACTGAGAGGCAAGAGGCATCGAGGGTTACGCTTGAAAGAGTCTAACCTTGATTGATTTGATTGACTGATTCTTTTTAATTATGGTGTTATGCACAGAAAATATATCCAGCCCAAACATTATGTTATACTGATAAACCTTCCATTCAATTCTGTCATCATCAGTACTCAGGAACATTTCTGAATTTTGAGAAGACAGTTCATTCAATAACCGTGTGTATAATTCCTCATAATCCAGAAGAAAGTCTGACTCATTCTCAATTAAATCCCATATCTCCATTCATTGTACCTGTTTTATCCTCCACATGAGGGAGCCAATCCCAGCTGACACTGGGCAAAACGTGGGGTTCACCCCGGACATGGTCGACAGAACAACCATTCACTCTCACATTCAAACAAATGGGCAATTAAATTAACTTGCAGCAGCTAAGAAAGAAGGCAAGAACATTTTTAAATTTGCCAACTTTGGGGGGAAGGGGAAGGATTCCTCTTCTTGAAGACTGAAGACATCTGACTTGCTGTATAAGTTTGCTTTAACATAAGATTCAGGAGAGTAATAATGCTTAATTTAAATGTATGTTCATATTTTTGGTTCAAACGTTCTTCAAATCTAGCCTCCATCTGTATTAAAAAATTACTGACTTACTTTGTATCAACATCCTTTAGAATGGCTTCAGTCTCTTTAGTCCCCACAGAATTGTGAAAACAAAGTGATATAGACCGACATCATTTAATCCCAGAATCAATCAGTGCTGCATGTATCCACCCTACTCACTAATCATGGTTGTGCCTCCAGCGAGTGCGGCCTTGGTGCCCTGCAGGAAATCATCAACAGGCTTGATGCCCAGGAAGGGTTTCATCAGACAGGTGTTGACATCTATCCCCCCTGGGATCACCATACGGCCATCAGCCTCGATCACCTTGACTCCCCCCGGAACAACCAGATTCTCCCCCACCTGCCTGCCAAGGAATGGGAGGGCGATGGGGAGTGACACAGCAGGAGAGAGAAGGTGCAGGGATGATAGGAGAAATGTAGAGCAGCAAAATACACGCGTGTGTGTGTGTGTTTGGATGAAAAAAGGTTGATGAGATGGACGTGGGAAACACAAACAGTATATGAGAGAGAAGTTAAGTGATCACTATGTTTGATGCTCCTCGTATACATACTTAATGATCCCATCCTCAATGTAGACATCTGCATAGAGAGACTGGTCTTCATTGACCACCCGTCCTCCTTTGATCAGCATCTTCTCATTCTGCATAAGAGGAGAACAAAAAAATAAGAGGTGTGTTGAGTAATTCATGACCTTATTTCATGACATGTACATGGGGAGAGACTGAGTGAAAATAAACCTGTAACTTCCTGCTCCTTTGCTTACATATTGCTTGTTACTGTTTCCATGTGTCATAATACATCATTTGCATGTATTGTTTTATTTCAGTATTTTATTTCCTTACATTTGTATCATATCACACATGTTTGCATGTTCAAAATTCGAAACGTAGAATCCATTCATTCATGTGCCTTCATGGCAATAGCACTGAAAGTATATGGTGTGTCTTCATGGTGACCAGTGATCATCTATGGCACGAAATGATCCTCAACATTTAAGTGGAGTCGCACTTGCTGTTTTCTGTCAAAACCACGGGATGCTAGATTACATTCGCCTGCCATTGCGATGCTCTGAGTATATCTGCATCTTTGCTCAAATGCAGCTTTAAACCTTTGTGGCATTGCGACTCCTGTTTCGACCGTCTAGTCAACCGGGTTAATGATCTGTGACAGGCGGCGAGATTACACAACACTGTCCAATCCTGAACGAGACGCACAGACACAGACTTACTCTGCTTACCTGCAGGGGAAACAGTAGACATTCAAGACAGTCCTTTTGCCATTGGCTACATTGAGAATTGAATGTAGCCCCCCTGGCAGCAGGGATTTACATGCAATCATCCACAGACATTTGATCGGGCCGCCGCGTCACTCACCGTCAGGTGGGGGATGCCGTTTTTCTCCTCGTAATTGTTCGACATGCTCTCCATTGCTCTGTCTCCGGGTAACAATGACACCGGCACTCAACTACACACGCTTCACACGCCCCTTGTCTTTCTCGAGGTGTGTTGTTTTTGTTGTTTTGTTTTTTTTTGTTCCGTTGCGAGCGAGAGCAATGAACCCGCCTCCGTACGGCTGCGTCACAACGCATGGAACGCGCACAGTGAAAAAGGGACAGCTGATGATCCTGTACGTGCGTGCGTGCGTGCGTGCGCGCTGTCAGAGGCGTGAGGCGACGTTCACGGCACCGCACACACTCGCACAGACAGGGGAGAGAGGCGCTGTCCATTTCAGCACCACAGACTCAACTGCGCGTATGCGCGGAACCAAACCAAACCAAAAGAGGCAGCACTGGAGTAAATCATATATGAAGGAGACGGTTCAATACAACTCCTCATGTGTTGTATAACGCATTAATAAATCGAGTTCTGCTCCTCCCTGAACCCATTTTCTCACAAATGTTAACAGGCAAAGACAAATATAGTTATTTTTCTATACAATATCAATAGCTCCAGAGTGAGTTATAAACTATTTATCGGGGTGACAGAACCAACGTCATTTCAACCAAAACACAAACATACAAAGACAGGGAGTGCTACCTTTCCATCGGGGCTTTCATCCCTCGATGATGTTCTGACCTCAACACCGGTGTTTGCGTCGTCCCCGTCTCTGGGTGAGTTGGTCAGTGTCTCCTCTCGGGCCTCTGTGGGCGTTTGGCCGACGGGTTTACGGGTGTCCAACAGTCTCTCCCTGCTCCCACTCCGCGGTGTGCGGCTCCCTTGCCTCCCTACAGCGTAGTTATCGAAATCTATGGTCTTGCTTTCAAACGCGCCCTCCACGGAGCTGAACATTCCGAAGGATTTGCGCTGGTTCGGGCCGGTGCTGATCGGTCCCGCCAGGTAGACCGGCAGCTCATCCTCCCGGTTCCACTCTCTCCTGCAGTCAGACATTCTGGCTTCAGACAGAGACGATTCCCTCCTGTCTGACAGGATGGAGACAACAGTCTGTCTTGTATCCGGGTCAGAATCTCGCCTCTCGGGTGAGGAGTAGTACTGTTATGCACGGTTGGTGTGAACTGTGAAAAGCAGATTTCTTTGGGCTGCACCAATGAATCCCGCCTCTTAGTGGAATGATGCAGTGCTCCAGTTAAAAACAGTGCTGGTTTGCCTGAACCTACTGCTGAGATTCTGCCCCCGTCTTTGTGTTTGTCTCTCTAACAGTACCACCCATCTCCTTTTCCTTTAAACATGCATGGGGGGCAGTGCAACAGCAAATCACCAGTGGAATAAAAACCCTTGCCATTTTCTAACCTGTCTCTGCGCTCTCATTTGCTCTCCTTCTCCCTTGTCCCGCATATTTCCATGTCTTATTTTTACACTTTTGGTTTTATTGTGTAGGCTTAGTCTGTTTTACCTTAACTATTTTATTGTTGTATTGTTTGTTCTTTTGTTGTGCCATTCATGTTTGCATGTGTACTGGACTTAATTTGTTGGTTCTCCCTTTCCTCATATTTTAACGGACTTGTTGTATTGTTTGATTGCTGGTTTGTTGTCTCCCTGTCTCATCTCTCCACCTTACTCATTTTCTTCCTTTTCCCTCTGACCCATATTTCCATTTCACCCCAACCATGGCTGCACATCTTTGACTCTGGTTCTGCCACAGATTTTTTCCTGGTAAAAAGTTTTGTTTTGACTCTACTGATGCCCAGGTCTTGCTCATTGTGGGATCTGTTGGACTTCTTTCTCTTTTTTTTGCCTTACCAAACAACACACCTTGAAATATTTGATCGAGCTTGATTGGACACATTTGTCATATAAGTGCTATATAAATAGGATTTAATTATTAACCCTTCCCAAACTTAAGAATGTCAGGACCATTCTAAATTCTAAAAATCTCTCAGGTCCTCCAAAACCATGAATAATAACTATACAAATCCAGTAAGTCTCCATAATCATTCATTTGCATTATAACAACTTGTTGAATTATTGACATGTAATGATTATTTGAAGCTTTACATGACTGAAAATAAAAACAAACAACTTTCACCTCTCACGGCCCATGATCTGTAGTACACCCACCATGGTGCCATGGCTCACGCTTAGGTGATCAGTACGGCATTTCGCGTCACAGGACCCGGAGACAGTAGCAGCTAAATTGACTTTTTGTGTCGTCACTTTTCATCCCTGCTGTTAACATGTCTGCCTCTTGGCTCAGGTAAAGTTCCAGTCAGCACCAGGTGCTTTTATCGCCACTGGCCCAAAACCAGTGGTCTGTGAGTGTTCATGGGATTATTGGTGTTTGTTCCAGGCAGCAGCACCGTCGCTCTCCTGGCCCATGGGCAGAGAAGGTCTACTGAAAACCTTACACATGCACTTTAAAATATGATAACCTATTAATTGATTATGTTCAGAAAGGAAGAGGTAATGCAGGAGACATACCATTATACACAAGGGCATCCACACATAAACATATGTTATAACAGAATAATAATTGGCATTGTTAGCCAGGTAAACTTAAGATTCTGGGTTTAACCACCATGGAATTGGCAAGAGCAATAACATTATTGTTTACCTTCAAATCCCAACTCAAAACTCACTTATACAGACTAGTCTACCCCTCATGACCATCCCAACACTACAACCTCAGCCATCTTTTTTTCTGTATTCTGCCTTTTAAACTCTGGTACTCATTTTTAAACTCCATTGTGTTGAATGTGTCAGTATCTCTGAACTATTCAGACCAAACCATCAGGCAAACAACAACCATGTCACATTCAAAGCCAGTTAAACCACATTTCCTACCAAATCTAATGCTAAGTTAGAATTTGAGCAGGTCATCTTGACCATGGCTGCTGTCATGTGAGATAATTGGCCCTTTGTGCAGCAACCATTTTGACTTGTTTTAGCAGGAAAAGCACAGGCGTGACTGGCTTTGTTCAGTTCCTGTAAGTCAGGACTGTGTGAGTCAACCAGCGCACACCTTGAAACTTTAGAAGCTAAATGGAACCTAGCCATCATCAGTTTGATTATTTGCACCTGTGATTTCCCATTGCATTAACAAGCAGTTGAACAGGTGTATCTGATTAAGTGGAAGGTGAGTGTATAATAACTTATGCAGGCCTATCACATACAGCACAAGCTATTTTTATAATTCTTCATATTAAGGTTTAAGGATTTAAGGTGAATTGTAACCCTAGACTTTGGTAAATAGGGTAACTTAACACATTAAGACCAAGAGATGCAAGAAATAATTTAGCATTTTGGTTTGAAAAAGGTTTACAAAGCAACAGCAACAAATAACCAATCAGAGAAGTTGGGCATTTGACAGGCATTCATCATCCCCTACTAGAGGAGAGTCTATTTTTAGAGGCTCCGTCACAAATTTCTGGTGTTGTTTATAGACCAGAGATGTTAGAGCAGCCAGTGTGAGTCTCTGGTTTCGGGGGCTGAGTGCAACAGACTCCAGCATGGACGACAGACACAACATTTAAAGGCAGGAGAAGAATCTACTAGAAAATCCAGTGAAATTCTGCTCATGTACTTATAACAAGTAAGTTTAACAAGTCAGTTTTTCGTGGCCTACGTTGATTTGGTGCTAATTTGGTGCAGGTTCAATGTTGAGAGTGGAATTGGCATGGAGTTCAGATTGTGTTTAATCGCTCATCTATATCAAGTTTGAAATTTGAATAGCTCATTAAATAGCCTGTCTTCATTTGCTACCTTTTTTAGTTAAATTTCGTGTTATTGCAATATATATTCCATGAATAAGGGTTGTTATGCTATTTCTTCTCACAGTGAAGAAACTCAAGTTGAACAGGTGTTTCTTTTATTTTAGTATTTTAGGTGTAAAATCCAACTCCTGTGTTTTATTATCGTGATTGTTTTACTACAGTGTAAAGTAAGTATTTCCGTGATATGTTAACACCTCCCTATTTTGCTTCACAGGAAAAATGGAGAAGGATTTCTCAACAACACCCACGCCTGTGAAAAGCCAGGAGTCTTGTCATTTCTCCGTCCTGGATGAACCTCCTCTTTCCTCTCCCATGCCGATCCGTCCCTCCCCTGTCTCCAGTAACCTCTCCGCTTCACCCTCTCAGCCAACCAAACCTGCACCCTCCACAGAAACAGTGACAAAATACCCTCACGATGCTTCACAATCTGCTCACACCATGCGTAAACCAACAGACTACCCTCCCACTGTGGATGAATCAAAGCAGTGCGTATCTGCTGCACATCAAACATCAAACGAAACTCAGAGAAAGCTCACCTCTGCCTCTGCTGCTTCAGCCAGCGACAGTGTGACAGATTCCCCTGCTGCTTCTTCCAATAATCCTGTAAAACGCACCTTTGTGTCCATGGCCAAGCGGGTGATCATTCAGGAAAGACTCAGAAAGGCAGAGGAAGTGGACTCCAACGACGAAGAAGATGGTAAGAATGCCCTCATTTTGAGTAAGGATTTTAATGAGGTTTTGTGAAACTGAGTTGCAGACCACAGTGACCACAACTCTAGTTGGCTTAATTTGCTAATTTAGGAGAGCTGCACCATCCAGTTTATGCAACATGTTTCAATTATATTGATTATTTGAAGTGGCAAACAGCACCTATCGCTCATCAAATTTTAAATTAGACACAAAAACAAAGTAAAGAAAAGTGGATCTGCTGTGTCACTGTGTCGGCTTCACTGTGACTGACATGTGATGAGTAGTGAACAGCTTTGCTTCCATTTGCCTTCTCTGTTACCTCATGTGCAACACATACCTTGTTGAACCTTTTTCCCTGCACAGCTATGTGTAATGTGTCTATGAATTATGTCCACACTTAATCAAAGGACCAACTATGGGACGAGTGCAGTTTTCCACAGTCCTGTTTCTCAGTCCTTCTTCGCACCACTGGACTTGCTTGCGTTAGGTGAAAGTGAAGTTGTCTACAGCTAACTATTGAAAATGACTATGACCTGGACTATGAACCTTCCCAGACAAATCAGTCCTGACAGCTTTGGTGATCCTCTCTCACTGTTCAAGTGCAGTGACTTCCAGGAAATATGGTGTGCAACTTCAAGCCTTCCTTCGACTGAACTGTTTCATTTTGGTCATCCTCTTGGTGTCTCAACTTTATATTTGTCTAATACTTTTGTACTTGTTTGGCTTATGTACTTGCAATACAAATGAGAGTGTAGCCTAAAGCTGTGCTAGGCTTAAGGACAGTCTCACAGATTACCAAGCATGTTTGTTATTATGAAAAAAAGTTCAAATTGACATCTTATTATATTTTATTTAAAAGTTCCTGGTAGTGATGTTACACCAGCAATAGAATTAAATGTGTCATATGAAACAGAGCTACGAAACTTAATGTAATCAACTAGCATTTGTGTGACACAGAAGCTCCTCCAAGAGAAGAAAAGGAGAAGAAGGGCATGAATGCAACATTAGGAACGGTCAACTGCTGTGAAGGAACAAGACCAGCAACAAAGACCCTATGTCTTAGAGTTTAAGCAATACTTCATCATACACATGATGCAAGAAGAGTAGTAGAGTTCAAAATACAGTACAGTGAGCAGATTTTCACCTCTGACGTCTTGTTATGCTCACATTGAAGAACATATGACTTCATATTGACTTTGGTTTTTTTGAAGGCTGTGAACAAAGTATGTGTAAAAACGTCAGTACTGAAAGCATCTCCTGTCATCTCCTCTCCCTCAGATGAAGAACCAGAGGAGGAACTGTCCTTGGAGCAGCTGGTGGAGAAAGCTAAAGCTGGTGATGCCAGAGCTCAGACACGGGTGAGTGAAAGAACACGCAGAAAAACTGGAACTTGGCATTGTTTTCAGTCCCGCTAGTTGACTCAGGCAGTTTCAGAGCTATAGCGTCTATTTTTGGCCACTGCAGAAGCTGATACCAGAATATGATACACAGATTTAGACACAGTCACAAATCATTAAGGCCACACATTACAGTACATTGTAGTATGTGCTGAATCTGAACAAATATTAATAACAATTATAAAAAATAATGAATTATTCACATTAAGAGGTGAAAGGAGGTGGCTATACAAGGTCATTTTACTTTTATTTTAGGCTATATTCATATTCTATATACTAGTCCCTAGAATTCCAGGTCTGTCTTTCGGAGTTTGATGACTTAACATCTTTATGAGTTACCTTAAACTCTTAACGGCTGTATTTAATCCACTTTCCTCTATGTCTCGTCTCTGCTTCAGCTGGGTCAACACTACCTGATTCTTGCTGAAGAGAAAGACCCCGAGCAAAATAACCTTCTGGCTGTTAACTGGCTGATCAAAGGAGCAAAACAGGGAAGAAAACGTGCAGCACGATTACTGCAGCGCTGTTGGATCCAGAAAAAAGGTATATACAGCTAAGATATACACATCTGTGTCTGTGCACTTGTGTTTGTAATTCTTGAACTTTCTTGTGTTGCTATTCCTGTGTAGGAATTACTCCAGAGAATGAAGCGGATGTGCGCAAGTTGTCAAAGGAGAGTAAGTTTGAGCTGGCAGTACGCAAAGCAGCCATCCTGATGTACTTCAAGCTCAACCCTGAGAGGAAAAATAAGGTGCCTGTGGCTGAGATGCTCGGAAATGTCAGCCAGGTCAATGCAGTACCAGGTAAAATGCACTCACGCAACCAGCAACACCATATCTGAACTGTGACAACAAACTCAGAATATGAATGTTTATCATGGCTGTTAAATATACTGATATTCCCCTTTGTGGTTTAAGTGTTTGCAGCTGTCGTGATGAAGAATATAGTATTACATGCAAGCATGCTTGTCACTGACTGGTGCTGTGGTGCTTTCTCACCACTAGGTGGCTGTGCAAGCAGGATTCCAAGCCCTACTTCAGGCCAGACCCAGAAAGTGTTGGAAAACATGGTCATCAATGAGTGTAAGTATCCAGAGAGATAGAGAGAATGAGACTGTAATGGTTTACTCACGTTTAATGTGTGACACTGTGTCCTCTCAGCCAAACAGTTGGTGGACCTGGAGGACTTTGTTGAAATGACAAAAAATTATGCACAAGGTATTGTGCCCTCTGTATCCCAGGAGAGTCGAGCACTTCAGGAGGGTGGTGAGGAGGTAAAAGACCAGCTTTACAAAAACATGAATTATGAGGACACACTTAACTTTTTTTTTCTCTGTAACTTAAGATATTCAGAGTAGTGTTTGTGTGTGTTTGTGTGAAGCACAAGTCCGATGTGGTTCCATCAGGATGCAAGAAGTCGCACAAACGTCCTTGGAGTTTTGGTCGAAGTGGGATGATGTTGGACACCAAACAAACTGGGGCCATGAAAAGAGCAATGGACATGAAATCACGCTTAACGGTATCATAACAATACTAACTGATGCAATTCCATCTGTTTTTGTATTTTTCTAGAACTCATCTTTCATCAAATACGTGTGGAATCCTCTCTTACTTCACTTTCCTGGTTTTAGCATGTCGTCCCTGATTTCCTAACTCCTTTCTTTTCTGTCTCTCTTCACTTCAGATGCTGCAGTATCCGTTGAATTCCGTTGTGGATGCCAAGGAAAGTCTGGTCGACTGGGCGTCACGGGCCGGTGTCCAGTGGCTGAGCACAATCATCCCAACCCAACATGTCAACGCACTTATATTTTTCTTCATCATCAGCAACCTGACAGTGGACTTGTTTGCATTTGTCATTCCTCTGCTTGTGTTCTACCTCTCCTTCATTTCCATGATCATCTGCACCCTGCGTGTTTTTAAGAAGAGCAAGGTAAGCGTCACGGGCAATTCGGTTTTTCTTTCCAATACTCAAACCATGTCGCTTTAGCACAATAGACTTAGTTGTAATCATATTGATGTCTCCTATGATATTTGTATGTGGATGTAAAGATGATGAACATACTGTATACAGAGATTCACAATTTCCTTTTCATTCCCCTTTTTCCCAGACTTGGGAGAACTTCAGTGCCCTGACATCTTTACTGACACGATTTGAACCTCGGCTGGACGTGGAGCAGGCAGAGACCAACTTTGGCTGGAACAACCTCGAACCGTATCTCTACTTTATCATCTCTGTCTTCTTTGTCATTTTCTCGTTTCCTGTAGCCAACAAAGGCTGGATCCCCTGTTCTGAGCTCTCTACTGTGGCCATCTTCTTCACTGCCGTCAGCTACATGAGTCTCAGCCCCACTGCTGCGATGTATGCTCGCCAAGCATTAGTCATAGAGGTGAGGAAACACACAACATTGGCATAATGTGTGATTAAATGATTAGAATCAAAGCACTTGTACCCTCATTATACTGTATTGAGCATTATTACAGTTATAATTACAGTCTTGCATACCATTAACTTAAGTTTGGAGGTTGATTTTCTAACTTGATCTGTATATGATGAGAAATTCCATCTTTTAGAGGTTTTTAATGTACATGAATAACTTGGATTTGCTATAATTGTATGTTTTTTTAATCCCAGGTAGCATCATCTCTGTGTTGCCTGACTCAGTTACTACCACAGAGCATGACAGTGCTTCGTTATCTTGGACACACCTTTGCCACAGTGCCATTAGGGGATTCAGTGGTGCTGAAGCTGAGTCTCCCCTGCCTGCTGTATGTCTACCTGTTCTACCTGTTCTTCAGGTGAGAGGCCTGGTTTGCAGGCTGTGTTTACCACAAGGTCATGTACTGGGTTGTGTTAGTGGCCTTTAAAAGCCACTCCAGCATAAAAGACTAACTTCTTTATTTATTCTATTTGTCCTCAGCATGGCAAAGATGCGCGGTTTCCGGGGGACTTACTGCTTCTTTGTTCCTTACCTCGTGTGCTTTATGTGGTGGGAGTTCTCTGTTGTCCTCCTCCTGAGTTCCTCTCCTATTGGTCTAATCCGCACCTGTGTGGCCTACTTTCTTTTCCTGTTTGCGTTGCCTGTTCTGGCATTTGGCCTCGCCACCCTGCTAGTCATCCAACTCTTCAAGTGGTTCCTTGAGCTGGAACTGACAAAGATGATTGTGACACTGGTAATATGTGCCATCCCTGTCACACTGCGCCTCTGGACGCGCTTTAGTATGTCTATTCTGGATGTGTTCCGCTCACTGACCCACCGTGGCCCTGTCAAACTCATTTTACTCTGTATCTTCATGGTGACTTTTATGTTCTCTATCTATGTGTACCATGCTGAGGGAGAGAAGGTGTATAATTCCACAATGACTTGGAATCAGTACAGTCAGGCATGTGGACCCCCCGCCTGGGAAACGAAAGGCATGGCCCAGACACAGATCTTCTGTAGCCACCTCCAGGGACACAGAGTCACTTGGACAGGACGTTTCAAACATGTCCGTGTGGCCGAGACAGAGAATGGGCCACAGTCGGTCATTAACCTGTTGCCAGTGTTCATAGGAGACTGGTTGCGCTGTCTGTATGGAGAGACATATCCCAAATGTGAGCCAAAGAATGCTACGGCCACAAATCATGTTAACCATACGGGTTTCATGCATTTGGCGGAAGGTTCTGCTGGTTCGGCCACTGTTTCATTGCCCATGGTGCTGCGGATGCAAGAAGAAGAGGAGCTGTGTCAGATCAAGGCCATGGCCAAACACATGTGCCATGTCAAGCGCTTTGATAGCTACAGATTTGAGGTGACAATAGGCATGATCAGAGGTGAGGGGGCGGATGACCCAGCCAGGGATGTAATCCTAATTGCTAGCAATGAGTTCAGACAGGTTCTGTTTAGTCTGAAACCTGGAAATATGGTGGAGTTCAGCACCAAGCTGGATGGCCGTCTAGGATCCAAAGGTCCGGCCTTTGAAATGAAGGCTATCAATTGTCTGGACTGTGTTTCTTCACTGTTGAATGGAGGCCGGCAGGTGAAGTTAGAGAGAAACTGGAGGCGCACAACAATGAGAGCCATGAAGTTTGCATTTGATTTCTTCTTTTCTCCGTTCCTCTCTGCAAAAATCACTGCTTAAGACTTAAATACCACTGCACAGTGAAGCTGCAGTGGTATTCACTCGCTTGAAGTAGTTTTCTTGTGATGTGACCATCAATGTCACTCATGTGCCTTCTTGCGTCATGCGTATGATGAAGTATTGTTTACAAATTGTTCATTTTGAAACGGTGGAATCTTCCAGGAAATGACTTCATGTTTTTTGATCTTACTTTCTGTGTGTGCGCTTGAATTTACATGTTTTACTGTTTCATTTCGTGTACCTTTTTAAAGTGGTTCAAGAATGTTCTAACGCCAGCATTGAGTTTGGCCCTTGTTTGTAGCCCTTGTTACAAGGAACTAAATGTTGGGTGTTAACTGGAGTTTGTGTTTCTCAAAATGGATCTGTTCTGAGGCAACGTTGCTGCTGATTTAAAATGAGGAATTTCTTACATGCACCGTTTGGTTAATATGTTTGCATGTGCACAATGTATTTACATTTATGTGTACACTTTAATATATGTTTACCCATATTTTCATATGGGTTCCATATTATTGGTTGATAATACAGTTTCTAGTGGTGTTAAAACGGATGTTTTTGTTCCGTGAGCTACAGAGCACATAAAATAGCAATTGGAAAGCCAACTGATTCATGTATCTGTTGTTGTTAGCCCTGGTGGTTGCTGGTGGTACAATTGCCAGTGTGTGCAGTTTAGGTTAATGGCTATCACTGCACACTCGTAGGCCAAGATGCAATTAATCAAAGTTGATCAAACTGTGCATCACTTTATTTTTGCTGCTTAGGAAGGGGGCTACTCAGAGACCTGTGAACATATATTTTCAGTTTGCTTTTTGGCACCATCCAGTGGCAGGTCCCGTAATTCTTCAGCAACATACTGTATGTGGTTTTTATTTTGAAAAGTGCATCAACCCATGTAACCCACGCACATTATATGAACGCTGCAAAAGATGAGCCTGTATACTGTCATTACAATTCATTAAAGTGCCTGACTTGAAACCAAATCTCTCATGGATTGTTTTAGTCAGATTTATTGTCTGTGTTGAGAACAAACGGTGTACCATTCACTAGATACAGACATGACATGACGCAACACAGTTTTATCAGGCTTTTCATTTATTAATGCACATTCTCTCCATTGGTCTCATTTGAGTAGTGTTTTTGTATTGTGAGATTTGTCTATTTTTAAGTATGATAGAGATACACACTAGTAGCACTGAGTAATGGCACCATGCTGCTGTGCTCATGAACACAAATCCTCACACTGGTTGTATAAGTTAGTGGTTATGACGCCATTTCAACTGACCTGCCCTAAACTACAGCTCTCCACATAACGCTTGACTTGGTTACCCGTCAGTATGTAAACCGTTTTCTTGTGGTGGTGTCGTCAGTAGATATTTTGCTGTTGTGTACAGGTTATTAAACCAGTCATTGAAACACAGTGTTTGCATTAAAACAACAACAATAAACAGTGAAGACAGAAACAAGGATGGAGAATCCCCTCACCCACAGACTGGAATGTCAACATCTGCTAAAAGTGGTTTCGAAACCAAAGGTGGTTAAATGTGACGAGAAATGAGTTATGAAGCAGAAATTGTTGGGTTTTGTGGACTGCTGTTAATTTATAAGACGGAAGAATTTGGAATAATGTGCAACAAAACTTGACACTCTCTATACCCCACGCACTGATTCGTATTCTCCACTTGCTAAAGTACACATCCAGATCACTTACAACAATCCCATCAGGGCCAAGGTCACTTGAAAACAATGCACTTCACTGTAAACAATCAAATCTTGACCAGGTCACATACATAAGTCCAACAAAGACATCACGTTACTGATGTGCAGCCTGGGGCTTTCAATGTCGCACGTGTGGCACAGTGAGGTATACGGTATGATAACACATAATATTATTGTTTTTAATGGTAAATACATTTTTAGCGATGTACATCATTAGCTATTGCACGGTTGAAACCACCTGACCTTCTAACACACAGGACACAAGCTCAGTCGTCGAAACTTTGATTAGTTGCATCAGGAACCTTGTACATGTGCTTGGATTCCCGCGTTCACATGATTGTAAGAGGCCTTACAAGGTGTGCTCCCAAAATGAGCGTGCCGCTCATGTTAAATTAATATATATTATATAATATTATTTTAAGAAATAAAGTTCATTTTTTAATTCATTACCAATCAGTTTGAGCATACGTGAGAGGGCTCAGCACGAAAACATGGGAAATAATTTGAGACCTTGATACAACAATCAAAACCCATCACAGGCTTAATATAGCTTACACAACAAAACAATAAATGTTGATTTGTTCCTCTCTATTGCCAGCAATACCTACGTAAGTACTGCTACAACACAAACATCGAGTCTGAACCTTAAGTAGAGTAATCCCACAATGTTCCTCCCTTTGACATAGATCTTTAGATTGTTTGCAGTGTACAATACAAAATGCATCCTTTTTACCCATTAGCTCTCAGGGAGCAAACACTGGTACTGCCTTAAAAAAACAGAATATTTACAGCTAACAGTAAAAAGAGTGTATACATGTACGTAACCTGTAGAAGAAGAGCTCATGATTTAAATCAGGAATACTGCTGTAACTGTGTTGTTGTTAGTGCTATTATTGCAAAGTGAACAAGGAAACAGGGCAAGGGAAAATGAATGCGTGCAATCTCCAAGAGCACTGCTCGAAGGGAGAGGTTTAACTGCTGCTGTCATTCATTAGAAAAGGAAAAAAGACTCAGGGTGTCGTCGTGAAGAGCTTTACAGTGAAACCACATCTACTCTTCCACAATGGTGAAAAAATGCTAGTCACACCATCACAAGGCCTTCGTGTTATTAAGCATCACTCAGTCTTTGTTGCTACTAAGCATAACTTATATCATTCTTTGTCCAACAACATCAGCAAAGAGTCCAACACTGTGTGGTCACCAGCAGTCACAGTCACCGGAGATGGAGAGGTGTCCCTGCACCTCTCTTACTGCCCCTACAGTGGGGTAGTTTGAGAAACATCTTCAAAAATTTGTAGCAGACTGGGAACAAAAACATGTCCTGACAGATACTGGGGACCTCGGTCCATCTCAGTATTTAAAAAAAGATGATTCACTTTATGGATTCAATTAATTTACATTGTCTATGTCATTTCATAACTTATCTTTTTAACAATGTTGCATCTCAGTACATTGTGAAACAGCTGGGCTCGGACAGCTGCATCTTCCCATAAAGGCTGTCTACTCCTCACGCCTTCACCGAGCCATCCAAATATACGTATCTGAGTCACTGTGTATACTTCTGTGAGAAATCTGATGCGATGTCTGCCAATGAACATACTCATGTCACTCCGGTCACTGTGCCTGCGCCTCAGGGCTGACGCGATCCTGGAAGATGTACAGGTTGTTGGTGGCTGCTATGGCGATGATATTCTCAGACGGGTGCCACGCCATGTGCAGGATTTTCTTCGTGAAATCCAGACTATCAACGCCAACGTCTCCGCGGCGACGCTTACCACCAGTGTAGACACGCCGGGTCCGCAGCACGGCCCGAGGTTTGCTGCTTTCCCGCCACGCCTCCAGGGTAACGCCTCGACCTGTGTCCCTGTCGAACATCCGGAAGAAGCTGTTGTACGCCCCTGTCATGATCACACTGAGGAGAGCAGAGCAGGAGTCATTTTGAGAGGAGCAACTGAATAATTATCGACGGGCTCATGGAAGAGAATGAAAGCAGAGAGGAGGGAGGACGGGTGCACAAGAACAGATCAACTACTGTACTACGTTGATGGATTGATCTGATGTCAGCAAAGCCCGTCTGTGCCATTGATTTAAATGTCGTATACTGATAGAGGAAGAGCATTTAGAAAGCCAGTGTAAGCAGGATTACACCGCCTCACCCAGCCCCCTACTTTCAAATGTACTTAATTTTACTTGACTTCATCCGTCCTCCCCTCCCCTCCCCCGTCTCCCTCTCTCAAACTGACACTTACCTGTCTGAGCTGTTCCAAACACATTCAAACTTGTCAAAGATGCAGTCATTTTCATAGAGGGAACACAGCTTACTCCTCAGGTATTCATGGACCTGGGGAGGATGTAAAGAGTCAACAGGAATCATTAATGTTGTCACATTGTGCTTGAGAGTTGTATTTTGAATTTTGACGTGACTTTGTGAAAACAAAAATCAATGAATTGAGGCAATAATGAGCTGTGCTTGTTTTATTATAACCAGAACCTACATCGACAAGTTCTACATTGAAAAATGTACTTGTATGAACTTCAGAACTTCAGCATATGATTATTTCTCCACTAAACTTAACGAGTTCAAAGCAACACATGACAAACACAAGTCAGGGGCAATGTGAGAAAAAAAACACTACTATGCACAGACTCTTTTGAGTGTGTAAATAATAATAATTCAATCAGCAACACTAACAGAATATGTGACAAACACAAGTGGACAAGTAAAATATGTGGTATTTTCACCTGGTACGTTTCCACGGGGCCTTTTTCCATGTTCAGGTCCCATACCTTGGCAGTGAGGTAGTCTCTGGTCAGCAGGTAGCGTCCGTTGTGGCTGAACTTGACATCCGACACAGAAGAAATGATCTCTGAGAAGAAGGACCGGCTCCCTGGATCCTCAGGTTCCTCAAATACTGGGGGGGGGGGGGGGGGTAAAGACAGAGGAGTCGGGTATATCACAGTAATTATTAAAACATTATCTCTGGCATGGTAGTGAAATCTTTAATTCAACAGTTTTTACAGACAGCATGTGCCCTAAAGCTGCTGGTCCCTAATCTCTACGATGGTGCTCACATTTGGTATGTTTGTCGCAAAGTGCAGAGTCTCTCATGTCACAGAGGCGCAGGGTGCCCTTGCTGCTACTGTACACAAACAAGTGGCAGTGATGTGGGTGGAACTCTGCTGCTGTGATCACCTCCGTCAGATCCTCCATGTTGGCTGGTTTGATGTCCACAATATCTGAGAGAAGATTCCGTCAAGAAACAGACGACACACTGATTTTGGAGCGTAGTCACTACCAAAAGTGCAACCCAACCAACCTTTTTTGCACACTGCGCTCCTCTCTGTTCTATTTGTGGTAGTCCTGTGTGGTTTAGATGAAAGTGTACTGCTTTGGTGAATTATTTAAACTCTTCTCCCATAGATGCCGCTATGATTTTCTAGGTCAGCTTCCGTTTGAATGGGGAAATCACCAAGTGCACAAATCCAAACATAGCCATGTGCTGTTTGCATTAACTATAGATCAGAGATAACATCAGACGAACAGGAATGTGAGGAATACTGTACTTCGGCTGATGTATATTTCAAGAGGTGGAGTGGCATGTGTTGGGTACGAACTTAAATGTATGGCCTTGCTATTCAGAGTTCTAGTTATGCAGTTATCCTTTAATGACAAGTCATTAATAGTAATGTGAACTCAACTCAATAAATAAATTCAACTTAATGGAATCAATGTGACACACACATATCCACCTTCTCCACTCATCTATTCCAGCTTTTGTTTCAGAATCATTTGAAATTTATATCAGAGAAGCAAAAATGTTGCATTAATCAACTTTGTACTTTTACTGCAGTGCAAATCCCATAGCAGAGCTATAGAGTCTAAATGAAGAGTTTAAACGAAAGCGGGAGACAAAGAGGACGAATCCCTGTGATGAAGGATACTGAAGCTACGGTCTGTGATGCCCAGATGCCACATATTGATGCGGAGGTCGTCAGCGGACAGGTACGTCTCACCATCACTGTTGACTGAGATAGAGTTGACATGGTAGGTGTGTCCATTGGAAAACACTCGCCTGGGACGAACCTCTACCATGAGATCTGTAGGTTTCAGCACTGGCACCTTAGATAAAGGAATGCAAAGGGTTAAGGAAGGGAGGAAGGAAGGAAGGGAGGAAGGAAGTTAAGAAATGGGATGACCGAAAGAAGGAGAGAGTGTGACCAAATGTTGGTGTGTGGAACAAAAAAGGGTCAAGATGAGATAAACCTGCAGCTTTGCTTGTGTGTGAGAGTTTGTTTTTTGTCCGAGGACAGTATGTACCTGCAGAGAGGTGATGGTAGAGACGTCCTTGAGCCGTCCCTCCTCATCTTTCAGGTTGTATCCCTCCGGTCGCTTGTCTCTCTCACTCACCTTCCACAGTTTAACGGTCTTATCTGTCACATCACCAGTGAGCGGGGAAGAGGACAAATCATGATTTATTGCTTTTCTTCTTTTTGACAGAAATTTCACGTCAAGGAAACACATTTTTATTCAATATATAAACACTAAGATTTAATGACAGGAAGATAAAAGCTAAAAAAAATATATGTGGGTTTTACACTAGCAGGGCGGTTTCACTTATGTACCCACAATCCTTTGACTGGCTTGACAATATTTCACAGTAAAAGATGTTACCAGCCTGACATAATGTAGAGATCTAGACGTGCGGTTGTACTAAAGGTTCACATTATGGTCAAAGTGCGCGAGGCGTGCTACATCCTGAAAGCGAGAAAGATGGATGAACGTCTTTTAGCGTCACTGTACACTCACCGTTGGTGGAGAGGAGGAAGTGTGCTGCGTTCTGCTGAGGCAGCCATCTGATCTTGTTTATTTTCTCTTCAATCTCCAGACTCTTCAGGTAATCAAAGTCCGGCTCATGGCTCTGGAATGTGCTGTAGACATTGTACTCCCCAGAGTCCCCCGTCTCCCCCACCTCCTCGGACTCACCTTTAGACTGTCCAGGGTCAATAGTGGGGCATAAAAAAAAACACAGCTCTTAATAGACAACTCTATTTGTAAAGACTTGCAAATAGCATGAAGGCGGGGCAATGTGTGACGGCATGAAAGGGCAAATTATTACAAGTTTTATGTATTAAACTGACCTCAGTCTCTCTCTGGAAGATGACCACTCGGCCACCTTTGTCCCCTGTGGCCAGAAGGTCCCCTGTCTGGTTAAACTCCACCGTAGAGATGACATCAGCTGTGTTGAGAGAGAGAGCAGAAGAGAGGTGGAGAATTTAAAGAATCATGGATCATCACGAAGAAACGTTTTAGTAACACCTGATACGATTGCTGCAATGGACTTTAAACTATTAATTACAAGGACACATAAAACATTTGTGTCAGGATTCAATACAGATACGGAGTGATGAATGTCATGATCCATTCCTTCTGTACAGCAACACAGGGTTAAAGCATCCATGAAGTTGAAGGGAATGCCTTCAGTCATAGCAGCATGTTATCTGACACCACAGACACAGCGACGACGCGCCGCCTCTTCTACCTTCAGTGACGTAGTCTCGCAGGAAGGTGTGGTTGATTTTGGGGCTCTCAGCGTCCTCGCCCATCTGAAGCTGAGGGAGGGTGACCCGCCAGTGCGCCCGTCCTGAGGGGAAGGGTCCAATCAGTGCTCTCTCTCCCCACCCAGGCTCCGCCCATGCTGCTAGGGCCTAGCGAAGCGGCCTGGAACAAGGCATCCTGGGAAAGCAGGCATCCAGAAGGAGAAGAGGCGTGAGGAGACAGAATGGAGAAGGTGGACAAAGAGGAGTTTGAGGAAAATGAAAAGGAGCAAGGAGGGGAAAAGAGACGTGGGGGGGGGGATATTAAAAGGAGAGATGATGAGATTAGATGTGAAGTGGACAGTAAGGCTGGTGATGAAGAAGAGGCAAAAAAAATGGGGGCTGTCAATAGGGAGGCTCACAATATATGCTCACAGCATGCCAAACGGTGTGACCTTTGTAAGACATTCAACACACAGATTATAAAAGACACACGTGCAGACGCACAAGGCCTAGTCAATGCTGAAGCACATCCCAGAGCAGAGAATGGAGGTAAAACAACAAACACACACACATTAAGCCATGAGTGTGCATACAGAGGGCGAAGAAAAACATGACACGTGAGTATGAAATATCCACTGCAACATTCAGCGTAGCTCCCAGGGTGTGGTAGTCCTCTCTGCCTACTTTCCTTGTCCCTGCTCTCTCTCAGTCTATCCGTCTCTCTCCCACACACACACACACACACACACACACACACACACACAAACTAATTTCTCAGATAGTAGACCTTGACGGAGCTCAGAGGAGAATGCGATGCCTTGCCTGTGCTGCAAGAGGGAGGGTGTCAGGCCTCAGCACACCTACCAGTCCGCCTGCAGCTGCTGCTGCTGCTGCTGCTGCTGCTGCTGCTATCTCCTCTGGTGTGTGTGTGTGTAGGTCCTCTGCTGCAGTGTGCTCAGGCAGGCCTTTGTGTCTGTCGGATGGAGGGGAAGAGGAAGAGAAAAAGAGAGCGCAAGGGTGATAAGAAGAGGAGGAGAGGAAAGGATAAGAGAAGAGAAGACAAGAGGGATGGTGAGGAGGATGGCGGTCCAGTGCCTGCTTATGATGTGGAAATGATTCTGTGCAGCATCCAGTGTATCATGGCAGCCTCCTCCTGGAGAAGCCAATCACTGCACAGCTATCACTGGTGGATCCACCCACTGCAGGTGATTAAGAGTGAGAGGCCAGCAGAGGGAGCAGTTACAACACAGAGGGCAGTGGGATTCATCTGGAGCACTCTGAATATGGAGACACAGAAAATGACAAATTAATAAATAAATATACAGATATATAAAGAAGAAAATAAATTAATGAATAGTACAAAAATAATGAAATCAATATTTATTTTCTATTTTCATTCATTTATTAATTAATTCATTATTTATTTATGTCCACATGCATTTATTTCTGTCTCATACACTAATGATGTGTGGGGGTCTTGGGCTCAGACTGACAGAGAAAAGGTTAATTTAAAAGTGCAAAAGTAACCATATAGTTCTCTTTAAGTGTATATTCACACTGTGAAAGTCAGGAAACATAAAGCTAACCAATAATCTGATGCACATGGGTTAGGGCCTGCAGCAACATTTTGCCAATTCCAAATGAAATATTAGCAGATTACCTTGACGCAGTTTGCTTGTCCATCTCATTGGCGCGTGACTCCATGTTCTCCTGTGCCACTTATCAGGCGCAATAACAAAGTGAGTGTCGCTTTTGTGGAGCGAGGTAATGTCCTTCATGGAGACTACTAGCGTGTCTCCACGTGCATCATGTCCTGGTCCTGGACCTGTCGCCGGGACAGAATTCGAGAGAAAGAAGAGTCCGAACCATTGTCAGACTCTCTGGGTTTTTTCGTTCAAATTTTTTCGTTAAATTTAGTTGAGCTGGCTTTCTATCAAATAGAGCTAACAGTGAGTTTACACTATTTTCTCACCAGGATATTATGAGCAGTTAAGTTGAATACAATGGTTAGGATTGGTTTCATTTGTGTGCTAACTTTGAAACAATTGTCTTAAGTTGTAAGTAGTCTGAGGAATACAATAGAAATAGATTTTTTTTTGTCATTGTATAAAATACAACCAGATAAGTATGGTATTATAAGTATTAAGTATTAAAACATGCTATAAAACATTTAGTAAAAAATAGCCTAATAATAATATTTTCTTTTTATGTGTACGTAAGATAAACCCACACTGGTGAAAACAACTTCCCTGGTGGAGGTAATACATCCTGAAGAAATTGATAAACAAGCACTAATTGCACAACATATAACAGTAACATTTATGGTTAAATATGGTTTAAACATAACATTTTATTATACGACATTTTAAATGCATCCTCAGCTACTTTAATTGGCTGTCATGTCTTCCTCCGTCCTACTGAGAGGTCTTATTGGACATTGAGCATTCCAGTCCTCTGGGGGGCAGTGTTGCACCTTGACGTGGCGCAAGGACTGCAAATTGTAACGTGCTGTAGAAGACGACGAAGGGACAAGAGGAAGAAAGATGACAGGGCGCGCAAAAAGAAAACCCAAATCTGCTCAGGTAATTATACCGTCACGGTTGTGTCTCAGAAGTATCCGTTCAGTACACGGGTTTTAAAGACAAAACGCTGCGATGCGTTTGTCTTCAGTGGCGACAGAACCGCTGTAGTTATGGACGCTGTGAGCAGTTTTGGCAGGCTGTGTTAGCGGTTGCAGACAGACGACAACATGGCAGCAGCAAGCCGCAGACCTGGTGGTGATATTACGTCCTTCACACATCACCGTTTTTTTATCATGAGGTTTAGATAATAACACTACTGTACCGCTGAGTCATGCACCACTGTGGTGTATTTATTGTAGCTGGTCCTAAGTCAGCGGTCGCTGGTCTGCTGCAGGGAAACCGTTGGTTTCTTAATATGACTCATGGCTTTATTCCATCAAAGCCAACAATTTTGTGTCCAGAATGCAACATGTCTCTGTTTGTACTGAAGAGAGAGCATGGGCACAGCTGTACTTAAGGTTCTACTACAACACAAGAAACGTGAATCGTGATTACAATGTCCAGATTTTGTGTATAGTGTTGTAAAGTGTTTTGTATTTGTTAGGGAAAAGATAATATTCCTTTTATTTTCTTTGTGTCATTCATACACTGAAGGTCACGTGCCATAATTGTCAGTAGTTCTCGAAGTATTATTTTTAAAACCCCACCATGCAACTTTCATAAGCATACTGATCTCATACATACAGTTACTACCATAATACACTAGGGGTGGGTCAGAATATCAGGTGTTGTCCTTCCTATTGCAATACAATAATCAATATGCCAAGGCAAAGGCAAAGGCATATTTTGATTATTAAGGCGCTCTGAAGTAAACAGTCCATGCCAGTTTCACTCATTGGGCGTCACTACATGGTGTATCCTCACGGTGGCCCTGCTCAAGTGAATGAGGGGAAACTTGGGCAGTAGTTAAGAGGGAGTTTACGGTGTATTAAGCTACGTTAAAAGATGTTCCATCCACATTCAACACATAGACTTTATGCACTTTGTTCTCTATGTTGTGAATAAATAGAAAAATCCTGCACTTTTAACTTTTCACAGACGTTTTGTTATCTTCAGATAGACAGATATTGTGGCGTATCGCTATATGACTGTTTTGCAATACATAGATTATAGAAAATTGTTGCCTCGTGACATTATTGGTATCGTGGACCATGTATCGCATATCGTATGGCGATCATAAGCACTGCGAAATGGAATCGCTGTACAGGTTAAGACAATAAATAGGCACTAGTGATAAATACAAAACTGTGCAGTTATAAGTTGTATAAGGTGAGTTCTCAATGACTATAGCTTTGGGTTAATAAACTGCTCATAAGTCTTTCGATCCCAGCTCTGATAAACATGTGTCGCTTTCCTAGAGGAGAGAAATTCAAACGGCTAATGTACTACTTGTCATTCAAAGTAGGTAGATGTGTAAACCACTAGCTAGTTGATTGCAGTGTTGTTCAAAGGCATTAAATGTAGTCTGGTTTACCAAGCACCCAGCTTGGAGAACAATGCAATGATTACTGAATGTTTCTGCAGGACGCAGGTGGAGAAACTGGGAAGTCAAAGAAGGCCTGTACTGAAGAATCAAAATTCAAGCCAGAGCAACATGATGAGATGGTACGACTGTACAAGCTTGAAATGCCAGATGATCTGTACCACTTCTGGGATTTCTGCAAGGAGCTTTGTCCTGACAACCCTCGTGGTATGCTTTTTACACTAACAGCATATTTTGTTACAGTAGTACTGATACTGTCATTTAATCAATTATTCTGAGCACACAGGAGGCAGGAAGGAGCCTCTAGCTTTACTGATACTAGGCAACAAAAAGTCTAGATGGGTGGGCTGAATGCACAAATTAATTATTGTGAAGAACACAGAGTTCCTGGCCAGCCCATCATCAGAGAAAACCTGCTGAGAACTACTCTTCTTTGTAGCTTTGTAGCTGATGCCTCTACATTTGGTATTTGAGTTCTATCAGCCCATGGCAAAGCATATGGTACTAAAGCTAGTAACAGTCAATCATCCTTGAGTCTATTTATAGTAAAAGGAATCACTTCCATCAAGTGATCAAGTCCACGATTGACATCTTAAAATTTTAGTGTCACTAACAGTCAGACAGTTCAACTACATTTGTGAGTGTTCACAGAGGGAAACTGTCCACTTGTGGTTGTGATGTGTCATTCAAATTTCAGAAAGATAATAACCCCTGAAGTTTGATAAGCCTATGTCTTCAAGTATATTTTTATATATATGTATATATATATATAAAAGTATGAAGATCTAACAGAAAGCATAAACCAACACAAGGTACAATAATGATCACTCTATTATCTACAGCTTTATCCTCTTTATTTATGTCGCAGGGGTGCTGTGCAAATTTCAGCTGACATAGGGCGACAGGCGGGGTACACCCTGGACAGTCACTCAAATTATCAGTCATTCAAATTAAAATAAATATAATTTATATGTTGTGATCATTAAGGAAACCCCAAAATATCAATCTTTTTGAATGTTTGATTTCATCGTCAGCTGATTTTGTTGTAATGTTTTCTTTGTCTGTAAAGATGCACTGAGAGACGCACTCGGTTTACAGCTGGTTGGTCCTTTTGACATTCTTGCTGGAGCTCACAAAAACTCACAGAACCCTCAGCCTAACTTTCATCTTCACTGGAGGTACATTTATGACCCACCAGAGTTTCAGACCATACTACTTGGAAGTGAGGACAGTGAACATCACATGGGCTATTACAGGTAAAGCTTTTGCCTCTTGCAGCTTGTGAAAATGTTTGATCTGTTCCATTAGAGCAGCTTTGCAACCCTCATTATTATGTCACGGCCGAAATTTAGTAACCAGGTTAATCAAGTTAATTTCACAGAAGTGCACTGTTAAGAATATGAAGTACATGTGCCAGCACTCATTGCACATAACACACTCTGTGTGTATCTGTGTGTCTGTTGTTCTCAATGTAAGAGAACCCATATTTAGTCAGTGTCATACTTTTACCATGTATACAAATGCTCAACTGTGCACTAACTATTACAAAAAATGACACTGTTGTCAGAACAATGCAAGCTCTGAGTGGCTACTGTATACACACAGTCACAGGGAAAAGTGTGCGCACTAAAATAAAATAATAAACAGTTAGAAAATAATCCTACTGGGGTTCATATGGAAACATGACTATGAATTGTTCTAATATTATTGTTATTAAATTGGATTGTATCTTTCCCCAAATCCATCAGAGACACTCCAGACTCTCTTCCTTCATTTGTTGGGGAAAATGAAGCCAAGAAGGGCTGCACCATTACGCAGATGGGGGACAATGTGTTTGCTGCTGTCCTGTGAGTTCCACTGTTCACGACGTCAGAACATTTTAGATACTTTTCTAGAACAGTTTCAGCTGCTTTGTTGACAAACATCATGAAATTGATATAATGAACTAGTGTCTGTATATATTTTATCCAGGCATTTTATTAGGCATATTTACATTGTCTCATACATTATCAGATTAGTCACTGAAAATCAGTTTATTTTCACTTCCAAATCGTATTTAGTACACATGCATATAAATAAGCACTACACTTAACATTTATCATTAGCAGCAAAAAGCAAACCGACATCCCAGGAATCTGTTTTAGCATTTTCACTGTTAAAATCTAAGAATTGTTTACATGTGAATATATGAGGGTTTCTCAAAACTCAGACAACAAATTCTTCTGTGTATGTTTGCGTTCTCACATGTGAGGAGCATGTTTTTATTCACTCATCTTACCCACTTCATTTCGTGTTCTCTCCTTTCAGCCTATTTCTGCTGAGAAAGAGGAAAGAGAGAGGCAGCAAGAAAGCAAGGGGAGACGCTTTGGAAAGTCTGGAGACAAAGCTGAGAGAACGGGCAGAGACTCTGGACTTGTCTCTAGAGCAGAAGACCAAAGGCATGAAACAGAGGGACAAGAAGGTAGATCTGAGCAAACATGTTTTTATTTACATGTCATTTATGAAAGTAATTCTTCACTCTCTTAATTTAATACTGTGTTGCTTTGTTTGTAGGACTGAAACCTTTTAAATGATGTGTACAACTGTATGTACAACTTATTGCCCATACATGTCGGCTTTTTATCCAAATGAAACTGCTGTTTTGGGAACAATAGAATGCTATTTTAGAAAAACGGTCCAAGACTGAAAAATTCTCGCCACCCTTGCACTTTCATGTATACAAGCAAAACACAATTTTGAGAAAACAATGATGTCATGTTTCACTAAAAGGTGCCATGTTGATAAGGAATAGTAAGTAATGTGTTATCACACCACAGGTGGTCACGAAGACATTCCATGGTGCTGGCATTGTTGTGCCTGTAGACAAGAATGATGTAGGATACAGAGAACTGCCAGAAACAGACGGTGAGCTACTGCAGTATTATAGTAGTAAAGCTTGGTTTAACAATACAGTACATACTATTATGAAGGTGTGCGTACTACTTTTGTCTTTGGTGTTCCTTCTACTAATTGTTCTGTGTGCTTGTGAATGTAATACCTTTTATATTATATTGTGTGAATAACAAAATGGGTAGTGAAAGTTTACCTTTATCTCACTGTATGCTTTGTGACTTTATGAATGTTTTTATCTGTCCTGTTGAATTACAGCTTAGTTTAAAATTTGTTTTACCATCAAAGTTGTGTTTTTTTTAAATTTTGCTGTGCTAAATCAAGGATGTTGATATTCTGCATTAATGTTTTTTAATACATGTGATTACTATTTATTTTGCTAATTTTTCTTCCCTCTCCTTTGTAATTAGCTGACCTCAAAAAGATCTGCAAGGCAATCGCTGAAGCAAAGAATGATGAGGAGCGTATCAGAGCCTTTGGACCTCTGCAAGAGATTATCACCTTTGTTCAATTTGCCAACGATGAGTGCGACTATGGAATGGGTTATGAGCTTGGAATAGACCTCTTCTGTTATGGATCCCGTGTAAGTGCTTGTATTCTTCTGTACTCACATTGGAGATTTGACTTTGTGACACTGAGCAAATTTCATCATCTGGGTTTTTAATGAAACCAGATATCATTTCTTGTGCACAAATCATTGAATCATTTTGCAGTAATTTAGTTGAAATAAATATATTCATTAATCTCTGGTTTCCTGTCCCTCCCAGTATCTTCACAAGGCAATCAATAAAGTCCTGCCCCTGGCCTACAACTTGCTGAAAAGAAATTTATTTGCAGAAGTTTTGGAAGCCCACCTCACCAGCCGTAGCCATGACAACCTGGACCAACTCTCTGCACACTAGAAAGACTCGGAAGTTCATTTCAATTCTTGTTCTTATAAGCTTTTTCCCACCATGTGTTTATTCCCTATGTTGTTTGTCATTGTTGATGTTTCTTGGTGGATTTGGTGCTGCTGTCATTGATTGGAACCAGTTCAATGATGTTCTGTTTGTAAAAGTTTAGATGCCTAATAAAAGTATGTTTATATTTTTACATGTCTAATGAATCTCAATGACTTTCAACAATGAGTTCACACAAATAGTATATTGTGCACCAGTTGTTGTGTAGACCGTAATAGTTCCATTGTTTTATTTAGATTGACTGTGTAGCAGCAGGAGATAGTTCTATTTTGCTCATTGGTCAGTGTCACTACTGCATATAGGTTATGTGTTTTAATATAATACCATGCAGTGGAAACAGGACAGTGTTTCCCAGGAAAAAAGCACTGATGGGAGTGTGACCTTTACAAATTGAAAAGTAAGTTGTTTGCTCTAAACTGGTAACTTCTGACATGGTTCCTAATTTAGTGTAAATCGAATGCCATGCATGAAACTTGGCACACAAAATTGGCAAAAGACAATTCAGATCCTTATGTAAAATAGTTTGCAGTGCACAGAACCATGGCAGCATTAACCTTTTAAGACCTCCCATTTTCTGTTAGAGCATGCACAATCTGATCAACACAGCAGGTGGCAACTTCATCTTAAAAGGTCTTGATGTCTAGATAACTGCATAATGATGCAATTAAATATCAGCACAAATTTGTTAAATATCAAACATTGAACATTTAGTAACCCTTTTTTGGTCTTGGGGGCACCTGTCTGTATAATCACTGGACTTTTATTGGTAATCTGGCTTTACTTCAGGAAATTACTGTGGATCACCAAAGAAATTTGATAGTCTTTTCATCTGTACTGCCAGTTAAGATGAAGCACTACTGGCTAAAACGAAATATTTATTATTATTATTTTTATTATTGGGTAGAAGTGCATATATGATTGCTTAGTGAATTATTGGCACATCTACACATATTCATTGTCAGAAAAGGTGATACAAACCATTTTAAATGTTTTTCCTCAGATTTTTACCAGCCCTCAGTTCGCCACCTGTATGTTGTCGAATGTTTTCCCCATATTCTCACCTTTCACCAAAGAAGGGGTAAAATCAACAAACGATTTGACAATGTGACTTCACTGTAACCTCACTATGAATCTTCTCGAACTATCAATAATGTGCGTGTTTACCCTGCTCTGCATGATCATGCCTGGTTTTAAAATGTCTCCGAGATATTGTCATTTATTTTTGCACAGTCAACTTCCATTAAATCCGTACATGTCCCAGTGAGGAGAGTAGACCCAGGCCAAAGAGAGGGAGTAGGAATACCACAGATGGTGATTATGTAAACAACACCACTGCTACTATGGTTTCCAAAAACAAAAGTGAAGAAACATTTTTTTCAAAAAATGTAATCAGGGTTTATCACCAGGCTGGGGACTGTCCCGTCTGAAGTAGCCAATGCTGCAGAGGTAATCAAGGGGTGGGGAGGGGGACAAAAGCAAAACAGGAGCGCGCTACTGCTGAAGGTGCATTCAGGTGCCATTTGTTCAAAATGGTGTAGTTATATTATAATAATAATTATTATTATTATGATTTATTTATGTACTTATTGGGGGGTTACTACTTCACATGTAGTCGGTCAAAACACAATTAAAATGTGATACCCTTAACAATAGACATACTCTCATTTTAACTATTTGCATTTGAACATCTAACAATATAATAGATATAAGTCTTTTTTTAGAAGTTTCCTCTCGCCCACAACATGTTATGTTTTCGTGAGTTGGATTTCAGAAAGTCGTAGTTTTTTTGACGACTGATCGCTCCAATCAAGGCTTCATTGCGAAATCTCCGACTGCCCTTGAAGGCAGCATTGATCCTGCGGAGTTTCGCGGAAGCGCGTGTGAGGCGCGTTCACGCTCCCACACACATACACATACACACGCGCAGAATACAGCAACACACCGGGAGCATCACTGAGCGGAGGGAGCGTTCGTTTTTTGGGGGGGGTTTTGACAGACCTGGATGAACCGCTGTATTTAGCTTTTGTCACGTTTGATTACAGACCGACTTTGACGTCGCAGAATGACCCCGGGTCCCTCCGAGCCTTGTGGAGTCTGAGGCCCCGCACAGAAATCCACCTCGCACCGGCAGAAGGACCCTCGCCTCCAGCAGCACTCAGCCCGAGACAAAATGTCAAGCAGCCCGGAGGAGGAAAGTCATTCCAGGGGCGGCGGCTCCGACCGTGACGTGAAGATGGCTTCTTCGAGCAACACGTCTCTGGACAGTGTGCCAGCACCACAGCCACTGTCGCACCAGAACCGTATACGGCAGGTGGGTGTCTGTGTCCGCATTGACAGGTCCACTCAGCCGTGTATAACATCAGCCAGAGCCGCTGCTGATGCTGAGCGCTCAGCGGGGAAAGGCGTTGCCGTGCTGGTGACCTGACAGATTCTCTGTCTGATTTGTGTTCAACTGTGGTTGAATTAGCAGCTTATATGAGCAAATCTCCCCGCAGAGAAACAGAAACCGTCTGTTTGTGAGATAATGGTCAGTCAAGCTAATTGTGCCAGTCAAAATAAACAGCAGCGGGCCTGCACTGACTCCACCATAGTCACTCTTACAGGCCACAGTGAGCAGTGTTTACAACTTCACATCGAGCACAGTCAGGTTTACTGTTTCACATGGACCATTTTAGGCTTCTTTGAGCCAGAGGGTGAACATTAATGGACCTGACTTCTGAGAGCTAGTTCCAATTTCTGTCCCTTCTGACAAGTGATTTATGTAGTGCTGTTTACCGGGTTGATTGGTTGTATCTGGGAGATTTATAGCTTTCTGTTTAATACACTCAAATTTTCACAATACTTTGTCTGTTTTCTGGACATTATGTTATAGCTTAATGTAGAGTATGGGTTTATGTGGCTGTGTGTCTGTGTACGTGTGTGCGCGTGTGTCTTGAGTGCCAGTCTAGGGCTTGGCTGGCTTTCCAGTAAGTATTTACCATCTTGTGTGGACTAATATTCTCTTATTACTATGCAGCGCTCCTCTCCTCTAAATATGCTTAATGTTAAGATCAGTATTAAGATTTAATACTGTAAATGCCACTACATTACACCCTAAGCACAAACACAAAGCACCACATTTAGTCTGTATAACTGGGTTTTTTTTTCTTCACAAATATTTGTTTCAGTCAAGAATGTTAATATTAGTGTTCCCATATAGATTTAATTGTACTCTGTATGTGTGTGTGTGTGTTTGAGTATTCAGGAAAAGTAAGTCAGGAGATGGTAGATGGCTGTTTCCTGTCTCAGTGCACCCTCTCAGGCTAATGTGATTTCAGTAATGGACTCTAGTGCCACACACACACACACACACACAGATGCACATACTGCACACACTTACATGAAAACACACACCTTAGTCTTTTTATCCTGGGTGGGGCCACTGAGCTCACATCACTGGATGCAGTCAAGTTTATTTGTCAAAAAAAACACAGACATGATGCTGTTCAAAGAGATGCTGCTCATGTTTACGATAAACCATACATTACACTAAAAAAACCAAAAACTTTAGATCATGTGTGTTTGTTTTGTTTTGATCAATAGTCAAAATAGGTGACAGTTTGTCTTTATCTCCAAACACAACTGTCGTCTTCTTTGCATTGCTTGAACTTGGTCTCGCTCATCTTTTCGCTTCTGTTTATGATCTTTGGTAAAATCAAATTATAGCCTTTTTCTTTTGGCTGATCACAATGCTTCAAAGTAGTGAATAGTTGCTAGTTAAGTTGAGTCAAAGGTACTCATTTGTTAAGTATTTCAAATGACCCTAAACACTGGTTGACATAAGGGAATACACATTTACCACTGCACTAGAGGCTCCAACCTGGGCCCACCGATCGATTGCAAGTGGCAGTAAAGATAAATTATTATGTCCTTTGCTGCTCTACCAGTGACTTCCATTGGTTGGTCTGTTTGTTTGTTTTCTCTGTTCATAAATACCCTCCCTCCTGCGCCAAGAGTTGAACTAAGCATGCAGGAAGGACAGGTCAGATTGCAGACGTACAAAACGCTGGAAGTGAATCAACGTTATTTTTAAAACTATTATTTTAACTTTGTTGAAAGGCACAACACACCCACCATGTTGAGGCTGCATGGGTTGGGCTGTATGCTTGGAATCATCTTCTCGTAAGAATCCATTAAATGAGGAAAAAGATAACGGTGTAAGTTGTTTTTTTCTAACTGAGTTAGTGAGGGAGATGTAGATGTTTACCACTGTTATCACTGACTTCATTCTTTTGCTGAGACTTTTCCCCACTAATCCATGACACAATGACATTTGTCTATTAACAAATCAAACCAATGTGGACTAATGTTAGTGCTCATTTGGAGTCAACATCTCAATATTCACCCCCTTTTACCTTTGTTTTGGTCTCCTCCAACCCTTGAGAAGGACCAGCGTCTTATAGCTTACTGAATGTTTGACTTTCTTTACCTGATAGCAGCTGTCTGAATAAATGTATGTGTAGTTATAGACTAAGTGGCTTCAGAGAGATGCAGAGCTGGATGATAAATCAGATGCTTTGTGTTCATCACAGTGGTAACCCATTTCATGTCACAGGTTAATGTAAAAATATTGATTAAGATCAGGCATTTTTATTGGCTCATGCCACAGCGGCTCTTTAGAAGGTACCGGTAACTGCCATTCTTTGAAATGCTGGCATAAACTGCAACTGTATGTTGAGCTTGTAATTCTGACTCATCATTTTTTGTTTTATTTGCAAAATCTTAACTGGAAATTCCAGAGACACGAGTCTTGTGGAAGGTTTTCACTCTTTCCTTCAGCAGACAGCACAAAGAAAAACTATTTTCAGTGTATAAATGCCACAAATGAAATGATCATCCAGAATAATTGTATTACACTTGCACTGTAATGCCACCATCACTGTAAATAACACACACAGTCAGATATCACCAGACACTTGAAAAGGTTATAAAGTAAAGGAAAAGCGTTAGAGATGCAAATCATCTGATGAGGACAGATTCAAATGGAGTGTATGTGAAGAAGCTCCATGTTAAGGTCGAGCTCAAAACAGAAATAGGACCGATGTAAACATGAATATGAGAACCAAAAAGAGAGGCAGGCACTGTGATGCTAGGCACTCACTTTTCATGTCTAAAAATACTTCCTGTCTCTTGTGTAATTGTCTCAGAAAAACAGCTTCTCAGCCAAGCGGCTGCGTCCATGTCACTTCTGCTCTCTCAACCCGTCAGTGTCATCATGAATTCACACGCTGCAATCATTTGCTTGTCTGCTTACTCCTATAGTTGACCAATAGAAACTATTTCATATCATAATAATCTACCAACTCGTTGAATAATGGATATTTAGATCTCAGTTTAAGCGAAGTCAAGACTAGCCTTTCTGTTCACTGCAGTCTGCACTGATATAGAAAATGTTTGAATATTTCAGGCTTCAGTTGTGAGATACTGGCCTTTTGATAGAAGCTTTCGTGGATACGTTTCCTATTTCCATTTGTCAAGTTGAGAAGACAGCACAATTTCATTACTGGTAATAATGTTGCATTGTTACTTAGTACATGTCAATTAAGAATCTTGAATCCACCAGGAATAGGCATAATTGCACATGCAGTGTAGGAATATATAAATTGCTCTTGTCTTGCATAGAAAGATGACTCATGTTTAGGAGTCGGCAAGTTGACCTATTTCTCCTTGCTTGGTATACAGATCACCTGTCCATGAACTTATTAGTATTTGATATTTTGGTGCATTTCCTGCACCAAATTCCCCCTCTTTAACTTTAACTTTGTTTGCCACCCATCTTTACATATAATCTTTCCTCCACTCACTGCGCTAACGAGGAGTTTGACTCTTTACCCTAGTTTTCTTCTTGGCTGTCATGTCTATTCATCTCTTATTTCCCTTCAAAATGCCTCCCTCCCTCCTTCCCTCTTTTCCTTCTCCCTGCCTGCCTTTCCTCCCCACCACTGATCCGTACACTGAGGTCCTGATGTATCAAGAGGTCAGATTTCACTGGAGCCTTTGACATTTTCCTCTCTCTGTCTCTCTTTCTCTCTCTCTCTCTCTGTCTGCCTGCCTGTCTCTCGCTCCACTGGGAGTGGTGTGATGGGATTCTGCAGGAAGAGAGTCCTAATGGAGCCATGGCCTTCATTACATTACCTCTGGACAGCTACACCCACATATGATTACAGTCGTCTTCCACCGCATGATGCCAAACAACAATGTTTCGGCCAATTGGGGGTCAATTGGGGTCTCTGTGGGAGCAGCTGAACAGTGTGTTTGTGCAGAACACACACACTGTCATACTTACACATGCAGTATTTTATAGCTGCGTTTACTTAGAGCACTTGTCCGGTCATCGGTATTTACAGGGAGACATGTGAACGACCGCAAGTCATCCACTCCACTACCTCTACCTCTGGAATACATAGTGCTTTACTGCCGCTTGGCATGACGCAGCAATAAATATTCCACTCTTTATGACAAAATCATCATGAAAATCAAGTCATTAAGTTGTTTTATAAGCAAAATCGATCAAGAACTGTGTACTGTGCAAAAGTCTTAGGGCACCACCTGCTTTGTTGTTTTTATGTCTGTCATCACTGACGTTTGGATAGAATGTCGTTACTGAAAGTTGGTCTTATATATGAGCAAACTGCCAATGTAATAATTAGGGTTCCACTGCAGTTTTAAGAGAGCCCAAACGAAATTTGGGTGCCACTCCCTTGGTGCAAAATACAAATATATAAATAACAATTTTAAAAGAGAAAATCGAAATATTAACAATAAAATAAGAATAAGAAATGTTGTTTACATTTTTTCCAGAAACTATGACTATGTATACATTAACATAAGATAACTTCTCACATTGGAGAAGCTGAAATATTCATATCCCTTTAAATTAATATTAGGTATGATTCGCCGACTTCCACATTCAACATGCAGGCAACACTGTTATGAAGTCATCTATAGGTTTCATTTTCCATACTGTGTAATTGCGATAGGGCAGTGAGTTGGTGTTCCTATCTCAGATCTAAATGGAGCATCTGCGTCTCTATATCAGGGTGCAAACAACATCCTGACTCTCTGCACTGCATTGGGCTTGCTGTGTTATAACAAGTTAAATTACAACTAGTCGGGAGCATCCTCGTTACATCTAGAACCATTTTACAGTGGCCTGCCTTCCCCTGACTAACGTTTGCTGGGTAAAGATGTCATCATTTTTTTTGTTTGTTAGGGATAATAGGGATGCTAGGATAGGATATTATCAGCACAATATTTTTTTATGCTTATTTATTTTGCACAATAAAGAACAGTATCTATATCTACATCTGCTGCTACATGGGTATAAACAATATTATGTTCATTTAACTACAAAAGAGACTAAATGACCTTTGCAGGACAGACTTATATATCTGTATCAGCCCAAGCACTCCCGATATGTCAACATATAGGATTTTGGCAAAAGGTCCAATATCGTGCATCCCTAGGACATAATTAAATAAATGAACTGACTAATGCTAATGAATGCATTAACTCGCCACAGCTGCAGAACATAAGACAACTGAAAGACACCCCCAAACAAGGATGGATATAGATTAATTGCATCATCCTAACTTGCCTCCTTTATTAGCCGTGCTCTGCAGATGGCAGGTGCTTTTTGATTGGGGGCAGTGGGAGGCATTTAGACGTTAATTATTCATCATGGTCTTATGACTGTGTTTCCCGTTAAAGAAACTGAGCGAGATGGACAGAGAAGAGGGAGGGTGAGGTTAGTGATCAATGGACTTCTCAGAAGCTACCCCCCCCCCCCCCCCCCCCCACACCCTTTCTCTCACCCACCCCACTCCAAGGAACATCAGAGTGTTTCATGTTGTGTTGTTGGTAATGGTGTAGCTCTTAGTACTGCACATGGCACATATATACAAACGGGTATGCCCACACACACACATTCATAAATGCCTTAATTCCACTTGATTGCTGGCTCATTATATCTACATTTGGTATTTGTGTTATTGATTATGGGACAGTTTGGTCAAACATTGAACATTGTTTATCAAAAGAAGAGCTAAAGAGTTCATAGATTCTTTCTCTTTTTCTGTGTGTGTGTCTTCCTCGCTCTCTTTCTGTTATTTTATATGTCTGACTGGTTATTTCTCTCTCTCTCTCTCTCTCACCCTCTGACAGCATCAGTCAGCATCCCTGGTATGACTTTGTGCTTCAGCGAGTTTTAGGTCACACACTTCATTATTCATCACGTTTGGAATAAGTCAAATCAGTTTCGGTGTGGAAGCTCTTTCTTTGCTTTCCGATATTGGATGAGATCAGCCCTCCAATGGAAAGACATTATACAGCATTATAGCAAATTAAGGAACGAACAGTGTTTTCTTGAAAATCACCTGAGATAAGTCACTCGGAAACGATCATTTGGACCATTTGCCTTCATGCTCTTGTGTCTGATTATTTGTGCTTATCTCCTGCATTGTATGGCTTAAACATCAGCCCTTCTCATTCATTTAACAACATGATATCAGTAATATTGATTTTCCACCATCAAAGATGGCATCTGCAGGTTTTACTGGAATATGGTAGTTTATCTTCTAGTGGGCTCTGAGCCATTCTGTCATCTCATTAACGGCAAACTGACGTCATGTGTTCCTGAGGGACTGGGGCTGCACTTCAAAGGGGGGAGAGCTGTAAATTAGCATGGCGGCCATTTCCAAGGCAGCAGGTTTCATACCAACACTCCTGTGTCGCAGTTAACTGGTGGATATTGTTGATGAATCCCAACAGCTTTAAGATACAAACCCAAACACTTATGGGAAGTGTGTGTAATGCATTTACAGAGGTAACTAGTTGCTTGCTTTGCATTTCTGGCCAGATGGATTATTTTAGAGTGCTCCTAGTTTGCTTTTCATAAAAAGAAAAACATTCAAGGCTCTGGCCTACTGCAGCAATAAAACCAAAACTGTTAATGTGTCACTGGTGTCCGCCTGCAGGGATGTTGCTCGTCTGTATAGAGAGACGGGCAGTGTTGTTAGCACACCGTTAGAAACACGGAAAGATGAATGGTGCTCGTCATGTTACTGTTGCTTCATTTTCAACAGGGTGTGGTCTGCTTGACTTTCTGTGCGACCATATCAAGGTTATACTGTGTCATCCACACTCTGTCTAGCCCCTCCCTCCGTCGCAGCTCATCCCCTCAGTGTCATTACTCCCTGTGTTTGGGTGTGGTTTGATCTGGAATCTTGACTGTGGCCATTGTCCACAAAGCTGTGATTTGGTTTTGTGAGGAACAGACAGATGGAAGGAGGGAGAGGGAGAGAGAGACAGAGAGAGAGGGGATGTGTGTTGTGGACTTTATGACTCTGACCTTTCCAAAGCAATAAACGTTGCTGCAAAATGACATGACATTTAAATCATATTGTAAGCCAGGCCATTACTGTCTCTACTCTGGATTTTTATCATTTGGTCTCCAAATAAGGCAGGAAAAAAAAAGTAATTTATGAATATCAACATTTACATAGGCCTATGCACACTAAGGCACATCACATTTTAAAGTGCCAAATAATTTGCTCCTGAAAATAAAATTGGGACTTTAATTCTAATTGCTAATATTGTTTTTAGACCTTCAGATTTATGAATCTGACATGTTTTGTGATGGATCACACTTCATTACTGTCCGTGTTTACCTAAAACCATACTGTAGGAAACATCTTAGCTACGTAATAAAACTGCAGTCTGTATTTTTCATGTGGTGCAGGGTTCAGCTGCAGTTTACAATCAATATCCTAAAGGGAAAGGATGTGCGTGCATGTGTGTGTGTTAGTATACATAATCAGTGGAGCTTGTGGGCACTGGTCACCTCCTGCTGATTTTTTTATCCTTCCTTCTTTTCTACCGCTTTATCTTCCACATGAGGGTCACGGGGGTGCTATGCCAATTTCAGCTGACAGGGTGATAGGTGGGGTACACCCTGGACAGGTCGCCAGTCCATCACAGGGCTACATATAGAGACAAACAACCATCCACTCTCACACCTATGGTCAATATAGAGTGTTCAATTTGCCTAATCCCCAAATCTGCACATTTTTTAACTGTGGGAGGAAACCGGAGAACCCGGATAAATGTCTTTATTATGAACTCTGAAATAATAAACAGGTAAAGGCTACTTGCAGTTGACATTTACCCTAACAGACTGTATGTACTTTTTTTGCTGTTTTATTGGGAGTGGATATTATTCCTCTAAGACCAGAAAAATATCTGTAATACAATATTTCCTAACATAGCAAGTTAAATTAAATCTTGAGACCTGTACTTTTTTTCGGGGGAAGAATGTATTGATTTTATTTAGTATTTCTATTCATCTATTTCCCATTAGAAAAAAAACCCACCTCTCTTTTGCTGATATAATAGAAAACGTTTTAAAGTGTACCAGGTTCTCAGAAACTAGTGTTCTCTGGTTTTAGCCCTCCATAACCTTTGCTATCTGTCTGTAGTCCAGTTGTCATAGTACAAGTACAAGTACAAGAAAATTAGTCCTTCCACAGTTTTAAGTATTTTGAGTAACATGGTTAACAAAAGCATAACATGTCACTTAAATCAAAGTCTTAATGTAAACAAGGAGTTTCTTGAGGAGGAGCATTTGGGACAGGGTTGACTCATGAAAAATATATGAGCTTCTTTTGAAACAGAAATATCCTTTCTCCATTATGATGCATTATACACTGCCAGACACTTATCGCTCACCTAACTCCACTAGTCAGCACTGCAGCTCCATTAGCAGCCAGACAAATCATTAACGGCAGTGACAACAACAGCAGCAACAGCCAAAACAACCACACCAATGACAACACAAACAAAGAAGAACATTGGTTTTCATGAGCAGAGACAGAAGTAAAAAAAAAAAAAAAAAAAGAAAGCCAAACCATTGTTTTTCTTTGTTTAAATCTCATTAAAGTAATGAAGTAATAAAGTAAATATGTACTTCACCTGAGTCATGGCTGTAGTGATGCTATGCCATGGTGCAAGTGCAGCTCAGAGGCCAATTCATCTCTCCTCACATTTCATTCCTTGCTTTTACCTCTTCTTCTGCTAATTATGTTAATACTTTGGTTGATGTGCACCCTCTAATGGTATAATAATAATAATGGCAGGTGAAATAACATGCAAACAGTTAATCATTGATATCAAAGATTTGTCCATTATCACAATTGATCTATTGTTAGAGTCACAGTTATTGTGCTTGCTTTTTGGATTGTTTTTCCACAACAAACCTGCATGTGCACATCCTCTCACAGTTTGAGGCATGAGAACAGGCATATGCAGTGATACATACAGTATGCTGATCTCTGTGTCTCTTATATCTGTCTATCTGGAGTGCTAATGGGCCTTATAAAAGCTTCTGGATCTATAAAATGGAAAGCAGACCATTAACCCCTCCCCATCTGGGAGGTTCATCGAACCACAAAGAAACAAGAGCTCACATCAACTCTCTTTGGAACCTCCCCAAATGTAAACCGACACCTAAATTGACACTGAAACTTAAGAAGAACAGTGTAGCACTTAAAGCTAAAGCTAAGATTTGCTCACACTGGACTGGATTTTCTTAGTGTAGTTTTATAAATATGAACATGAGACACAAAGCCACTTCAAAAGTTGAAAGGTGAATTGACTTTAATTCTGGGGGGAAAAGCTATGTTAAATTGTAGTAATATAATGTGAAATACATATCAGTTTTAAAATCTGGTTAAAAACACTGATTAATAATCCTGAAAATTAAATTACATTTAGTTATTTTCTTTCAATAATGATGTCATGACAAGTAGCAGTCCTCACTGTGTTGTTGCAAAGGTTAAGGTTAGCTCTTCTATCCACTGTTCTAAATCAATGCACCATAACTGTTGCTTTAAGAGAAGAACAACTATTCTCTCTCTTACCAGCAGAGGGTGCCAGAGGAGCAGGACACAGAACATTAACAGCAGGATCTTCATGAAACTGAAAGATGCACTTTGGCACTAATGCACCATGAGAGAACAGTTTCGAAAGGCACTACAGTCTGGGGTGATCCAGCAGATCTGTCCCATTCACGATTAGTTAGGTTAGGGTTAGTAGTAGGTTCGTAGATTGTAGTAAAAAGAGAGAGATTGCCAATGATGGCAGAATGAGTCTGTGGAAACATATCAGGCAAAATGTGTGAACAGAAATAGAGATGTGACATTGTGTCCCTGTCCCTGGTGCTGAAATTTCAAGCACCTACCATTTGCAACACTGACAGAGAGACCTTGACATCCATCTGCTGGTGGTGGACACACACACACACACGCACGCACACACACACACACACACACACACACAAACACACACACACACACACACGCATTCATGCACAAGCTGTCAAATCATATTCCATCAGCCACCATCAGCAGTGGGGCTGCAGTGCAGTTGCAATGCAGACTGACCCACTTTCTCCTCATGTAGGGGGAAGCCTGTAACTTGCAGGTAATTGGGAGTCACTGTTCTGTAATCACTAGTCCCCCTCTGGAGTGGAGTATCCCACTCTGCTGTTTTCACAGAAGGACATTCTCTGCCCATGTTCACCATGCTTCTCTTCCTCTTCCTTTATGGATGTCCTGTCTTGCATGTATTTACTTTCTCCCATTCTTGTTTTTTTAAGACATTAGCCCTTCCGTCCTTAAAGTTCCAAAGTGTGACATTTAAGAGCCTTTCTAAGCAGAAAATATAGCAATTAATGTACAATATTCTACCAATAAGTGTATATTTGCTAAAATATATTATACATTTTTTTCTTTGTTTTTAAGGCTTCAAATAAGCCTTTTACAGGACTTTGCAACATTTGATATGTTGTTTTAGCAATGCTTTAATGACCATACAGGATAATTATATAACAATCACTTTATTGGACCGAGAACATACTGGAAACATGGATGCAGTTTTTTTTCTTTGACAGGTTCAAGGGTCAAGTATTTAGCGTGACCTACCCTTACACTTGAACAGCAGCACAACCCTGGCGCTCTTAAACCTGGAGTGGAACTCTAGTTAATGTTAATGGTAAAACCTGTGTTTGTCTGACTATTTCATGTTGAAAAATGTTGTGCGAAATGAACTCATTGACAGTTTGCTAACATATATAAGACCACCTTTCAGTCCAATCAAAATGCACAGTACCCTATGTCAGGAAAGGGCTCTGCATTATAGAGGCTGCAATCTTGTGCTTTGATGTTTCTACGGCAGCCAGCACGGCCAAACTATCCACAGTTTGCATTTCCTGATTTCAAACAGAAGCTTAATGCACAAACTAAGTACTTTTCTGGCATGCAAAGGCCACCTTGTGTCTTGGCAAAGGGAGGGGTGAGCGGAGGAGTCCTTCGTCTCCATCCTCCTTCTGTGTCATCATTAAATGTCACTAATTCTTCAATAGTGGAACTTTAAAAAACAGTGTTAAATAGTTACGTGCTTTTTCAAGTGAGAAAAAAAGCCAATTTATCACCTTTACTGTATCTCAGTGGAGTATTCACCCCATTTCCCACAGTTTTTTCATGAACCAACTATATCTGACGGCACACAGCTGTACAGAGAGTCGCTGCGGTTTCATCAGTCAGCTGGCTGTTAGCATGTGGCCTCATTAAACCCCTTACACAACAAACTGTGACTGCAACTCACATTAATATGCTTGAATGTGCCACATAGCCACATCTGTTCTTTTTGAGTAGGGTTTTCATGTACATCTGGGCCGGGCCATTCCCTGGATGAGTGTGATGGGTCTTACCTCATTCACTAACCCTTTTTCCCCTCATCATCTCTCACTGTCTCTCATATTCACACACATACATGTGACTTTCATGGACGTCTGTATGTGTGTTTGTGAGACGATGAACATCCAATAGCTCTTTCCTGGCTTGATGCGGATTGACAAAGGCTGACATCTGACTCCTTTTGATACATGACAGAAGAACAGAAAATAGAGGAAGAGAGAAAGCGAAAAGTCAGCAGGTAGCTTTTTTCCAATTGGGTTGATGCAAGGATTTTTGGAGCTTTTAGATAGCACATATTATTTTGTTTTTCGTATTGTAACTAATTCAAAATTTGAGTCAATTCTTGCAATTGACTGAGAGCAAAGGTTAACGAAGAACAACTCCAGCTCCTTGTAAAACAATAGTTTTTAAACGGAAGACTAGAAAGGTGAGGTCATGGCCCATGCTGCAGCCCACCTGAAGAAAACTCGTGAGTTTGAGCCAAATCTGGAATACAGAGCTCTGCAGAAAGCCAGGGAGAGGAGGAGGCGACACCGTGAAAGAGCTGAGCGAAAGCGGCAGGTAAAACAAACTCATAAACATTTGTATTAAATGACATGTAGCACTCTTACTGTCATCTTCATTTCATCAACTCGTGAAACTTTATGAAAGTGGGTTGTTGGAGTTTGTGCACATATGGCTCTCCTGCTGTCCTCAGTGGTTGTCGTGTGGAGATGGTCGATAAAGAAATACAGACATTGAGAGGTCATATGTTGGTGGCATTAGATAATGGAACAAATCTTTGGTCAAATTTGTCAAGTAATTAATAGACAATGTTGTCTAATATCAGAACACTGTAGAGCATTGCTCTCAGACAGTAAACATTTATAGAAAAGGCAAATAGTGATGGGATATTTGAGAATCTACATTTGCCTCCAAGTGTTTACATTGACATGGACACTGTACAGTGTATAATCCGGGGTCCTTCTGTCAGTCAATCTACATGAATCCTGTACAGAAAGACTAGATTACAGCTGGCTTTCAGTCAATCTAATATGTGGTTGGTGGAGAGATGAATGAGACAGACAGCAGTGAAATACAAATGACTAAAAAATCACCCTGTGACAGAAACACAGACTCACATCATAGACACATTTACAGGACAATTGTTTTGAATTCTCTATTCATTCGAGCAAAGCCAAGGAATTGTCTATGACTATTTGTTTTAACTGTGAGTTCACAGCTGTTTATGATTGATGATGACTGTTGATTGTTGATGATTGTTTACACTGAAAATGCAAATAAACATGCATAAACATGCTCAAGTATAGTCCAGTATCTATACTCAACATTTGCTATATTCCCTTTAATGAAGAGCAGTGGATTGTCAAGTCGTGTCAATTTTAACAACACAAACACAATTTGCCTCAAAGGGCTTTGCAGTCTGAACAGCAAGTGACAGCCTCTATCTTTAGACATCGAGTTTTTTTACATCGAGTGAGGAAAAACTCCAAAAAAAACCTTGTACGGAGGGAAAAATGGGAGAAACCTCGGGAAGAGGATCCTTCTCCTAGGACGGATAGATGTGCAATAGGTGTCACATGTGCAGAAATGAATTCAGATTACAAACAACACATCAACTTTGCAAAGATTGGGTGAATTTAGAGACAGTTGATCAGTCCAGGCTCAGCTTGAATCACTCTATCGTGAGCACTGACGTTCCTGGAGAGCACCGCATTCCAACCGGTCGCCGACCAGACTCAAACCCAGCTGTCATGGACTCCACCCTGGACACACTCAGCAAAGAGTTGTTGTCTTGGTAAAATAGAGGGTCTGGAAAGATAAAAATAGCCATAGTGGAGAGACTGTAAGGGTTAAATGTTTATGGTTGCAGTTGTTTTTCTACAGATAGAGAGTGAAGAGGCAGAGGAAGAGTAGGTAAGACTGGTCCCAGCTTGACTCAGGGTTGACGAAGTTTTGCTGGACAAGGTATAGAAGGACACATTAGGAGGTAGAATGGTGGTAATAGTGAAGTAAGTGGTATTTGGTGTGGTCCTAACTGCATTTGGACAGAAGACATGAACAGAGTTAATGGACTGGCAGATTGCTTGATGCAGCCACACGGCAGGAAGTAAGCGGATCGGGCTTTTATCTAAGGCGAAACTACAAGCACTGGACTTAAGTGGACCACAGTTTCATACACAGTGTTAAAGTGAGCAAGGAAAGACCCCTTTTAAAAGAGATATTTCTGGGCATTCAGCAAACATGGGAAATTCAGCAACATGTCAGGCATGTGGATCAGATGGAGCTTTAAAAACTACTCGGAGTGACAACAATTTACACACCGACGACGATGGAGCTGCTGATTCTGGATCTGAAGTTGATGATTCATTGGTAAGAAGTGGAGAAGGACGCTTGATTGTGCTGCAGGAGTCGTTTGTAATCTGTTACATGTCCTGCTGCTGGTACAAACTAAGTGTCCTCGCCAAGAAAGCATGCTGTTCTCTTTGCAGCTGATGGGTTCAACGTGCATGCCATGCATACTTGTGTTTGTCTGTCTGGTGACGACACCTCATGCAGGAGCTTGACCTTTGAGCCTACACGGACATGGAACCGGAAGTATAATGGTGCTGATCTCACTTGACACCCAGTGATGTTTACTTCACATGTTAACACACCCACTATGCCAAAGAAACAAAGATTTGTTGGTTTTCTTTGTTGAGATGAGATGGAAAACATTTGGCTTGTGATTTAATTTTCATTTTAAGTAAAAAAAATGTGTTGTGGTCTCATTACACAGTTAGTGTCATTGATAATGTTAAATCTTGGACTGAATTGTTACATGTTACACTGCTGCTGGATTTTTCTTTGCAGGTGTCTTAAAGAACTGTCTGCTTCCTTTAAACTTTCATTTTAAACTGAAAGGGCTTAATGTTACTGGTTGTTGGGTTGTCGTAATGCTGTTAATGCTTAAAGAGTCTCGGAAGGGTGTTTGGTCAACATTCTAAAGGAGTTTGGTGTGAAACGTTATGATCAGCTGGGGGACAGTTAAAACATAAATGCATCACAGAGATATACTATACATGTTATGTGCATGTGTGTGTGTGTGTGTGTGTGTGTGTGTGTGTGTGTATGTGCGTGTGGCAGCTGCTTGTCCAGCCTTGTCGTTTGGTAGTAGATTTAGAATAGCTGACTCAGATCCAAACAAGTCTGACTTCCATACGATCAAAACTATTTATGATTATTTTGTTAATTCAGCCAAATGCTACATTAGTATTTATACATTGTTTTAATTTTTTTTAATTCATATGTGCATATTAAAAAGAAAAAAAGAACATGTGGCTCAACTTTCATGTCATCCTCCTGTTTAATGTCTGTCCTTCCTTCACTATCTCTGTCCCAATAAAAGCAAATATGCCCAACAATGAGACTTATACTAAACACCTGTTATGACTCTAACATTTACCTTTATTCTGTGTCATCCCTCTAGTCTGACAGTAGCACCAGTTTCCTTCGAGCTGCCAGGGCAGGAAACATTGACAAAGTCCTTGAATTCCTAAAAAATGGAGTGGACATCAGCACTTGCAACCAGGTAAAGGAAACTTACTACATCTACACTTAAACTGGTGCTTAAACATCATGCTTTTATTTTTACTGTTGTGCACAATCTTCATAGTTTTGTCTTCGAACGTGAGCAGTTACTTGACATTTTCTTAGTTTGTACATCAAATCTGTGCTACTGCACCATACAGTTATACAGCTTGCAATATTTTTCTTCACACCGGAGTAGTAGAACAATTGAAGTGTGACACAGTAAGTATATATTTATATCGTTACAAATCACGAGTGAACATTACAATGTTTGTACGTACACAATATCAAATCCCCTCTGCTTTCTGTTTCCGCCCACCACCGCCACCACACCCATTATTTCCTCCAATCTCAAGTTGCTGTTGAAGGCTTTTCTGACAGCTGCTCTCACTCCTCCACACCCACCCTCTCTCACCCACATTCCACTAAGGAGCAGAGATTTTGTAGTGTCCAAAAAGAAAAAAAAATCACAGCTCATGCCCCCCCTGGCCCATCTATGTCAGTGTGATTTACAGCAGTCACAAGGTAACTTGGCTTGTGAGGCTGTGAGTGTGGACGTGCTTATCATCAGCACCCCTTAGTTTCTGATGTGTCACTGTTGTTGTCCTTTGGTGAACAGTAACAGTGACTGTTTATACGCTTGGTTGGCAGACAGGAATTGCCAACTGGTCATTCATAGCTGCTGCAACACTTTGTAATCATGCAACAGGAGAGTACCCCCCCCACCCCCCCCAACATGCAACAGGAGAGTCCTGCCCTTCATAATATCTGTTAAGGATCAGATCATCACATTTGAGCCCCTGTCAGGTGACCAAAATATGCAAGTGACATTTTCATAAATATCATAGTGAAGCACTCACTGTGTCTGTTTGTGTGTTTACAGTATTACAGTATGTTCTCGCTCTCACACACTCTGTCTTTCTCGCTCTCACACGCACACACACACACTTTGATAAAGTTATCTGAAGCAAAGTTCTGCTCCTTTTCTTGTCTTGTTATTGTCAGTGTTAGATTTAACAATAAATAGATACAAATTAATGCACACATGTCCTTTAAATGTATGTATATGCCTGTTGCTTGACGATTCACGAATGCTTAAATACCATGTACAGTTGATGTTATCATGATCACAGTTTTGTGACTGCATTGTCACAGGCAGTTTACAGCTAGATCTACTTAAAGCTTCACTTCTGGCTTGAGTGTACTGCAGTGGGAGGGCATTAAGGGTGTTGACATATTAAAAGAAGCATGGCCATGTGAATGCGCAGGATTGCGTTGACTGGCATCAACTTAATGTACTTTTACTGGTATTAGCATGGAACAAATCCAGTTCAACCGAGGAGTGTTTGCCTCAAGTTAACCTGAAACACTTCTTTGTGTTGATGAGAGGGGATACTGTACAGTTTATTCCCAAAATATTGTGCCTTCTGAAGCCGAGAGTTACCAAACGAAATTTAGTGATGTGTATGCATAATGGCAATAAAGAATTCTTGAATCTTGTTCCTGAATAATTGATATAAATGTAAAAATAAATGGGCTTGGAATTAGCTTCCTCTGTTTCACAGACCACTGCAGACCCTTGTTTTTCTTTTTCTTTTTGAGAGGGGTAGTGAGGCTGATCCATGTGTTCAAGTAACTCTTCTGCCGTTATTGGGTGGCTGGTAGTGGATGACCATATGACTGGTTTTCAGTGTGCAAATAAAAATATTACATGTGATTTAAGTGGCCTCACTACTGTCATCAGTGAAGCCATTTTAACATGTTTCCTTAATCTCTGATGACAGCTCGTGGTCATTTTATGACTTAAAACATGTCTTACATATAGCCACTTTAAAGTTGGATGATACACCACAGTGATAGGAGGTCAACATGATATTTAGAAAGTATTTTGTTTCTTGTGATTAGCAACAAAATTTGCTCTCAGGAAAATGAGTTACATCAGTGGAAAAGCACTCCCCACAATTACAAAGCCATTATCTATTACTGTGCTGGTCAGCTCTGTAGTCAGAGTTCTCATGATAAAAGCATCAACAATGTTAAGTAGTATATTTCTTTTTTTATCATATTCTTTATTCAATGAAGTTTACAGTATGGCAGACCGAGTTTGAAGAGAGCGTAAAGCTCTGGTACTTCATTTATTTCCATTTTTAACCAATTACAGACATCTCACATGAAGCAAAACAAACCGCTATCAATGAAAATAAAAATAAAAACAAAAGCCCTACAGCCAACCACCCCTGCATAGCCTAGCATTCAATTAGGTAAGATTCTGAGGTAAATGTGATGGCAGTTCAAAAGAGTGGGGAAGGTAATAATATTCCTTTCTTGAGTGCCATAGAACAGGGTCTTCCAATCTTGGTCGTTAGACTGCTCCACCACACCTGATTCAAATGATCAGCTCATCAGCAAGCACTGCAGAAGCCTGATAACGACCCATTCATTTGAATCAGGTGTGTTGGAGCAGGGAAACTAAACTAAAACGTGCAGGACACCATTTCAGTTCATTAATTTTCCACTGAGAAAAAGTTTGACCCTTTGTAGAGGGTAGAAATATTTATTTATTTATTTCGGTCATGACATTTAGATCACTCATCACACAACAGTGCAGTTCACACAATGTACATAACCGAAAGGGAAAGCGGGAGAAGCAAAGCTTATCTAGTCCCGCCCCCATTATCATCATACATTTCATTTCATCATTTTTTTTTTTGTTTTTTGTTTTTTGTTTTATGACATTTTGACAAAGAAAACATGTTTCAGCATCCGGTAGCACTCAGAGATATAGTCTAGCTCTAGACAGTCAACTCAGACTCCATGTGTGTCTGTACATGTGTCCATGATATTCCGTCGCGCGTGACATTCTCGACTTGTTGCCTGGCATATTCAACTTCCCAAAAGTCACAAAATAGACCAATCAATAGAGGTCAATGCATCATTTTTTCCCTTTAGTCATCCTTCTCATCTGTATGATTCGCCTCGCTTTGCTTCTCCATTCTTTTCACGTGCTCGAGGGTTGTGGAGACGTCGGAGCGCAGCCCAACCGTGACTCTCTTTGTTATTGCGCTTTCCACCTTCACGTCGATCAATTCCTTGGTCATCTCGTGATATTGATAGGACCCAGAGAGAAGGCTGTAATTAATTTAATGTAGACACGAAATTGAATCCAAGTTCAGTAGCAGCAAGAACAATTGGACTAGAAGTATAATGGGATGGTTTCAATGGAAGAGATGAGTATACCAAAGCTGGAAGACAAGATGACTGAGCCTCTAAAACACACTTGTCTGCATTAAGTAATATGAATCTAAAAATCTGCTGTCTGGTTAATTGGAAGTAACAACTCAGTGATCAAATATGCCATTAGAATAAGTTTGTATCCAAATACAAATTGGAGTTGTGTGGTTTTTGTTAGGTAGTCATTACATTGATATACTTAGATTACAAGAACAGTGTTATTAATGATACAAGTCATGTGGAAATAACATCCTGTTCTCACAATTTGTAAGTGTGATATTTTGTAGGTACACCGTGGACAGATCGCCAGTCCATCACAGGGCCATAGTACACTCACACTCACACCTATGGACAATTTAGAGGGTCCAATTTACCTAATCCCCATATTGCATGTTTTTGGACTGTGGGAGGGAACTCGGTCTCAAACCCTGGTCTTCTTGCTGTAAAGGCAGGGTTTTATTCAGAATCTTTATCACAAAATGAATCAAGTAGTATTTTTTTTTTTTACTTTACTGAACTAGGACCTCTGTAAGTCTGTGGCAGATGCTGGCCGGTCCGATTGGGTGTTGCTCCTGGCAGTGTGTTCACTATAACAGAAAAGTCATATCCTAGAAAGCAGCCATAGTGTGGACCGAGCCAGACTGGCACCAAGGAGTAGAAGGCTGTCCAAGTTTATTAAAGACAGAGACAGAGACACTTCCTCTCACAGTTTCATTTTTCTGTCTGTTTATATTAGAAGTTTATTTTGTCCATACAGATAGTAGATTATCTGTATGTGTGTGAGGGAAAACCATGGATGAGTGTGTCCTGTGTGTGAGCTCAATTAAAGTAATTCCTCTCCAAGCTAACCAAATGTTAATCCTTGGAAAGTGATATTATTTCTTTAATCGGCACAGATTCACATTATTTCCTCCTTTTCCCTCTGATGCTCATGCCCGCTGACACTGATATAAAACAACCACATTTATTACAATGTGTGATTACTGTATCACATAAGTCAGTGGTCTTAGGAACATGCACATTAATCTCCTCCTGTTAGATTGGCTACATACAGACAGGATAACTGCTTTGGACTGAATGTCCATTTGATAAATTAAGCTTTTATTTGCAGCTCAGAGTGCAGATTTAGATCAGTGTGTGTGTGTGTGTGTGTGCATGTGTGTGTGTGTGTGTGTGTTGAGGGCATTGCTAGTTTTTCTTGGAACACATAATGGTTGAAATGTGATTGAAATGCTCTTAATAAGATTGTGCGATTTTTTTGTAATGACCACTACTAATGGACCTAATAGTTTGACTGTGTATTGTAGCTCTACTGTGTGGTGCTGTCTGTGGATGTTTTCACACTGCAGTTTAAAGGCTGTTGTGTTGAGGAGAGAATGAATTAGTGTGCATTAGTTCGTCTTCAGATCACTTTTAGCTTACTTAGATTTTGTCAAGCTTATCTTGAAAATAAAGAGGCATCAATCAGTTTGACATCTATCATGTGTTTCCAAAAAAGGGAATGATACAAGTCAGGTTTTGAAAGTGATCTTTTGAGAAGATCATATTTTTTGTAGCTTTCATTTTTAACCCTGGTATTATTTACTGTACATTATAAATATAACTGATATTTCACTTGACCACATGCTCACTTACATACGTTGGCCTCTGAGGAATGACCCCTTTTTTTCACTTTGAAGGGCTGACATTTTCAGTTGTGTCTATATATGAATATCCTTGTGTGTATGTGTGAGTGTTTATGTCCTACATACCCTCTATGACTGTGCAGAAACATGATACCCTCTTTGGCTGTTTGGCATTTGGCAACTCGGAGGAAGAAATAGAGAGATAGAGTTTAATGTGTATGAAGAAGGGAAACAAGCAGTGATAGAGTTATTAGCAACACATTTGCTCTTTGGTCAGAGTCCACAGTTCTTCACTCTAAGTCATTTGAGAGAGCTTGCAGAGGAGGCACAGGAGACCCAGAAGCTTTGGTTTCAGCCAGGACAGTAGTGTAATACGCCAGAGGACCGGTGGACATAAATCCAGCCTGACGCAGCCTTCAAAAAGTTAAAAGATAGAAAAGAGCAAACAAGCATTTGCGAAGGAACTGAAAGGATTGAAGATGGAGAGACACTGACATTTAGGTTAAAGAAAAAAAAGACAAGAGTGCGTTAAGTGTGATTTGAAATACTTTGCAACTGAGCGAGTTTCAGAGAGACACAGTGCAGAATGGAAGAAGAAGAAGAAGATGAGGTGAATTTGTTTGTTTACTATTTAGAAATGATGGGGTTTTGTTTGTTTGTGTTGTATCGGTATGTCAGTTGTGTTGCTTTTGCCTGACCTGTTGCTCTGGTTGATGAATCAGAGGCATTACAATGAACGCTCGCACCGGCCGGAGGTGGAAACCAGCCATGTTTTCACAATACGTCATGTGTTTTGCGTTGAATGGTGATGCCCCAAGACATTTCTGTTCTCTTTCTCTATCGCTGTCCCTCAACTCATTACATGTCTCACTAATTGAATACGATCGTCAATGCATAACATTTTACATACATACAGTATATGTTTACATTTAAAAAATATTTAAATACATCATGTCAACGATCAGAGAGTAGCTACATGTGCAATATAACTCATTTACAACAATTTCAATCAGTTTTGCCAACACTAAATAACAATTATGTGAGATTCGCTCGTATGTATTTATTGCAGGTATTTTCATTTGCTTGTGTTATTTTGTTATTGTGTTTACTCCCAGTATATAGTGTTATTATCTTCTGAATGATTATACTGATGTTTTCTCTGCAGAATGGTCTGAATGCTTTACATCTGGCAGCTAAAGAGGGACACCAAGATTTAGTGGAGGAACTGTTAGATCGAGGAGCAGATGTTGACTCATCCACCAAGGTACACCCATGCAATATAAACCTTCCTGATTTGAGCATAAAAGTGTGGAAAAAGAGGGGAGGGAAGAGGGATAACAGAAAGGGGGACATGACCAGAAGGAGGGCACGTGAATATTACTTTGTAAATCATTTGTAGAAATGTGAGGGTGATTTAATATATCATTTTCAACTTTAGCCACTATATGGCCTCTTTCATAGTGGCTTCATATTACATCATAAATAGGCATTCTGCCTCCAACGGTTGTTGATGTGACTCTGTGGCTGTCTAATGTGTCAGCTTGTGACATAGCCAGTAAGGAATCTGTCACCCTCTTGGCCCATGCCCTTGAAATGACATCAATCGAATCCTTGAAATCATCCAGTCAGTCACCTGCAAATCCTAAAAATAAACACACACACAACGTTAAAGAAAGTGTTCCTTATCAATTTCCAGGATTTGCTCATGTCAGAGTTTGCTTAATTCTGTTTCTCTCTGCAGAAAGGGAACAGTGCCCTGCATATCGCCTCACTGGCAGGACAAAAGGATGTTGTCAGGCTACTGGTAAAGAGAGGAGCAGATATCAATTCTCAGTCACAGGTGAAATAAGTAGCTATATTTACCTATATAACAGGAGTGTAACAACAATACTTTGCTCTTCACACATATTGTTTGTGTATAAACATTGTCTCCACAGAGTGGCTTCACTCCACTCTACATGGCAGCCCAGGAGAATCACTTGGAGGTGGTGAGATACCTGTTGGAAAATGAAGGGAACCAAAGCATTGCAACAGAGGTTGGTTAATGAATATTCTTACTATTTTCTGTAGACTATTTTCTTAGTTAGACTCATTTTCTCTTTTTTTCTTCTTCTTCTTCTTCTTCTTCTTCTTCTTCTTCTTCTTCTCTGTTGATGCAGGATGGCTTCACTCCACTGGCCATTGCTCTCCAGCAGGGTCACAACTCGGTGGTCTCCCTGCTGCTGGAGCACGACACTAAGGGCAAAGTTCGCCTACCTGCCCTGCACATCGCAGCCCGCAAAGATGACACAAAGTCTGCCGCTCTGCTGCTTCAGAATGACCACAACGCTGATGTCCAGTCTAAGGTGAGGGAGAGAGAAGAGAGGACTGATAAGAGGGGGGAAGAAGGGTAAGGCGGAGGAACAGTGTAATTACAAATTAACAAAATATAATCGGAAAGTGTGTGAAAATGTTAATCAAAATGTCCATGTTGACGGTTTTAATTGATTTCATCGATGACATGCATGTCCATTATAGAGATAAGATAATATGAATGAACCTTTGTTGTTTCCCTTTTAGTTTTCTACTGGTGTGACCTTGCAAACTAACCTTATGTTTTCTGTGGACAGTGTGAAAAGGCCTTTCCCTAACAACCCAATCCCCTATTTCCCCTTTCTCTCTATGTGCATCCTAACCAGATGATGGTCAATAGAACGACAGAGGTATACAGATTCATCCCCTCTTCTTTTCATAACTTTTAGCCACTTCTGACCATCTCTTTTGTCCTTAGCTTTCCCTATTTAACCAGGAGTTGTAAAATGCAGCATGTCTCAGAATTATCATTACAATAAATGCATGTAGCTGACTATGCTGTAGTACACACTCCTGCATGGCGAACAGTAAAAAAAAACAACAACGGTATGTTGTATTCAAAACCAGAGAATGTTAGTTTATTGCATTTATTTTAGATTTATAGTTTTACTTTATTTCTCTCTTCATTTATTAGAATTGTAAAATAGTTAGATAAATATGAAAATATATGTATTACTTAACTTTCTTTTTAAATGTGTCGATTTTATTCTCTACCCGACCTTTAGCACGTTTACTTCAGAGCATGTAGTTATGTTTTTCTCCTCTTTGAAACGAACTTTCAAATCGATCTTTAAGTTAACTCTTTTTCTTAATTGAATTGCACCATGTCTATCAGAATGGGAAGGTAAGGACTGAACCCTCCTATAATTGTGTGCTGTATATGTTTATATAGACGGCTTATAAATGTCCATTTGTTTGTCAAAGCAGAAACATCTGGTGCATAGTTGTATTTTTATCTTTTTTTTGCGTATTTTTCTTTTGTGTATTTTATTTTGATCTTTACTTGGTGTTATTTTTTGTTGTTGTATTTTTTTTTATAATAAACAAGTGTCGCAGAATCACAGGGTTTTGCATGCAGTATGTATTGCATGTGCTATTTTGGGGGCACGCTAATTTTTTATACATGTTCCATATCTGGTTTCTTTTTTTCAGCATGCTGCCTCATCAGTATACTGCTTCAGTGGGGTCGGGTTTCCTCTTTTATATGCCCCAGAAAAAAATAAAATCTTTTCTTTCTTTTTTTTCGTTCTTTCTTCTCTCAGAGTGGATTCACCCCTCTGCACATTGCGGCTCACTACGGTAACGTGAATGTCTCCACGCTGTTACTGAACAGAGGAGCTGCTGTGGACTTCACAGCCAGGGTAGGGTCCCGTTTCCGCTTTTCAGCTGGATTCGTTTTGCGCTATTGTTAATGTTAAACGTTTGAGACTTTTGTGTGTATTTTTAATGTTGTTGTTTGTGGTGTAACAAAGAAATCAAAAATCATACAAAATCATTCAAACTGCTAAAAAATTAAAAAACAGATTAATTTTTTCCATTTCCATTTGAATAATGTAAATTGAAATATATTTTTGTTAATTGTGTGTAAAACTTTCTATTGTTAAGAATGGGATAACTCCTCTCCATGTGGCCTCAAAGAGAGGCAACACCAACATGGTGGCCCTGCTGCTGGACCGAGGGGCCCAAATAGATGCAAAAACTAGGGTGAGACATAAAAGTCTGGACATAAGCCTTCATATAAATTCTAAATTAATAACTTGTCAATTAGCTCAACTACAAACTGGATAATGTCCATTAACTATATGTATGTGTTGTTTTCCAGGATGGGCTGACTCCCATTCACTGTGCAGCCAGGAGTGGACATGACCCTGCAGTGGAGCTGTTGCTGGAGAAAGGAGCCCCAATCTTAGCCAGGACCAAGGTATTTTACATTTATCCTCGAGAATCTTTCCTACAATCATATAATTATGTTTTCAAACTTTCTCTGTGGTTAATTACAGTTAAAAAGGGCTCTAAGTATATTTTAGTTTCATTTTCACTTTTTTTGCCCACACAGAACGGACTGTCTCCGCTGCACATGTCGGCCCAGGGAGACCACGTAGAGTGTGTGAAACTCCTGCTGCAGCACAAGGCACCTGTTGATGATGTGACGCTGGACTACCTCACAGCGCTGCATGTCGCAGCTCACTGTGGGCACTACAGAGTCACCAAGCTTTTGCTAGACAAGAAGGCTAATCCCAATGCTAGAGCACTGGTAGGTAGAAAAAAAGTTTATTTAACAAAAAATAGGCATCATCTTAGACACAGGTTTACACAAGTAAAAGCATACAGAGGTTTAATGTGGACACAACTTTTTGGGGTAAAGGAACCATGATGATAAGTTAAAAATAACAACTTTGGAAGGATGAAAGCTGAGCTGAAAATGTAGAAAAGAGCAAATTTTTTTCATGAATGACTGGAGAAATAGATACATAAAAAAAATTATATTCACTGACACTAGTATATATCAAATAATGTGTCTCTCATTCTCTCTGTCAGAATGGTTTCACTCCCCTCCACATTGCTTGTAAGAAGAACAGGGTGAAGGTGATGGAACTGTTGGTCAAATATGGCGCCTCCATCCAGGCCATTACTGAGGTGAGACTCGCGGGGATGTCTGAAAATCACATCCGACTCTTTTGTTCCCTCTAATTTGACCTGGTTCCTTATCTTTGTCTCTCTATCTTTTTCTAGTCTGGTCTGACTCCCATCCATGTAGCTGCCTTCATGGGGCACCTCAACATTGTGCTCCTCCTGCTGCAGAATGGAGCCTCTCCTGATGTCCGCAATATTGTAAGTAGATTTTTTTTACAATTTCTTTGTTTATCTCATTGGTCACAAATGCATATACTGTATATAATTGATATTTGTCTTTGTGGCAGCTGTATGAACAGACCATAAGTGTTTAATTTAGCACAGCAACCTCATGCATGTTGTCTGTTTGCAGCGTGGGGAGACAGCTCTCCACATGGCAGCACGAGCAGGTCAAATGGAAGTGGTTCGTTGTTTGCTGAGAAATGGAGCGTTGGTAGATGCCATGGCCAGGGTGAGTCAGCAGTCTCATTATGAGAGCAATAAATGAACATGTTTCATCTACTAGATTCAGTGGATTACTCATTTTATCGTCCAAAACATCTTCCTCTCCCCTTGTTTTCTTTGTTTCCTTCCTGTTAATCCTCTCAACTCAAACATGAACCATCATTTTATCCTTCACCCACAGGAGGACCAGACTCCCCTCCACATTTCATCCCGTTTGGGTAAAACAGACATCGTCCAGCTGCTGCTTCAGCACATGGCCCATCCCGATGCTGCCACCACCAATGGGTACACACCCCTACACATTTCAGCCAGGGAGGGCCAGGTAGAGACTGCTGCTGTGCTTCTGGAGGCTGGAGCCTCACATTCAATGGCCACCAAGGTGAGTGGAGGAGAGGATGTCATGTGTTTTTTTCATAGAAAAAGATGCTAAAAAAAAAAGGACATTTGGACATGTAATTGTAAGATACACTCTATCTTTTCACTTTACAGAAAGGATTCACTCCATTACATGTAGCTGCAAAATATGGAAGCCTTGACGTAGCAAAACTTCTCCTTCAGCGCAAAGCTCTTCCTGATGATGCTGGCAAGGTGAGCTGAAGATACTGGGAACACATGGGAATATAACAATGTCATAAAATGGATATAAAACAAACAAAATCATAGATACGCCCTACTTCAAAAAAGAAAACAATCAATGCTCTAATGAAATTCCTTTTCTTCCTCTTATAGAATGGTCTAACTCCACTACATGTTGCAGCTCATTATGACAACCGAGAGGTAGCCCTACTTCTACTTGATAAAGGGGCGTCACCTCATTCTACTGCAAAGGTTAGACCAATGATATTAAATAGGTAACATACATGTGTTATAAGAGCAATTATCTGAATCATGATATCTAAGAGTAGTAGTGATAGTGGATCGATGCTGCCACAGTGTTTAACTGCTCATTTTCCTTCTTGTCCAGAATGGCTACACTCCTCTCCACATTGCAGCCAAAAAGAACCAGAAAAACATCGCATTAGCACTGCTACAGTATGAAGCAGAGACCAACGTTCTTACCAAGCAGGGAGTCAGCCCGCTACACCTGGCAGCGCAGGAAGGACACGCTGAGATGGCCAGTCTGCTGCTGGGCAAAGGAGCTCACGTCAACACTGCCACCAAGGTCACGTATGAACACAAGTTCACATGCCAAGTTTGCAAGGAGCACATTTAGTGTTTACATCCTCATCGGAAAAACATTACTATAAAAAATGTTTATGCATACCATCCGGGATTTATTCAGAGGTCTGTGTACACAAAGTAAACAATGTAGGTTATGTCCTTGTGTGTGTTACAGAACGGACTGACTCCTTTGCATCTCACCGCCCAAGAGGACAGGGTCTGTGCTGCAGAAGTACTGGCCAAACATGATGCCAACTTGGATCAGCAAACCAAGGTGCAAACACATACACATTGTGTGTATGCAAGTTCACACAAACACAGTACAAATATACTGGTGGAGACTCCAGTGTAGTTGAGGTATTTCTTCAACCCGTGGCTAAATTTGTAGATAACACAGAAGTTATACAAGTAGAATATCCTCAGTTTATTAGTGATATTTGTGTGTATAGTCTTGAGTGAGGGCCAAAACATCCTAATTAACCCTAAGCCTCAAAATGTCCATCTGGACTTTTTGCTTATTTTAACCATAAAAGGGTCCGAAAATGTCCTGTGAGTGAGTGCTATTACCCATTTTTCCAGAATAACTTTCAATATTTGGCAGTTATTTACCATTTACTGCATGTTAAAATAGTGTATTAACAATTTAAAATGAGTGTTAAAGGGTTAATAGCCATGTAAAAGAATTCAAATCAATCAGGTAGATGTGTGAATAACTGTCTTTCTTTGTGTCCTGTGTGAACAACAGCTCGGGTATACCCCTCTGATCGTGGCTTGTCACTACGGAAATGCCAAGATGGTGAACTTCCTCTTACAGCATGGTGCCAGCGTCAATGCCAAAACCAAGGTAGACTTCAGTGTTAAATCTGCAGCACAATGACAATGATCACTGTAACTGCAGTTTTCATTATTGACCACATAAAATCACATTCATTTCTTCTGCAGAATGGATACACACCACTTCACCAGGCAGCACAACAAGGGAACACACACATCATCAATGTTTTACTGCAGCACGGGGCCAAGCCAAATTCTACTACAGTGGTTAGAAAGAAAAAAATGATCCACATTAGAATCTTGTCAGCACATAATTATCATTCTTCTGCAAACTCACTCTCTGACCTGCTTTCTGTTAGAATGGAAACACTGCTCTGTCGATTGCAAGACGCCTGGGTTACATTTCTGTGGTAGACACACTGAAAGTTGTCACTGAGGAAGTTATCACTACCACAACGGTAAACTCCTTGTCTGATACTGAAGAATTTTGATCACTTTTTACATTTCCCACAAATCTGAGATGAACATGTCTGTGTTTTCTTCAATGGGCGTCACATCAGACGGTCACAGAGAAACACAAGATGAATGTCCCTGAGACCATGACTGAGATCCTCGATGTTTCTGATGATGAGGGTGAGTTTATCTTTATAACAGAAAGAGTATACTGAATATACTAGTTCTCGTGAAACTCATTGTCGTCTGAGCAAAGGGATTTTGCAATGATAAACAAAAATATTTGTCTGCAGTAATAGTTAAGAGATGTATGTTGGATGATGTAGGTTTGAAGCGGTGGTTCTTAGTTGTCGTATGTTTCATAGCTCTGAGGCTGGAGGACGAGCCTTTATTTGAGATGTCTGTGCAGTTGGAAGGTACTGCAAAATATTGCTCTGCCAGCTTGGTGTGAACTCTGTTTGTGTTCATGTAACTAATCAGCATGATCATATTTGTAGTGCGTACAGTAGTAATGAAATAAACCAAGGAATTTTCAGCCTTTTACTCTCTACTCTTTGTTTATCTGCCACAAGAGAATACATTTCTTTTGTGTTTGTCATGGCAGTTTATGTATATATATATCTCTAATATCAAGACCTTATAGGACAGAATTAGTTTGTTGAACATATTTTTAATATTGCAGTGATGAAAACTAACTGCTTGAAGTGGATGATTGAGAAATGATGTAATAGTATGATTATGGCACATGCGCATGCGCATGCAGGCAGGTGGTATTTTTTTCCTGATGAGTGAAACGACAAAAGGGACTTCAAATTCATGGCCATTTGTCATAAAATAATGTATGTATTCATTAAAAAAAAAAAACATCTCAAATGACACATCTTTATCTCCCAGGTGAGGACACTATGACAGGTGATGGTGGGGAGTATCTGAGAGCAGAGGATCTCAGAGAGCTGGGTGATGACTCGCTTCCAGGACACTACCTGGATGGTTTCAGCTACATGAGCCACAACCTGGACAGGTCAAAAATATTACAGTTTATGATATATTATATTATATATATATATAACACACAAACCAACAAATAGATTGAATGGAAGAATAAGGAGTTTGGATGAAATTTGTGAACCTAGATGGGAAATAATCTCTTGGTTATGGTGGATATTTGAGCATTGCAATACAGAATAATTAGAAAAAAAGCTTTAAAAGGAAACATAATTATATAATTGAGATTGGAGGGTTGTGGGAGGGTTTACTGAGGTGTTTGATTTTAAATATATAAGAAGAGTTGGGCTTTTTAATATCTGTTACTACTATGATCAACTCATGTATGAAAACAATGAGGGGGCTCCTATGTTTTTTTGGGTTTATTTTGGGAAATTTTGTTCTCTTTTTTTTGTTTCTTATTTATGTTGTTGTACGTTGATTTTGAAAAATGATTAAATAATAATATCAAAAAGAAAAGGTTACTAAAGTTAAATCTGGTATGCTTTTCCAACAGGCAGCAGCACACTCCCATTCACAGTTTCCATCAGAGGGAAGGCATTCTTATTGAAGACATGCTTACAAGCCACCAGGTGAGGTCAAAACACAATTACAGTACACTGCTCGGGTTCCTTGTTTGTTTTTAAGACAGAACATGCACGCCCAAAAAAAGTCACAAACTCAAATATTTTGCTTCATGTCTATGGTACAAACCTGTTGGTGGCAGTGTTGTAATCTCAGGTAGCTTCAGTTGGTCAGGTCTAGGTTCAGCAACCTAATAATATGACCAGGTTCTTAAGGCATATTCCAAGATGACAATGCTAGGATTCATTTTTCAAATTATGAAAGTGTGGTTCAGAAAGCAGGAGTCAACATTTTCAGTTAAGGACTGGACACCACAGAGTCCAAAACTTGAACCCCACTGAGAATCGTTTGGATGCACTGGAGAAGCAGACCAAAAAATAATGAAAATTTGGATTGGAATAAATGTTGTGACAATGATAGAAACAATGCCACTGCAACAGTCCAACATATTACACAAGGGTGTGCTTTTTTTGTATTATATAATATATACAGTATGTTTCTTTAAAGATGATTGTGACTTTCTGAGTGACTGTTGTTTATTGGTCTGTAGGTGTCAGCACTGGCTCGAGAGCACGATAAGGAGTCGTACCGCCTGAGTTGGGGTGCTGAGCACCTTGATAATGTGGTGCTGTCCTCCAGTCTATTACACTCTGGGTATTACAAGTCTCCCTCTCTCTCTCTCTCTCTCACTCTCTCTCACTCTCTCTCACTCTTGCACGCACACATTTACATGCATTTATTCTCAAAATGGAGAGAAATGCATCATCTCGCTGTTGCTCATTGTCACCAATGTATGAGTTACATGTGAATCCATTTTAATTTGTCATTTTGTTTACTCTTTTCGTGCCTCATTGTGCGCCCTCTTGTGTTGGCCGATTCTGTGATTGTGTATGTGTTTTTGCTTCTAGCCGTTCCTCTCCGTGCCTAGACCATGACAACAGCAGGTGATACTCTTTATTTTGGCTACTCTTTCGGTCTCGTCTGCCTTTACTGTTCCCTCATCCACTGATAAATGTTCACACTCTATGTCTGTGTGGTAAAAAAATGCATGACTTGTTATTTCTGGGATTCATGGTCCGTTTATAACAGATGTTCTAATTATGCAGATCTGCTGATGCAAAACAATGAACACATTTTGTTTTTTGATATCTAACAGCACTGTACAGTCTTTCGAGGACAGACTCTCAGTTTAGCATTTCTGGCAGCTGGACTTGAATTTCATAGTCTTTTAAAAATGTATAAATATAATAAATACAGAAAATGAGTGTTATTGTTTATTTGCTTGAAAACACCTAATATTTGAATTGATTGATTGATTATTCATATATATTTGCACCTTGACCCATCAACAAAGAATCTTGACCTGTGTCGTCCTTTTTGCTTGTCTATCTTGCATTGGAATACAAGTAATTATTGAAGTCAATGAACTACAACAGGCTACAACTAAATATTATCTGCGTGTGATATCTTGCTTTCTTTTCCTACTCTGTATGCAGTTTGTTTTTAACAACCATTTCATCCATTGCTTGGTCTTTTCCTTTAGCTTCCTGGTCAGCTTCATGGTGGATGCCAGGGGCGGGGCTATGCGCGGTTGTCGTCACAATGGCTTGCGAATCATTGTACCACCAAGGAAATGCTCTGCACCTACACGGGTAACATGCAGGCTTGTTAAAAGACACCGTCTGGCCTCTATGCCTCCCATGGTGGAGGGTGAAGGGCTCGCCGGTCGCATCATAGAAGTAGGACCCACGGGAGCTCAGTTCCTGGGGTAAGTGTGTGTTTGTGTCCTATGTGTGTAGTCAGGGGTTGGAGGTGTTTTTACACAGATATGTGGTGTGTTCATAATTTCTTCTTGACTCCTCCTCTGTGCTGCGTATGGATCAGTAAGCTCCACCTTCCCACGGCTCCACCTCCTCTGAATGAGGGCGAGAGCCTGGTCAGTCGTATTCTGCAGCTGGGTCCTCCAGGAACCAAGTTCCTCGGGTAGGACCATGGGTGGGGGTCCCTCTACCAGTCTGGAATCCCGGGCACATCCTACCCCATATTTGCTACCATGTCCACCTTATAATTGTTTTTATTTTGCCATGATATGTGAAAGATGACCTTTTTTTTATTTAAATTACATGTTTCTCTTTTTTTGCACAATGTAAGGGCAGACTTTAGTCTGAACTCACTTGGCCTTGGTTGTCTTATTCTTTTAAGTTGTCCCCACACTTTCAGTTGTCGTTTTAATGTATAAGTTTGTTTTAATAGGCATGAAGGAAATGTAATTGATTATTGAGTTATTTCATTTGTTTGCCTTTGTTTCTATAAGTCCATGCATTAATCAAACCAAGCATCATAATATCTGTAAAGTCCAGTTTTTGACTTTACTTCCCTTTTAGGCCTGTGATTGTGGAGATCCCGCATTTTGCAGCTCTTCGGGGCACAGAGAGAGAACTGGTGATCTTGAGGAGTGAGACAGGGGAGAGCTGGAGGGAACACCACTGTGACTTCACTGAAGAAGAGCTGAACCAGATACTTAATGGCATGGATGAAAGTAAGGGAACATCAATTGGAACTGTGTGAAATCAAGTACATGACAGAAATAGTTTTTTCACCTGGAATTTAATTCTGCAAAATACTCTTAATGTTTTAATATGTCGCTGATTATTACAGAACTTGATTCTCCTGAGGAGCTTGAGAAGAAAAGAATATGCCGCATCATCACCCGAGACTTCCCACAGTATTTCGCTATTGTGTCAAGGATAAAGCAAGACAGTCATTTGATTGGACCAGAGGGTGGCGTTCTTAGTAGCACTCTTGTTCCCCAGGTTCAGGCTGTTTTCCCTGAAGGAGCCCTCACCAAGAAAATCAGAGTTGGGCTTCAGGTAAAAACAGTGCATTCACTAGGCATTTATTTGTGTAATGGTAAATGAAGAAACCGATACAGCTTTTTAATTTCAATGTTAAATTGTTTTAGGCTCAACCCATTGATGTGGAATTGGTGAGAAAGGTTCTTGGTAACAAAGCCACATTTAGCTCAATCGTTACTTTGGAGCCAAGAAGACGAAAGTTCCACAAACCAATCACCATGACAATCCCTATTCCCAAGAACACCAACACTGATGAGCCAAACTCTGTGTATAGTGGGGAGACCCCAACGTTACGTTTGCTTTGCAGTATAACTGGTAAGTCCTTGTATCAGAAGCAGTAAATGATATGGAAATAAAACATCAAATCTAATCTAATCAGATATTTGGCCTTTTGATCATAAGCAAACATAAACCCTGTCATAGTTTTCTTTCTATAAATACAAAATGATTTAGTGATTTACCGTGACAGGTTGAGTAATACTTGTATTTCTGTGTTTCAGGTGGAACCACACCTGCTCAATGGGAGGACATCACCGGCTCTACACCTCTCACCTTTGTTAACCAATGTGTTTCCTTCACCACTAATGTGTCGGCAAGGTAAGTCCTTGTTTCGTTCAATGAGACGTCATGAGTCTTAGACGGAAGTATGACATTTTGTGGCATCCATCTTTTTCATTTAGCTGATTTCAGATCATACCGTGCACACATGAAAGAAATCTAGTAACATCAATCTGATATTGACTAAAAGTCTTATACATATTTCTAGGTTCTGGCTGATTGACTGTAGGCAGATCCAGGAGTCTGTTAGTTTTGCCTCACAGCTGTACAGAGAGATCATCTGCGTCCCATATATGGCCAAGTTTGTCATTTTTGCCAAAACACTGGACCCCATTGAGGCCCGCCTGCGGTGTTTCTGCATGACGGATGACAAGATGGACAAAACTTTGGAGCAGCAGGAGAACTTCACAGAAGTCGCCCGCAGCCGAGATGTTGAGGTGCAGTGTGAACAGAAAAGGGAACTTTGTGGGAAAGGGTTCATTTAACATAAGAGAGAGAAGTGAAAGTAACAGGTTTGTAGCCATAATGCATTAGAGAGTATAGAGAAAGGTCATAAATCTGGCTAACTAACTGTCTCAGCCCACCTCCTTAATAGTTCTAACATCACTCTTCAGAAATAGATTTTAATAGTGTGTTTGTTGTTCATTCATCAACTGTCTATCCACACTCACAGGTGCTGGAGGGAAAACCTATATTTGCTGACTGCTTTGGAAATCTGGTGCCTCTCACAAAAACTGGACAACACCATGTGTTCAGCTTTTTTGCCTTCAAAGAGAACCGACTGGCCCTCTTCATCAAAGTATGATGACAATGTGGAGGAAAATGTCTGACATTTCTATAGATGTAGAAATCTAATATATCCAATTAATGGGCTGAATTGCTCTGTGAATAATGTCCAGATCAGAGACACAGCACAGGAGCCATGTGGTCGCTTGTCTTTCACAAAGGAACCACGAACATACCGAAGTCTGCACCACAATGCTATCTGCAACCTCAACATCACCCTCCCGACATACTCAAAGGTTATAGTTATATATATTTATACAGTTAATGGCTATTGTATGTCTAATTTATTTCAAATTGCAGTAACTGCATCAGTTGCCTCTCTGTTGCCTTCTTCTCTCCAGGAGTCTGACTCAGACCAGGATGCAGATGATGAGGTAAATGAATCCATGATGTATTGATTTATTAACCTGCACATCAAAGACATATTTACATATAACATATTATTATTGGTCTGCAGCTAACTATATTCTTTGATTTTCTGTTTACAGAGTGAGAAGAGTGACAAGAAATGTAAGCTAAACTCTCTTGTTTTTACAATATTTATATAGTATTCCTAGACAAAAAATATGATAAGTATGACCTAATTACAAGAGATATAGGTTCATTTGAGACATTTGGAAGAATGGTGACCAATTTTGGTGCCAGTGCTTAAATTATATGCAGTTATATTGTGTAGTTTTTCACAGCATAACACAGTATAGTACATCAGAGTCAAAACACAACAGCTCATTGAGGAAGTAAAGTGTTATCTTCATGAAGTAAGATATTCCCTGATTAGTGTGTTATGTTCTATTTGATATATACATTTTGAAATAACCATGCTTTTTTAATTTGCTCGACTAATTTGGTAGTTACATGTGTTTTACTGACAGCTATGCTATTGCTGATGTGCTTCACATTCCCCCTCAATTCAAGCCCCACTGACTTGGTCCCACCCAATATGATTTTTTATGATTGCTGATTTTTTTGCATTACTTGTTTTGTTTTTACAAATCATACATGAATGTCAACATTTCTTTTAAATCCACTCACCATTGCTTTGAGCAAATTGTGAAAGGTTTTTGATTTATTGTAATAATAGACCAATATAATAATAATGTGACCAATCATTATTTTCATATTTCATCACAATTTTACGAATGGCATGCAAAAATCTTTTTACACGTAAAAATTTGACATTTCTATTGACAGTGTGTTTTTGTTTGATTTTTAGCTGCATTGCTGATTTTATCATTGTTCACTTAGTGTGATTTTGCCCATGGCAATCTCTTTACATTTATACATCACGTACACATTTCATTTTCAACCAGACTTCACAAGTTTTTTGTTCATTAATTAACTGAGTTGACAATTGTATATAATGTAACACAACGTAACAGGGCTATAAGGTCACAACATATTTAATATAGATTTTATCGTATAAATAAAGCAACACAAAAGTCAGATTGATTACTTGGCATTAATTACTAATTACAACTCATCTTGCTTACAAACCATGTTTGATTTAAAGTTTATTATGTTTTCTTTTGATTTAAATTAATTTCGAGGCAGACATAACTTTTCATGTCAGTGACAATCTTGAGACTTTTTGTTTGTCTGTTATCTCTCATTCCTCTCCCTTTGGTGTGCCCTTCTGGTTCTGTTCATGTACACATTGTGTTAATGGTTATATATACAGGGCTTTAGGGCTATATATATGTATATACATATATATATATATACATATATATGTATATGTATATATATATATATATACATATACATATATATAAAGTCAAACAAATGAGATAGATACCATTCTTGTCCACATTCTACTTACTCCACTTGGCTTTGCTTATGCTGTTGCTGGTCTACTCCCCTCAAAACTCCTCTGGATAATCATCTCCTCTTTGGTCTTCTTTTCAAGATCGCATTAAGTCAACATAACTTACTCTGTGAACTGAAGATGGATTTTTGATGGCATTGTCTTGACCAGTTTTCTGCTGTCTCTCTCCCCCACTTCATTTGTCCCTTATGCTCTTTACCCTTTTTGATTATGATTTGAAGATGATGAATCTGAATCAACCGAGACATTCTCCCTGAGAACTAACCAACAACTTGACCCTGCAACCCTTGCAAGCCCAGACCTTCTCTCAGATATGTCAGACATCAAAATGACTGCCATTGTGATTGCAGAGCAAATACATGGAGAGGGAGCTGAGGCTACAGGGTTGGAAGAACAACATTTTGTCTTAGTAGATCCGTTCAAAGACAAGATGGAAATGTTTGGAGAGACCCAAAGTCATGGAAGGCACTCTATACAGGACCCACAAAGAGGTTACACTAAAAAGGATCAATGGGGCTCATTTTGTGAGAAGGCTGACGGAATTAATTCTCTTGTCAAAGAACCGGTTTTCAAGGAGATTTGTATTGAGAGGAACCTTTCAAATGAAACTGCCACACAGCCCAGAGACACGACTAACATGGTCTCACACCTCAGGATCGACATGGAAGATTACCTTGAACAGAGACCTGTACTGATGCACGGTTCTCAAGACAATTATATCCAAGATACATTTGAACAGGTGGTTGTAAAGCGTGATGGCAAACGACGTCCCCCAGATATCAAGAAACCTATTAGGAAGAAACTTAGAGAGAGAGAGCGTTCTGGTTGTAGCAGCTCTGAGGGAGAGCTGGAAAGGGTGAGCTCTGAGGAGTCTTTAGATGGCGATGTTGTTCTTAAAGACAGTGGCCTAGGTCCTGTCCCGGATACTGATCCTCCAGCTTCTCCTCTAGTGGTTGAAACATCTATAGGATCTATAAAAGACAGAGTGAAAGCTTTGCAGAACAAAGTTGAAGAAGATGAGGTGCAAAAAAGTACTCAAGTTAAAGTGCATGAAGTAAAAACATCGATTACCACAAAGAGAGAGGCAGACCCTCCAGAACTTCCCAAAGTTCCCAAGTCTCCTAAATCTCCCAGATCTCAGACAGAAAGACTGGAGGAGACTATGTCTGTTAAGGAGCTCATGAAGGCATTCCAAACAGGGCAGGACCCTTCAAAAAACAAATCTGGGCTATTTGAACACAAATCTGTTACTTCATCTAATGTAACATTTCAACATCCTTCACAGGAGCCCATGTCACAAATTCATACTCAGAGATTCACAGTTTCCCATCAACAGCATGATGTTATGAAATGTGAAGAAACAGAAGAACCAGGAAAGACTGTAATATCGGTAGATACGGTCCATTGTCAGAATGAAGGGGTTAGCCCACAGAGAGAGACACTAGAGTTGTCAGAAAAGGAGGCCACGTCTGTGAAGGAGCTGTTGAAAACATTCCAGTCTGGGCAGGATCCCTCAAAAACCAAAATAGGGCTTTTTGAGCACAAAGCAATGGATTCTTGTATTTCAACAATGGTACACCAATCAGAAGATTCTGGAGAAATACAGATGAATCAACAACATCCTGTGGAACAGATAATATCACAAAACCAGGACTTTACTAGTAATGCCACCATATGTGATAAGACAAACACAGAAGATCAACCAACAAGTGCAATTAGAGATACATCTGATAAATCACACTTGAATTCAAATGGTGCTCCTTTTGGAAAGACAGTAACATTTGCTGATACAGTTCAGTGTGATGATGGAGCAGTTATCCCACAGAGAAATACACTAGAGTTGTCAAGTAAAGAGACAATGTCTGTGAAAGAGTTGATGAAAACATTCCAGGTTGTACAGGACCCTTTAAAAAGTAAAGGTGGGCTGTTGGAAAACACAACAGTTGCTTTGTCTCATATTTCAACATTGACATCTGAAGCAGTGTGCCCTGAGGAAATGGAGAAAGCTGAAGACTGTCCTACAAAGTCACAAACCAAAGTACTGAGTTTTACTGTTTGTCATCCAGTGAGTGCTGACCGCATCTGTGAGGTATTAGATGAAGAGGTTGAAACCATAAAGCTAAAGAGAAACATATCTGGGGAATCTCAACAATTTTCAGATATTACTTATTCTGATAACACAGCAAAAAGTGTTGATGCTTTACAATTGGGTGATGGAAGGGTTAGTCCTCAGAGCAAGGATCAAGAGTTCATGGGGAAAAGCCTTGGCATGATGCAGTTAGAAGAGCCAGTCATAAGAACTGGTAGGAGTTTATCTGAAGACTTACAAATCAGTCCTGATCGCAGACCATCTGAGGACTTTAGTGCTGACATAAAGGCTGAGTTGGAAGAAAGTCCCGAGTACCAGCTTTTCAGGCAGACGGCAAGAACCGAAGATGTTAGTAATCAGTTTGAAGAACCTGAGGATGAGACCTTGGGTCATGACTCACATATAAATCCAACATCCATATTGGCTCCCTGCATTAAAGGTTATTTTGAAAAAGAAAGTGATAAAGATCATGATATGTGTCCTGAGAGTCCCAAGCATGAAGACATTGCTGAAATCTCAGACAATGGTATAAGTATTAGAACCCATCATTCCAGCTCAGGGGAGAATGAGAATTATGAAGGACCTGCAGTGACTCATCAAATGACTGATGAAATGCCTACTTACTCTGCCAGGAAAGAAGACAATAACATCATACCTTCACAGGAAGAGGAACTCCATCATCTGTGGGTAGACAATACAACAATTCCCAATGAAAGCAAAACACCCGTGACTCAAATGGACACTGACATAACTGATGAGGAAAAATTTGAAGAAGTCCACACTGAGAAGAAAACATCTAGCAAGACATCTCCTGTTGTAAAAGACATGTCAGGGATGTTGTCCTTAATGAACAGTGATTTGGATCAGTACCTACAAATCAGTCCAGTGGCAAGTCAGAAATCAGTGGAGGATGTTGTTCAGGAAAATTTTGAACAAATACTTTTACCAAAGGACAAAAATAATGAAATCACTGATGAAAATAAAGGAGCAATAGAGGGCGGAACAATGCAAGAAATGGGTCATGTAACAATGGAAAAACAATCAATTAGAAGAGGAGTTGAAGAGTTAAAGAGAGAATCTGAAGAACCAAAAGCATCCACACAAGCAAATGCTTTGGCAGGGATGTTTGTCATCACAAACAATGACTTCCCACAAGATCAGTATCTTGAGGCTGGGCCTGTGTCTGATAATTCAGTCAGAGGGGATAAATTGCAGAACAATTTTGAAAAAATACCCACGTTCACTGAAGAAAATAAAGGATTGACAGTGAATAACACAGAACAACAGTCAGTCACAACGGAAGGCAAAGAAGTAATATGTGTCTTTAATGAAACCCAATCAAAGTTGACTGAAGAACCTCCAATGCAGGAAGAGTGTGTCGAGGAAAATACTTTGCATCAACCATTAACAGAAGTAAAGGACATGTCAGGCATGCTCAAGGACAGACCAGTGAATAATATGCCTACAGAGGAGGATGTTATTCAGGAAACATTTGAAAAAGTTACTCTAACTAACATTCGAAAATTATCTAGTGATGAGCAAATAATAGCCGTTACTAATTTGGAGGAAAAAATTAGAGAAGAGGCTAAAGAAGACCTGCAGACTAATGTGTTTACAGACCACTATCTCAAGGAAAATGTGATTACAATACAATGCCAGCCAGAAAAGGATCTAGTGCATGAGAGCTGTGCACAAGTTAAACTGACAAGTAATCATTTTGAGAATAAAATAGAGGGAGGGGCAAATGAACACCTTCAGACTTATGTGGTTGATGTCAAAGAAGTCAAACCAAGTTCCTTATCAGAGACAGCATTCCAAGAAGTTTGCATCCAAAGAAATGCACACCAACAACAGCCTAAACCTGAGAAGAATATCACAGGCATGTTGTCATTGCTCAGTACTGACTTAGATCAGTATCTCAATGAAAACCCAGTGACAGTGCAATGCCAGCTGCAAGAGGATTTCGTACATGAGAGCTGTGAACAAGTTATAATAACAAGTAAGGATTCTGAGGATCAAATAGAGGGAGAGGCAAATGACCATCTTCAGACTGATGTGGTTGATGTGAAAGAAGTTACAAGTTCCTTATCAGAGACAGCATCCCAAGAAGTTTACATCCAAGGAAATGCACACCAACAACAGCCTAAACCTGAGAAGAATATCACAGGCATGTTGTCATTGCTCAGTACTGACTTAGATCAGTATCTCAATGAAAACCCAGTGACAGTGCAATGCCAGCTGCAAGAGGATTTCGTACATGAGAGCTGTGAACAAGTTATAATAACAAGTAAGGATTCTGAGGATCAAATAGAGGGAGAGGCAAATGACCATCTTAAGACTGATGTGGTTGATGTGAAAGAAGTTACAAGTTCCTTATCAGAGACAGCATTCCAAGAAGTTTACATCCAAGGAAATGCACACCAACAACAGCCTAAACCTGAGAAGAATATCACAGGCATGTTGTCATTGCTCAGTACTGACTTAGATCAGTATCTCAATGAAAACCCAGTGACAGTGCAATGCCAGCTGCAAGAGGATTTCGTACAAGAGAGCTGTGAACAAGTTATATTAAAAAGTAATAATTTTGAGGATCGCATAGAGGGAGAAGCAAATGAACATCTTCAGACAGATGTGGTTGATGCCAAAGAAGTCACACCAAGCTCCTTATCAGAGACAGCATTCCAAGAAATTTGCATCCAAAGAAATGCACACCAACAACAGCCTAAACCTGAGAAGAATATCACAGGCATGTTGTCTTTGCTCAGTACTGACTTAGATCAGTATCTCAATGAAAACCCAGTGACAGTGCAATGCCAGCTGCAAGAGGATCTCGTACACGAGAGCTGTCAACAAGTTATACTAACAAGTAAGGATTCTGAGGACAGGATAGATGGGCAAACAAGTGAGGATCTTCAGACCAATGTGGTAAACATCAAAGAACCAACAGCATGCTTTGTTTCAGAGACCCCACTCGAAGAATCTTACATCAAAACAAATGCACACCAACAACAGCCTGAACCTGAGAAGAATATCACAGGCATGTTGTCATTGCTCAGTACTGACTTAGATCAGTATCTCAATGAAAACCCAGTGACAGTGCAATGCCAGCTACAAGAGGATCTCGTACACGAGAGCTGTGAACAAGTTATAATAACAAGTAAGGATTCTGAGGATCAAATAGAGGGAGAGGCAAATGACCATCTTCAGACTGATGTGGTTGATGTGAAAGAAGTCACACCAAGTCCCTTACCAGAGACAGCATTCCAAGAAGTTTGCATCCAAAAAAATGCACACCAACAACAGCCTGAACCTGAGAAGAATATCACAGGCATGTTGTCATTGCTCAGTACTGACTTAGATCAGTATCTCAATGAAAACCCAGTGACAGTGCAATGCCAGCTACAAGAGGATTTTGTACAAGAGAGCTGTGAACAAGCTATATTAAAAAGTAATAATTTTGAGGATCGCATAGAGGGAGAAGCAAATGAACATCTTCAGACAGATGTGGTTGATGCCAAAGAAGTCACACCAAGCTCCTTACCAGAGACAGCATTCCAAGAAGTTTGCATCCAAAGAAATGCACACCAACAGCAGCCTAAACCTGAGAAGAATATCACAGGCATGTTGTCATTGCTCAGTACTGACTTAGATCAGTATCTCAATGAAAACCCAGTGACAGTGCAATGCCAGCTACAAGAGGATCTAGTACATGAGAGCTGTGAACAAGTTATATTAACAAGTAAGTATTCTGAGGACAGGATAGATAGGCAAACAAGTGAGGATCTTCAGACCAATGTGGTAAACATCAAAGAACTGACACCATGCTTTGTTTTGGAGACCCCACTCGAAGAATCTTACATCAAATCAAATGCACACCAACAACAGCCTAAACCTGAGAAGAATATCACAGGCATGTTGTCATTGCTCAGTACTGACTTAGATCAGTATCTCAAGGAAAAGCCAGTAGCAATGCAGTTCTATTCAGAAGACGATCTAGTCCATGAGCACTGCAATGAAGTTGTGTTAACAAGTGATAATTTGGAGGATACAATGTGTGAAGAGCTAAATGAAGAGTGCCACAATGATGCCGTTGGAGTCACAGCATTGTCACCAGCTTCAGTTTTTGAGACAACTTTCAAAGAAGTTTGCATCGAGAAAAAGGCAGAACAGCCTGTAGCTGAAAGGGATATGTCAGGAATGTCGTCATTGCTCTGTAGTGACTTAGATCAGCATTTAAAGGAAAGTCCAGTGGCAACACAATGCCACCCAGAAGATGATGTATTGCATGAGAGTTGCAAACAAATTATATTAACAGAAGTCTCTCCTAAATATGAGATGACATCACCAGAGGAGACTCATTTTAGCAATGAAGATATCAATAATGAGGTTTTGGAAAGTAGCTGGCACACACATACATTGGCACAACTACCTAGTAGTTCTGGCACACCGCAACGTCCAGCCTATTTGGAGAACCTAAACAATGTGAATTTTGATGACCCAACCGAAGAGCCATGTCATCAGGATTCACTGGAGGCCAGTCCTGTCCTCGAGGATAGATCTTCAAGAAAGTCACCTGATTCAATTGAGCCAAGCCCTACTGGATACTCCCCATATCAAGACTCTCTTGAGGGAAGTCCTACTACATCAAAGGAACTGGAACTTAAGACACCCACCAAGACAGCTGTGTATGAGGACTATGCTTCCCAACTCAAAGCATGTTTTGCATATGACACAAATATTTATAGGCATGGCAATGAGCTTGATGTGGAAGAAAACAGTGTCATGAATAATATCCAAATGGAAAGTGAGATTGATGACCAGTGTTCCAACTCGGCAACAGAAGTAACTGATGGCAACATTTCGGATCCCAAAACGTGTGAAAGCGTGAACCTTCATATGCCCATAAGGGAAGACTCTCTTGACTCAGCGGATGATAATGATACCACTAATAAACAGTTCACCCCAGAGGAGGAGATGTTTAAAATGGCTGCAAAGATCAAAACATTTGAGGAGATGGAACAAGTGAATAAAATGAAGAAAGATACCATTTTAGAGACAGGTGATCACAAAGAAAATGAGCTAAATCTCAACTTTGGCCCAGTTGTGCAGTCGTCGTTACAAGAAACATCTAATAATTTTGTGACAGGAAACAATGAAACGTTTGGCGAATCGACAGATATGAATTCAAGAATTGTGGAGAAGGTAGAAAATCAGACTCAAATGAAAACTGTTCAGTCAGCTGATGGCCCATTGTGCATGAATGAAACTCAGATAGAGGAACCCCATCCAGAAAGTGAGGGGTGCATGTCATTGTTGACAGAAAAAGCTCAAATACACAGTAACAAAGATGCCAAAGAAAGCGTCAGTTCCTCAGTCAGTGACATGGATTATTCCAGCTGTGTGACAGATGAGCACCATCCAGGTGATGATGAAGTTGAATTGCCACTGACAGGTGGTTCAGATTCTGTTGACATGCCTAGGCCTATGATGTGTACTAAACAACTAGATAATGTCACCCCAGGGTGTGAGGGTGACAATGATTTTGCCTTCAATGCACTGGTTGGTTCTGAGAAAGAGACTGACAAGTGCCCAGAGGCGAACAGCAGAACAATTTATAAAACAGCTGTTCGAACTCCAGGTGATGAGAAAACCCCTGATCCATTTCAATACCAAGAAGGAAAGCTATTCGAAATGACCAGAGGTGGTGCTATTGATATGACAAGAGGAAGTTGTGATGAAGAAGTAGAAGAATATGCACTTTTTCATGGAGCAGAATATTCAGTTGATGATGTTGTTGCAAAAGAGACTGGAGAGGAACTGTCAGTCTCAAAGTCTGTAACTTTAGAAAGTAGTGATTCTGTTACAAGCATAACCCTTCAAGAGACCCACAAACCATCCATGACTCAGAGTGCTGATGACCAAAGTCCTACTCCCAAACCAAGAACTCTCATCAAACCCATAGGTGTCAAGCCAGAGGATAAAAAGCCACTTTCTGAAGCTGATCTTGGCAGCTCCACTGAAGTGCACCTCGGTTCCCCCATTGTTTTGGAGAAACTAACCAATGTTCAACATGAGACTGGAAGCTTTAAAAGCCTTGATCTAGACTCTACTGTAGCTGAGCTTCAATCAGATACATCCTCAATTGTCAATTCTGCATATTCTGAACAGGGCCACGATTCCACAGACTCCTCCAATGATGACGATGATGATGATGGGGAGGAGGACGATGAAGATGACCAGTGCTCAGTCATAGAGATGTCTCTTTCAGTTGCGCAGGCTGGCATCCCAGCATATGATCAGGACTCGCAATTATCTGAGCTTAATCAGGTTCAAAGAAAATCAGATAAAAGCTCAACTTTGCACCGTAGGTCTAGATCTGAGGCTGACAGTGACAGAGGGAAAGCTTCCAATACAGAGAGTAGAAGTTATTCTGAGAGTAATCAATTCTCTTGTGAATCAAACAAATCCTCTAAACCTCCTGTCATGTCTACTCTGCAAAGGAAAGAAAGCAAAGTCTCTAACACTACAGAAACATCAGTTAGATCTTCTGTGGATACCGACGATATAAGCAGTGCGAGTCACAGGAGTCCAGATTCTGTTATCTTCACGTATGACAGCCAAGCCTCACATAGTTCACATTCTGATGGCAATCAGTTGCCAATTGTGCAACCCTCTTCTGGAACAGAGGATGTATTTGAATCAAGGCCTGCCTGGGAAGACACGGTGGGAACTCAGATGCAGAGAGTCAACGATGATGAAACTCCAGAATGTATGTCAGGTATGGCCAGACCTATATGGGCTTTTGCTTTCCTATCTCTTCTCGGCTACAATACACCCGTTCCCTTTCCTTACTTCATTTAAATTGTGTTGTCTTCATGTGTTGTGTGATGTGTCTTGTCCCATTTTGCTTTACATTTTTGTGTGTGTATGCGTGTGTGTATTTAAGCGTGCAAGCGTGCGTGTGTGTTGGTTGGGATTTCAGTTTTGCATGTTGCTTTGCCATCTGTTTGTTTATATGCAATCTCAAGATTGAAAAGCCATGATCGTTAACGAAGAAGCTTCAACAATTTTGATGCATTGGTATGTGTATTGCTAATATAGCATTACTAATATTAACATGCACATTGCTGTAATGTAATGTCTTACATTAATTATTAGAATAATTTAATTGTAGACAAATACTCATTGTCCATAGGAAAGTCAACTCTGAAGAGAGAGAATTCAACTTTTAAGTTGCCATTCATGTCAACATCACAAATCATAGAGACCTCTAGAAAGCATTTTATCTTCACTTACAAAGAGTATTTTATATGGCTGGTATCTGCAATGTGACCATGATATTCTAGACCATGATATTAAAATATATTGTTTGGTGGCATTTTTGTAGTTGATTGGCAGGATGATGCTGACAGGAAGGAAGAGACATTAGCTATCATTGCAGATCTTCTTGGTTTCAGCTGGACTGGTAAGCAATAATAAAATCACTTTTTGGTTTGATTATAATAATATTATTTTCAATATGAGCAGCAAACTGATATATTTGTGAGTAGAATTGGGTCAATGGTTGATATTGCGAACCACACTGTTTTAGCAGCAAAAAAAAGACAGATTTTTCCAATTGTTTTTCTTAATCACCCAGAACTAGCAAGAGAACTGGAATTCAGTGAAGATGATATCCATTTAGTGAGAACAGAGAATCCTAATTCCCTTCAAGATCAGAGTCATGCATTGCTGCAGCGCTGGGTTGAGCGGGAAGGCAAACATGCCACAGGTACATTTTATTTTGATCTAAAATATTTACATTCCTCAGTTTTTCTTAATGAAGTATTTCAATTACTGTGAATGCTGATACTATTTAGGATAATGACAGCACAATTGGCCTTTTATTAGCCTTTTACTACAACTGAAGTAAATCAATTAAATGAGCACATCCTATATAACTGTTATATAACTGTGTTTTAGGTTTTGAATCTATCAGTTAATTTGTTTATGTAATGGACCTATATTCATACTATAGACTTAGTGTAAGTTTATTTCTTTGTTGTGGTATTTGTTTTTCTAAAATCTATTAATGATTAATAAATTGTTCCACAGAGGATTGTCTGATTAAAAGGCTAACCAAGATCAATCGCATGGACATAGTACACCTCATTGAAACCCAGATGAACAAGTCCATTCAAGAGCAAACATCTAGAACTTATGCAGAAATAGAGAAGACACTGGATCATAGTGAAGGTAGTAATGTCTCAAAGCACTTTTACTGCTTTATTTGTCTGTTTACTGGCACTCATCACATGTGTATTTTTTCAGTGTCAGTCGCCCTATCTTCAGTACAAGAGGATGTAGATAGCCCCAGAGTTGTGAGAAGGGTGGAGTCGGATCGCAGACCACCCCCAGCTGTTTCTGAAGAGGACCTCTCAGTTGCCTCTCTTCTGGACATTCCGTCCTGGGCAGAGCCTGCTGGACATGTACATTCAGAGAGCATGCATGGTGATCTGTTAGAGGAGCTAGAAATCCCACAGTAAGTCATAAGTCATATATTTTTGATCAATCCTGAATCTGCTACACACATCAACAGTTGAATATGTTGTGAAATCATGCTTTTAACTTGACACCCAGTTCTCACAACTGTTGTCTTTCTGGAGGTCAATATTTCCAAACCTGCCACAAGGAAATAAAATAATACCGCATCTTGATGCTTAAATATGAACAGTAGATTTGGGTAGTTGCCTTGTATTCATTATTTGTGTGTCTGGGTTACCGCAAAGCTATGTTTTGTGACCTAGCTTTTTTTGGGGTTACAGAGAATTTAACCCTAACCTGTGGACTTCTGAGGATGCACCCGGACCTTCAAGTTACGACAACTCAGATAGTCAAGTAAGTACGCTTCCCTCATCAAAAGATCCAGCATCTGGAAGCCAAACCATTCAGACTCATGACCTTAAAGTAAAAAAACTGAAAGTTTGCAGCAGTGATGAAGGTCATCCCGTCTGGCCTTTTCAAGATGGCACCCACTGCAAAGTTAAATATGACCAAACCTTATTATTGCAGCAGTGTGGTTGTGAAGATCGTCAAAGGCAATTGCCTGAAAGTCGGAAGTTACCAGCACCGATATCTGTCAGAGACTTTAGTCTGAGCCTATCAGAGTCTGATCAAGCTGAGACTGACTTCAATGAGCTCTGTAATGAGTTCACCTATACACTACAGCTTGGTGATTCAGATTCAAATAAAACCATTGGCCAAAATATCTCTGAACCTTGTCTATCAAAGGACTGTCAAGCTACTCTGGTTATAACTGAAGATGACACAGATGTAGCTAAAATAACCAGGCTCTCTCAGAATTCCAGTAAGACCATGAGTTTCCAACCCTTCAAGCTGAACAAGGAAGCAAACACATCACCACAAGTCTACAGTTATAGGTATCCAGAAAACCTGCCCTTCATTGATGAAAATGATGACGTCCCATCAATTGATCCCATTGTGGCTGCTGCTAGTCACAGTTTGTTGAAACCATTCAACATGAATGTCTCAAAGGACATATTGACAGCTACTGACCCTGCTGAGATGGCTTGTGACTCAACTGATAGGTACCATAATGAAAGTCCAAAGAGTGGTCATGTCATAGTCAGAGAAAAGAGATCATACATCTCAGAGCCAAAGACTGTCTCTTCCAGCCTTTTCTTGCCTATCACTAATCTTACTCCACAATCACCTTTTAAAGAGTATACCTCTTTGATCCCTAATTCTTTGGAACTGGAGAAGAAGACCGGTTCCTTTTCACCCATTGATGAAATTAATATCTTCCCAGGAGATACATGGATGTTTAATGACTCCATTAATAGACCATCGTCCCCTGAATCAGTCATGTCAATAAGTGATTATAGAGCAACGTCACCTGATTCTCCTCTGTGGAAAACAGAGCATGATCTACTATTTTTTTCAAATGATTGTTCCACTGCTGGTTTTTCCTTTGAGTCTTGGATTGAAAATAGGCAACTGTCTAGTGATTTTCAAGTACATAAATATGATCACGACATACCTAAAGATGTACAAATAGAGGGGGAGGTGGAGGCACTGTCACCTGGGACATCAGATATTGACTGTGATGAATTTTTGCTTGAAGATATTTGTCCTGATCAAAGAGCATCCTTACCTGACTCAGTTACCTCTATTCATGAATATATACTTTCAGAAAGGGATTGTCGACCATCCTCACGAGAATCTCAGTTTTCTCAGTGCAGTTTTTCATTTCTTGATCTTATGATCTCAGAACCTATACGTGTTCAACTTAGGAGTCAATATTGTGATTATTATTTACAGTATTCAGAAGAAAATGTGCCCTCACCACTACTGATGCCATCTCCTTATAAAGCACTCTGCAGTGAGAAAATAGATCAGGTTTGGCTGTTGACATCACAAGTAGAAGCTTTAAATGAAAATTCTCCTATTTGTCAGAAATCTCTTACATCAAAGTTTTGTCTTCCACAGTTGTCTATGAATGCTCTTTTATCAACGCATGATGAATGCTGGGATGAAAGAAACCCAAGTCCAACAGGTGTAAAAGTATCACCTTTGCTTACAAGAGAGGTTTCGTTTGCAACATATCTGCCAGATTCAGATACTACGGGAGTTAGGTCACTGTCATCTGAAGCACCAAAAGCAGAGGAAAGGATGTCTATTTCTTTTCTTAGTTGCTGGTCTTCTAAGAAGGAATCAGAATCTTCTGAAAACATGCTATCAAAATGTCAGTCAACTAATGATTTAACAAACATAACACAAAACAGCCCAGACTGCAATGACTTGCAAGAAATCATAATTTCCGATTGTATGAATAAATCACCAAAAAGAAACTCTTGCTCATGTACCAACTATCAAAAACAGTGTCCAGAAGATTGCTGCATGTTTGAAGAACCTGCATCACCCAAACTGATTGTCTTTGACTTTGTGGGTAGACAAAAATACAATTTGAACTTTGCTAAAACAGCCACTGGCTTTCTTAAAAATGGAAACAAAGAATGCAATTCTGATCAAAATGTAGAAAGCACAAAGACATTTAAATGGCCAAACCATATTTCAATGGAGGTTTCAGAGCCATTGCAAAATATATTATGCAATGAAAACGTAAGAATACAAGACACTGCAAAAGACACATTTTTCACAAACAATAGGGCATGCTCATCAGATTCTGTGGGGTCAATTGAGAAGCATTCTGTGAATCCTCAGACTATATCTGGAAGATGTCTTACTTATGCGGAGGTTGTGCGGGGCTTAACAGAACATACCCAAAAAATACCATGTGACATCAAATCATTTGACTTTAGATCTCATTGCCTTTCATCACTATCATCAGAGGAAGAGTACACTGACTCCATAGATCATTCACTGGCAGACTTAAGACCGCAATCTCCAGAGTCAGTGGTATCTCAAAGTGAACATAGGCCACTCTCTCCTGACTCACCTGTCCCTCAGTTCAACCCTCCTCATGTCAGTAATATGGAACTATCAAGGCAGAGGTCATTTACACCAGAATCATTAGCTTCAGACTGGGAAGACAGAAGTTTGTGTCTGGAAACCCTGTTTGACCAGACCAGACCAGACTCACCACAGTCTGTTTTTTCAGACATGGAAATTGATAAGTTATTTAGCAGCAGGGCATTGTCACCAGAATCTGTGTCTTCAGATTTGGACTTTTCACTCATTCAGACTTGGTTGTCAGATGTTAGAGTATCATCACCTGAATCTGTGGCATCAGTTGAACGGTATTGTTGGTCTCCTCATGTTTCATTTAGCCAGATAAATAATCAACATTGTAACTATTACTTGGAATACCCACAAAGTACACCAATGTCACCTCTTTTAACAATATCAAATGTTGAGTATTCCACCTATTATGTAGAAGAGTTGTTTGATGAAAACAGACCATACTCACCAGATTCCCTTACTTTACAAGATGAAACTCTTAGCTTAAACACAACTTTGACTGCATCTCTTCCATTATCCACTGGAAGACCTTTCACATATGCAGATGTTGTGCGGGGCTACACACATGAAAACCAACCTTGTGTATTGGGGGACAGATTGTTTGAGTTAAGGCCTGCTTGTCTTCCATCATTGTCATCAGACAAGGATTACATTGAGTCCTTCATAGATCATTCACTGGAAGACTTAAGACCGCAATCTCCAGAGTCAGTGGTATCTCAAAGTGAACATAGGCCCCTCTCTCCTGACTCACCTGTCCCTCAGTTCAAACCTCCTCATATCAGTTGTGATGTGGAACTATCAAGGCAGAGGTCATTTACACCAGAAACATTAGCTTCAGACTGGGAAGACAGAAGTTTGTGTCTGGAAACCCTGTTTGACCAGACCAGACCAGACTCACCGCAGTCTGTTTTGTCCGACATGGAAATTGATAAGTTACTTAGCAGCAGGGCATTGTCACCAGAATCTGTGTCTTCAGATTTGGACTTTTCACTCATTCAGACTTGGTTGTCAGACTTTAGAGTTTCCTCACCTGAATCTGTGGCATCAGTTGAACAGTATTGTTGGTCTCCTCATAATTCATTTAGCCAGATAAATAATCAACATTGTAACTATTATTTGCAATACCCAAAAAGTACACCAATGTCACCAATTTCAACAATATCAGATGTTGAGTATTCCACCTATTATGTAGAGGAGTTGTTTGATGGAATCAGACCAGACTCACCAGATTCCCTTACTTTACAAGATGAAACTGTTAGCGCAAACACAACTTTGACTACATCTCTTCCAGTGTCCACTGGAAGACCTTTTACATATGCAGAGATTGTGCGGGGCGACACACATGAAAACCAACCTTGTGTATTGGGGGACAGATTGTTTGAGTTAAGGCCTGCTTGTCTTCCATCACTGTCATCAGACAAGGATTACATTGAGTCCTTCATAGATCATTCACTGGATGACTTAAGACCGCAATCTCCAGAGTCAATGGTATCTCAAAGTGAACATAGGCCCCTCTCTCCTGACTCACCTGTCCCTCAGTTCAAACCTCCTCATATCAGTTGTGATGTGGAACTATCAAGGCAGAGGTCATTTACACCAGAATCATTAGCTTCAGACTGGGAAGACAGAAGTTTGTGTCTGGAAACCATGTTTGACCAGACCAGACCAGACTCACCGCAGTCTGTTTTGTCAGACATGGAAATTGATAAGTTATTTAGCAGCAGGGCATTGTCACCAGAGTCACTGTCTTCAGATTTGGACTTTTCACTCATTCAAACTTGGTTGTCAGACTTTAGAGTATCATCACCTGAATCTATGGCATCAGTTGAACGGTATTGTTGGTCTCCTCATGTTTCATTTAGCCAGATAAATAATCAACATTGTAACTATTACTTGGAATACCCACAAAGTACACCAATGTCACCTCTTTTAACAATATCAGATGTTGAGTATTCCACCTATTATGTAGAAGAGTTGTTTGATGAAAACAGACCAGACTCACCAGATTCCCTTACTTTACAAGATGAAACTGTCAGCTTAAACACAACTTTGACTGCATCTCTTCCATTATCCACTGGAAGACCTTTTACGTATGCAGATGTTGTGCGGGGCGACACACATGAAAACCAACCTTGTGTATTGGGGGACAGATTGTTTGAGTTAAGGCCTGCTTGTCTTCCATCACTGTCATCAGACAAGGATTACATTGAGTCCTTCATAGATCATTCACTGGATGACTTAAGACCGCAATCTCCAGAGTCAATGGTATCTCAAAGTGAACATAGGCCCCTCTCTCCTGACTCACCTGTCCCTCAGTTCAAACCTCCTCATATCAGTTGTGATGTGGAACTATCAAGGCAGAGGTCATTTACACCAGAATCATTAGCTTCAGACTGGGAAGACAGAAGTTTGTGTCTGGAAACCATGTTTGACCAGACCAGACCAGACTCACCGCAGTCTGTTTTGTCAGACATGGAAATTGATAAGTTATTTAGCAGCAGGGCATTGTCACCAGAGTCACTGTCTTCAGATTTGGACTTTTCACTCATTCAAACTTGGTTGTCAGACTTTAGAGTATCATCACCTGAATCTATGGCATCAGTTGAACGGTATTGTTGGTCTCCTCATGTTTCATTTAGCCAGATAAATAATCAACATTGTAACTATTACTTGGAATACCCACAAAGTACACCAATGTCACCTCTTTTAACAATATCAGATGTTGAGTATTCCACCTATTATGTAGAAGAGTTGTTTGATGAAAACAGACCAGACTCACCAGATTCCCTTACTTTACAAGATGAAACTGTCAGCTTAAACACAACTTTGACTGCATCTCTTCCATTATCCACTGGAAGACCTTTTACGTATGCAGATGTTGTGCGGGGCTACACACATGAAAACCAACCTTGTGTATTGGGGGACAGATTGTTTGAGTTAAGGCCTGCTTGTCTTCCATCACTGTCATCAGACAAGGAGTACATTGAGTCCTTCATAGATCATTCACTGGAAGACTTAAGACCGCAATCTCCAGAGTCAGTGGTATCTCAAAGTGAACATAGGCCCCTCTCTCCTGACTCACCTGTTCCTCAGTTCAAACCTCCTCATATCAGTTGTGATGTGGAACTATCAAGGCAGAGGTCATTTACACCAGAATCATTAACTTCAGACTGGGAAGACAAAAGTTTGTGTCTGGAAACTCTGTTTGACCAGACCAGACCAGACTCACCGCAGTCTGTTTTGTCAGACATGGAAATTGATAAGTTATTTAGCAGCAGGGCATTGTCACCAGAATCTGTGTCTTCAGATTTGGACTTTTCACTCATTCATACTTGGTTATCAGACTTTAGAGTATCCTCACCTGAATCTGTGGCATCAGTTGAACAGTATTGTTGGTCTCCTCATATTTTATTTAGCCAGATGAATAATCAACATTGTAACTATTACTTGGATTACCCACAAAGTACACCAATGTCACCTCTTTCAACAATATCAGATGTTGAGTATTCCACCTATTATGTAGAAGAGTTGTTTGATGAAAACAGACCAGACTCACCAGATTCCCTTACTTTACAAGATGAAACTGTTAGCACAAACACAACTTTGACTGCATCTCTTCCATTGTCCACTGGAAGACCTTTCACATATGCAGAGGTTGTGCAGGGCTACACACATGAAAACCAACCTTGTGTATTGGGTGAAAGATTGTTTGAGTTAAGACCTGCTTGTCTTTCATCATTGTCATCAAACAAGGATTACATTGAATCCTTCATAGATCATTCACTGGAAGACTTAAGACCGCAATCTCCAGAGTCAGTGGTATCTCAAAGTGAACATAGGCCCCTCTCTCCTGACTCACCTGTCCCTCAGTTCAAACCTCCTCATATCAGTTGTGATGTGGAACTATCAAGGCAGAGGTCATTTACACCAGAATCATTAGCTTCAGACTGGGAAGACAGAAGTTTGTGTCTGGAAACCCTGTTTGACCAGACCAGACCAGACTCACCGCAGTCTGTTTTGTCTGACATGGAAATTGATAAGTTACTTAGCAGCAGGGCATTGTCACCAGAATCTGTGTCTTCAGATTTGGACTTTTCACTCATTCAGACTTGGTTGTCAGACTTTAGAGTATCCTCACCTGAATCTGTGGCATCAGTTGAACAGTATTGTTGGTCTCCTCATAATTCATTTAGCCAGAGAAATAATCAACATTGTAACTATTACCTGCAATACCCAAAAAGTACACCAATGTCACCAATTTCAACAATATCAGATGTTGAGTATTCCACCTATTATGTAGAGGAGTTGTTTGATGGAATCAGACCAGACTCACCAGATTCCCTTACTTTACAAGATGAAACTGTTAGCGCAAACACAACTTTGACTACATCTCTTCCAGTGTCCACTGGAAGACCTTTTACATATGCAGAGATTGTGCGGGGCTACACACATGAAAACCAACCTTGTGTATTTGGGGACAGATTGTTTGAGTTAAGGCCTGCTTGTCTTCCATCACTGTCATCAGACAACGATTACATTGAGTCCTTCATAGATCATTCACTGGATGACTTAAGACCGCAATCTCCAGAGTCAGTGGTATCTCAAAGTGAACATAGGCCCCTCTCTCCTGACTCACCTGTCCCTCAGTTCAAACCTCCTCATGTCAGTTGTGATGTGGAACCATCAAGGCAGAGGTCATTTACACCAGAATCATTAGCTTCAGACTGGGAAGACAGAAGTTTGTGTCTGGAAACCCTGTTTGACCAGACCAGACCAGACTCACCACAGTCTGTTTTGTCAGACATGGAAATTGATAGGTTATTTAGCAGCAGGGCATTGTCACCAGAGTCAGTGTCTTCAGATTTAGACTTTTCACTCATTCAGACTTGGTTGTCAGACTTTAGAGTATCATCACCTGAATCTGTGGCATCAGTTGAACAGTATTGTTGGTCTCCTCATATTTCATTTAGTCAGATAAATAATCAACATTGTAACTATTACTTGGAATACCCACAAAGTACACCAATTTCACCTCTTTCAACAATATCAGATGTTGAGTATTCCACCTATTATGTAGAAGAGTCGTTTGATGAAAACCGACCAGACTCACCAGATTCCCTTACTTTACAAGATGAAACTCTTAGCTTAAACACAACTTTGACTGCATCTCTTCCATTATCCACTGGAAGACCTTTTACATATGCAGATGTTGTGCGGGGCTACACACATGAAAACCAACCTTGTGTATTGGGGGACAGATTGTTTGAGTTAAGGCCTGCTTGTCTTCCATCACTGTCATCAGACAAGGAGTACATTGAGTCCTTCATAGATCATTCACTGGATGACTTAAGACCGCAATCTCCAGAGTCAGTGGTATCTCAAAGTGAACATAGGCCCCTCTCTCCTGACTCACCTGTCCCTCAGTTCAAACCTCCTCATATCAGTTGTGATGTGGAACTATCAAGGCAGAGGTCATTTACACCAGAATCATTAGCTTCAGACTGGGAAGACAGAAGTTTGTGTCTGGAAACCATGTTTGACCAGACCAGACCAGACTCACCGCAGTCTGTTTTGTCAGACATGGAAATTGATAAGTTATTTAGCAGCAGGGCTTTGTCACCAGAGTCATTGGTATCTCAAAGTGAACATAGGCCCCTCTCTCCTGACTCACCTGTTCCTCAGTTCAAACCTCCTCATATCAGTTGTGATGTGGAACTATCAAGGCAGAGGTCATTTACACCAGAATCATTAGCTTCAGACTGGGCAGACAGAAGTTTGTGTCTGGAAACCCTGTTTGACCAGACCAGACCAGACTCACCGCAGTCTGTTTTGTCCGACATGAAAATTGATAAGTTACTTAGCAGCAGGGCATTGTCACCAGAATCTGTGTCTTCAGATTTGGACTTTTCACTCATTCATACTTGGTTATCAGACTTTAGAGTATCATCACCTGAATCTGTGGCATCAGTTGAACAGTATTGTTGGTCTCCTCATATTTTATTTAGCCAGATGAATAATCAACATTGTAACTATTACTTGGATTACCCACAAAGTACACCAATGTCACCTCTTTCAACAATATCAGATGTTGAGTATTCCACCTATTATGTAGAAGAGTTGTTTGATGAAAACAGACCAGACTCACCAGATTCCCTTACTTTACAAGATGAAACTGTTAGCACAAACACAACTTTGACTGTATCTCTTCCATTGTCCACTGGAAGACCTTTCACATATGCAGAGGTTGTGCAGGGCTACACACATGAAAACCAACCTTGTGTATTGGGTGAAAGATTGTTTGAGTTAAGACCTGCTTGTCTTTCATCATTGTCATCAGACAAGGATTACATTGAATCCTTCATAGATCATTCACTGGAAGACTTAAGACCGCAATCTCCAGAGTCAGTGGTATTTCAAAGTGAACATAGGCCCCTCTCTCCTGACTCACCTGTCCCTCAGTTCAAACCTCCTCATATCAGTTGTGATGTGGAACTATCAAGGCAGAGGTCATTTACACCAGAATCATTAGCTTCAGACTGGGAAGACAGAAGTTTGTGTCTGGAAACCCTGTTTGACCAGACCAGACCAGACTCACCGCAGTCTGTTTTGTCCGACATGAAAATTGATAAGTTACTTAGCAGCAGGGCATTGTCACCAGAATCTGTGTCTTCAGATTTGGACTTTTCACTCATTCATACTTGGTTATCAGACTTTAGAGTATCCTCACCTGAATCTGTGGCATCAGTTGAACAGTATTGTTGGTCTCCTCATATTTTATTTAGCCAGATGAATAATCAACATTGTAACTATTACTTGGATTACCCACAAAGTACACCAATGTCACCTCTTTCAACAATATCAGATGTTGAGTATTCCACCTATTATGTAGAAGAGTTGTTTGATGAAAACAGACCAGACTCACCAGATTCCCTTACTTTACAAGATGAAACTGTTAGCACAAACACAACTTTGACTGCATCTCTTCCATTGTCCACTGGAAGACCTTTCACATATGCAGAGGTTGTGCAGGGCTACACACATGAAAACCAACCTTGTGTATTGGGTGAAAGATTGTTTGAGTTAAGACCTGCTTGTCTTTCATCATTGTCATCAGACAAGGATTACATTGAATCCTTCATAGATCATTCACTGGAAGACTTAAGACCGCAATCTCCAGAGTCAGTGGTATCTCAAAGTGAACATAGGCCCCTCTCTCCTGACTCACCTGTCCCTCAGTTCAAACCTCCTCATATCAGTTGTGATGTGGAACTATCAAGGCAGAGGTCATTTACACCAGAATCATTAGCTTCAGACTGGGAAGACAGAAGTTTGTGTCTGGAAACCCTGTTTGACCAGACCAGACCAGACTCACCGCAGTCTGTTTTGTCTGACATGGAAATTGATAAGTTACTTAGCAGCAGGGCATTGTCACCAGAATCTGTGTCTTCAGATTTGGACTTTTCACTCATTCAGACTTGGTTGTCAGACTTTAGAGTATCCTCACCTGAATCTGTGGCATCAGTTGAACAGTATTGTTGGTCTCCTCATAATTCATTTAGCCAGAGAAATAATCAACATTGTAACTATTACCTGCAATACCCAAAAAGTACACCAATGTCACCAATTTCAACAATATCAGATGTTGAGTATTCCACCTATTATGTAGAGGAGTTGTTTGATGGAATCAGACCAGACTCACCAGATTCCCTTACTTTACAAGATGAAACTGTTAGCGCAAACACAACTTTGACTACATCTCTTCCAGTGTCCACTGGAAGACCTTTTACATATGCAGAGATTGTGCGGGGCTACACACATGAAAACCAACCTTGTGTATTTGGGGACAGATTGTTTGAGTTAAGGCCTGCTTGTCTTCCATCACTGTCATCAGACAACGATTACATTGAGTCCTTCATAGATCATTCACTGGATGACTTAAGACCGCAATCTCCAGAGTCAGTGGTATCTCAAAGTGAACATAGGCCCCTCTCTCCTGACTCACCTGTCCCTCAGTTCAAACCTCCTCATGTCAGTTGTGATGTGGAACCATCAAGGCAGAGGTCATTTACACCAGAATCATTAGCTTCAGACTGGGAAGACAGAAGTTTGTGTCTGGAAACCCTGTTTGACCAGACCAGACCAGACTCACCGCAGTCTGTTTTGTCAGACATGGAAATTGATAGGTTATTTAGCAGCAGGGCTTTGTCACCAGAGTCAGTGGTATTTCAAAGTGAACATAGGCCCCTCTCTCCTGACTCACCTGTTCCTCAGTTGAAACCTCCTCATATCAGTTGTGATGTGGAACTATCAAGGCAGAGGTCATTTACACCAGAATCATTAGCTTCAGACTGGGAAGACAGAAGTTTGTGTCTGGAAACCCTGTTTGACCAGACCAGACCAGACTCACCACAGTCTGTTTTGTCAGACATGGAAATTGATAGGTTATTTAGCAGCAGGGCATTGTCACCAGAGTCAGTGTCTTCAGATTTAGACTTTTCACTCATTCAGACTTGGTTGTCAGACTTTAGAGTATCATCACCTGAAACTGTGGCATCAGTTGAACAGTATTGTTGGTCTCCTCATATTTCATTTAGTCAGATAAATAATCAACATTGTAACTATTACTTGGAATACCCACAAAGTACACCAATTTCACCTCTTTCAACAATATCAGATGTTGAGTATTCCACCTATTATGTAGAGGAGTCGTTTGATGAAAACCGACCAGACTCACCAGATTCCCTTACTTTACAAGATGAAACTCTTAGCTTAAACACAACTTTGACTGCATCTCTTCCATTATCCACTGGAAGACCTTTTACATATGCAGATGTTGTGCGGGGCTACACACATGAAAACCAACCTTGTGTATTGGGGGACAGATTGTTTGAGTTAAGGCCTGCTTGTCTTCCATCACTGTCATCAGACAAGGAGTACATTGAGTCCTTCATAGATCATTCACTGGATGACTTAAGACCGCAATCTCCAGAGTCAGTGGTATCTCAAAGTGAACATAGGCCCCTCTCTCCTGACTCACCTGTCCCTCAGTTCAAACCTCCTCATATCAGTTGTGATGTGGAACTATCAAGGCAGAGGTCATTTACACCAGAATCATTAGCTTCAGACTGGGAAGACAGAAGTTTGTGTCTGGAAACCATGTTTGACCAGACCAGACCAGACTCACCGCAGTCTGTTTTGTCCAACATGAAAATTGATAAGTTACTTAGCAGCAGGGCATTGTCACCAGAATCTGTGTCTTCAGATTTGGACTTTTCACTCATTCATACTTGGTTATCAGACTTTAGAGTATCATCACCTGAATCTGTGGCATCAGTTGAACAGTATTGTTGGTCTCCTCATATTTTATTTAGCCAGATGAATAATCAACATTGTAACTATTACTTGGATTACCCACAAAGTACACCAATGTCACCTCTTTCAACAATATCAGATGTTGAGTATTCCACCTATTATGTAGAAGAGTTGTTTGATGAAAACAGACCAGACTCACCAGATTCCCTTACTTTACAAGATGAAACTGTTAGCACAAACACAACTTTGACTGCATCTCTTCCATTGTCCACTGGAAGACCTTTCACATATGCAGAGGTTGTGCAGGGCTACACACATGAAAACCAACCTTGTGTATTGGGTGAAAGATTGTTTGAGTTAAGACCTGCTTGTCTTTCATCATTGTCATCAGACAAGGATTACATTGAATCCTTCATAGATCATTCACTGGAAGACTTAAGACCGCAATCTCCAGAGTCAGTGGTATTTCAAAGTGAACATAGGCCCCTCTCTCCTGACTCACCTGTTCCTCAGTTCAAACCTCCTCATATCAGTTGTGATGTGGAACTATCAAGGCAGAGGTCATTTACACCAGAAACATTAGCTTCAGACTGGGAAGACAGAAGTTTGTGTCTGGAAACCCTGTTTGACCAGACCAGACCAGACTCACCGCAGTCTGTTTTGTCCGACATGGAAATTGATAAGTTACTTAGCAGCAGGGCATTGTCACCAGAATCTGTGTCTTCAGATTTGGACTTTTCACTCATTCAGACTTGGTTGTCAGACTTTAGAGTTTCCTCACCTGAATCTGTGGCATCAGTTGAACAGTATTGTTGGTCTCCTCATAATTCATTTAGCCAGATAAATAATCAACATTGTAACTATTATTTGCAATACCCAAAAAGTACACCAATGTCACCAATTTCAACAATATCAGATGTTGAGTATTCCACCTATTATGTAGAGGAGTTGTTTGATGGAATCAGACCAGACTCACCAGATTCCCTTACTTTACAAGATGAAACTGTTAGCGCAAACACAACTTTGACTACATCTCTTCCAGTGTCCACTGGAAGACCTTTTACATATGCAGAGATTGTGCGGGGCGACACACATGAAAACCAACCTTGTGTATTGGGGGACAGATTGTTTGAGTTAAGGCCTGCTTGTCTTCCATCACTGTCATCAGACAAGGATTACATTGAGTCCTTCATAGATCATTCACTGGATGACTTAAGACCGCAATCTCCAGAGTCAATGGTATCTCAAAGTGAACATAGGCCCCTCTCTCCTGACTCACCTGTCCCTCAGTTCAAACCTCCTCATATCAGTTGTGATGTGGAACTATCAAGGCAGAGGTCATTTACACCAGAATCATTAGCTTCAGACTGGGAAGACAGAAGTTTGTGTCTGGAAACCATGTTTGACCAGACCAGACCAGACTCACCGCAGTCTGTTTTGTCAGACATGGAAATTGATAAGTTATTTAGCAGCAGGGCATTGTCACCAGAGTCACTGTCTTCAGATTTGGACTTTTCACTCATTCAAACTTGGTTGTCAGACTTTAGAGTATCATCACCTGAATCTATGGCATCAGTTGAACGGTATTGTTGGTCTCCTCATGTTTCATTTAGCCAGATAAATAATCAACATTGTAACTATTACTTGGAATACCCACAAAGTACACCAATGTCACCTCTTTTAACAATATCAGATGTTGAGTATTCCACCTATTATGTAGAAGAGTTGTTTGATGAAAACAGACCAGACTCACCAGATTCCCTTACTTTACAAGATGAAACTGTCAGCTTAAACACAACTTTGACTGCATCTCTTCCATTATCCACTGGAAGACCTTTTACGTATGCAGATGTTGTGCGGGGCGACACACATGAAAACCAACCTTGTGTATTGGGGGACAGATTGTTTGAGTTAAGGCCTGCTTGTCTTCCATCACTGTCATCAGACAAGGATTACATTGAGTCCTTCATAGATCATTCACTGGATGACTTAAGACCGCAATCTCCAGAGTCAATGGTATCTCAAAGTGAACATAGGCCCCTCTCTCCTGACTCACCTGTCCCTCAGTTCAAACCTCCTCATATCAGTTGTGATGTGGAACTATCAAGGCAGAGGTCATTTACACCAGAATCATTAGCTTCAGACTGGGAAGACAGAAGTTTGTGTCTGGAAACCATGTTTGACCAGACCAGACCAGACTCACCGCAGTCTGTTTTGTCAGACATGGAAATTGATAAGTTATTTAGCAGCAGGGCATTGTCACCAGAGTCACTGTCTTCAGATTTGGACTTTTCACTCATTCAAACTTGGTTGTCAGACTTTAGAGTATCATCACCTGAATCTATGGCATCAGTTGAACGGTATTGTTGGTCTCCTCATGTTTCATTTAGCCAGATAAATAATCAACATTGTAACTATTACTTGGAATACCCACAAAGTACACCAATGTCACCTCTTTTAACAATATCAGATGTTGAGTATTCCACCTATTATGTAGAAGAGTTGTTTGATGAAAACAGACCAGACTCACCAGATTCCCTTACTTTACAAGATGAAACTGTCAGCTTAAACACAACTTTGACTGCATCTCTTCCATTATCCACTGGAAGACCTTTTACGTATGCAGATGTTGTGCGGGGCTACACACATGAAAACCAACCTTGTGTATTGGGGGACAGATTGTTTGAGTTAAGGCCTGCTTGTCTTCCATCACTGTCATCAGACAAGGAGTACATTGAGTCCTTCATAGATCATTCACTGGAAGACTTAAGACCGCAATCTCCAGAGTCAGTGGTATCTCAAAGTGAACATAGGCCCCTCTCTCCTGACTCACCTGTTCCTCAGTTCAAACCTCCTCATATCAGTTGTGATGTGGAACTATCAAGGCAGAGGTCATTTACACCAGAATCATTAACTTCAGACTGGGAAGACAAAAGTTTGTGTCTGGAAACTCTGTTTGACCAGACCAGACCAGACTCACCGCAGTCTGTTTTGTCAGACATGGAAATTGATAAGTTATTTAGCAGCAGGGCATTGTCACCAGAATCTGTGTCTTCAGATTTGGACTTTTCACTCATTCATACTTGGTTATCAGACTTTAGAGTATCCTCACCTGAATCTGTGGCATCAGTTGAACAGTATTGTTGGTCTCCTCATATTTTATTTAGCCAGATGAATAATCAACATTGTAACTATTACTTGGATTACCCACAAAGTACACCAATGTCACCTCTTTCAACAATATCAGATGTTGAGTATTCCACCTATTATGTAGAAGAGTTGTTTGATGAAAACAGACCAGACTCACCAGATTCCCTTACTTTACAAGATGAAACTGTTAGCACAAACACAACTTTGACTGCATCTCTTCCATTGTCCACTGGAAGACCTTTCACATATGCAGAGGTTGTGCAGGGCTACACACATGAAAACCAACCTTGTGTATTGGGTGAAAGATTGTTTGAGTTAAGACCTGCTTGTCTTTCATCATTGTCATCAAACAAGGATTACATTGAATCCTTCATAGATCATTCACTGGAAGACTTAAGACCGCAATCTCCAGAGTCAGTGGTATCTCAAAGTGAACATAGGCCCCTCTCTCCTGACTCACCTGTCCCTCAGTTCAAACCTCCTCATATCAGTTGTGATGTGGAACTATCAAGGCAGAGGTCATTTACACCAGAATCATTAGCTTCAGACTGGGAAGACAGAAGTTTGTGTCTGGAAACCCTGTTTGACCAGACCAGACCAGACTCACCGCAGTCTGTTTTGTCTGACATGGAAATTGATAAGTTACTTAGCAGCAGGGCATTGTCACCAGAATCTGTGTCTTCAGATTTGGACTTTTCACTCATTCAGACTTGGTTGTCAGACTTTAGAGTATCCTCACCTGAATCTGTGGCATCAGTTGAACAGTATTGTTGGTCTCCTCATAATTCATTTAGCCAGAGAAATAATCAACATTGTAACTATTACCTGCAATACCCAAAAAGTACACCAATGTCACCAATTTCAACAATATCAGATGTTGAGTATTCCACCTATTATGTAGAGGAGTTGTTTGATGGAATCAGACCAGACTCACCAGATTCCCTTACTTTACAAGATGAAACTGTTAGCGCAAACACAACTTTGACTACATCTCTTCCAGTGTCCACTGGAAGACCTTTTACATATGCAGAGATTGTGCGGGGCTACACACATGAAAACCAACCTTGTGTATTTGGGGACAGATTGTTTGAGTTAAGGCCTGCTTGTCTTCCATCACTGTCATCAGACAACGATTACATTGAGTCCTTCATAGATCATTCACTGGATGACTTAAGACCGCAATCTCCAGAGTCAGTGGTATCTCAAAGTGAACATAGGCCCCTCTCTCCTGACTCACCTGTCCCTCAGTTCAAACCTCCTCATGTCAGTTGTGATGTGGAACCATCAAGGCAGAGGTCATTTACACCAGAATCATTAGCTTCAGACTGGGAAGACAGAAGTTTGTGTCTGGAAACCCTGTTTGACCAGACCAGACCAGACTCACCACAGTCTGTTTTGTCAGACATGGAAATTGATAGGTTATTTAGCAGCAGGGCATTGTCACCAGAGTCAGTGTCTTCAGATTTAGACTTTTCACTCATTCAGACTTGGTTGTCAGACTTTAGAGTATCATCACCTGAATCTGTGGCATCAGTTGAACAGTATTGTTGGTCTCCTCATATTTCATTTAGTCAGATAAATAATCAACATTGTAACTATTACTTGGAATACCCACAAAGTACACCAATTTCACCTCTTTCAACAATATCAGATGTTGAGTATTCCACCTATTATGTAGAAGAGTCGTTTGATGAAAACCGACCAGACTCACCAGATTCCCTTACTTTACAAGATGAAACTCTTAGCTTAAACACAACTTTGACTGCATCTCTTCCATTATCCACTGGAAGACCTTTTACATATGCAGATGTTGTGCGGGGCTACACACATGAAAACCAACCTTGTGTATTGGGGGACAGATTGTTTGAGTTAAGGCCTGCTTGTCTTCCATCACTGTCATCAGACAAGGAGTACATTGAGTCCTTCATAGATCATTCACTGGATGACTTAAGACCGCAATCTCCAGAGTCAGTGGTATCTCAAAGTGAACATAGGCCCCTCTCTCATGACTCACCTGTCCCTCAGTTCAAACCTCCTCATATCAGTTGTGATGTGGAACTATCAAGGCAGAGGTCATTTACACCAGAATCATTAGCTTCAGACTGGGAAGACAGAAGTTTGTGTCTGGAAACCATGTTTGACCAGACCAGACCAGACTCACCGCAGTCTGTTTTGTCAGACATGGAAATTGATAAGTTATTTAGCAGCAGGGCTTTGTCACCAGAGTCATTGGTATCTCAAAGTGAACATAGGCCCCTCTCTCCTGACTCACCTGTTCCTCAGTTCAAACCTCCTCATATCAGTTGTGATGTGGAACTATCAAGGCAGAGGTCATTTACACCAGAATCATTAGCTTCAGACTGGGAAGACAGAAGTTTGTGTCTGGAAACCCTGTTTGACCAGACCAGACCAGACTCACCGCAGTCTGTTTTGTCCGACATGAAAATTGATAAGTTACTTAGCAGCAGGGCATTGTCACCAGAATCTGTGTCTTCAGATTTGGACTTTTCACTCATTCATACTTGGTTATCAGACTTTAGAGTATCATCACCTGAATCTGTGGCATCAGTTGAACAGTATTGTTGGTCTCCTCATATTTTATTTAGCCAGATGAATAATCAACATTGTAACTATTACTTGGATTACCCACAAAGTACACCAATGTCACCTCTTTCAACAATATCAGATGTTGAGTATTCCACCTATTATGTAGAAGAGTTGTTTGATGAAAACAGACCAGACTCACCAGATTCCCTTACTTTACAAGATGAAACTGTTAGCACAAACACAACTTTGACTGTATCTCTTCCATTGTCCACTGGAAGACCTTTCACATATGCAGAGGTTGTGCAGGGCTACACACATGAAAACCAACCTTGTGTATTGGGTGAAAGATTGTTTGAGTTAAGACCTGCTTGTCTTTCATCATTGTCATCAGACAAGGATTACATTGAATCCTTCATAGATCATTCACTGGAAGACTTAAGACCGCAATCTCCAGAGTCAGTGGTATTTCAAAGTGAACATAGGCCCCTCTCTCCTGACTCACCTGTCCCTCAGTTCAAACCTCCTCATATCAGTTGTGATGTGGAACTATCAAGGCAGAGGTCATTTACACCAGAATCATTAGCTTCAGACTGGGAAGACAGAAGTTTGTGTCTGGAAACCCTGTTTGACCAGACCAGACCAGACTCACCGCAGTCTGTTTTGTCTGACATGGAAATTGATAAGTTACTTAGCAGCAGGGCATTGTCACCAGAATCTGTGTCTTCAGATTTGGACTTTTCACTCATTCAGACTTGGTTGTCAGACTTTAGAGTATCCTCACCTGAATCTGTGGCATCAGTTGAACAGTATTGTTGGTCTCCTCATAATTCATTTAGCCAGAGAAATAATCAACATTGTAACTATTACCTGCAATACCCAAAAAGTACACCAATGTCACCAATTTCAACAATATCAGATGTTGAGTATTCCACCTATTATGTAGAGGAGTTGTTTGATGGAATCAGACCAGACTCACCAGATTCCCTTACTTTACAAGATGAAACTGTTAGCGCAAACACAACTTTGACTACATCTCTTCCAGTGTCCACTGGAAGACCTTTTACATATGCAGAGATTGTGCGGGGCTACACACATGAAAACCAACCTTGTGTATTTGGGGACAGATTGTTTGAGTTAAGGCCTGCTTGTCTTCCATCACTGTCATCAGACAACGATTACATTGAGTCCTTCATAGATCATTCACTGGATGACTTAAGACCGCAATCTCCAGAGTCAGTGGTATCTCAAAGTGAACATAGGCCCCTCTCTCCTGACTCACCTGTCCCTCAGTTCAAACCTCCTCATGTCAGTTGTGATGTGGAACCATCAAGGCAGAGGTCATTTACACCAGAATCATTAGCTTCAGACTGGGAAGACAGAAGTTTGTGTCTGGAAACCCTGTTTGACCAGACCAGACCAGACTCACCACAGTCTGTTTTGTCAGACATGGAAATTGATAGGTTATTTAGCAGCAGGGCATTGTCACCAGAGTCAGTGTCTTCAGATTTAGACTTTTCACTCATTCAGACTTGGTTGTCAGACTTTAGAGTATCATCACCTGAATCTGTGGCATCAGTTGAACAGTATTGTTGGTCTCCTCATATTTCATTTAGTCAGATAAATAATCAACATTGTAACTATTACTTGGAATACCCACAAAGTACACCAATTTCACCTCTTTCAACAATATCAGATGTTGAGTATTCCACCTATTATGTAGAGGAGTCGTTTGATGAAAACCGACCAGACTCACCAGATTCCCTTACTTTACAAGATGAAACTCTTAGCTTAAACACAACTTTGACTGCATCTCTTCCATTATCCACTGGAAGACCTTTTACATATGCAGATGTTGTGCGGGGCTACACACATGAAAACCAACCTTGTGTATTGGGGGACAGATTGTTTGAGTTAAGGCCTGCTTGTCTTCCATCACTGTCATCAGACAAGGAGTACATTGAGTCCTTCATAGATCATTCACTGGATGACTTAAGACCGCAATCTCCAGAGTCAGTGGTATCTCAAAGTGAACATAGGCCCCTCTCTCCTGACTCACCTGTCCCTCAGTTCAAACCTCCTCATATCAGTTGTGATGTGGAACTATCAAGGCAGAGGTCATTTACACCAGAATCATTAGCTTCAGACTGGGAAGACAGAAGTTTGTGTCTGGAAACCATGTTTGACCAGACCAGACCAGACTCACCGCAGTCTGTTTTGTCCAACATGAAAATTGATAAGTTACTTAGCAGCAGGGCATTGTCACCAGAATCTGTGTCTTCAGATTTGGACTTTTCACTCATTCATACTTGGTTATCAGACTTTAGAGTATCCTCACCTGAATCTGTGGCATCAGTTGAACAGTATTGTTGGTCTCCTCATATTTTATTTAGCCAGATGAATAATCAACATTGTAACTATTACTTGGATTACCCACAAAGTACACCAATGTCACATCTTTCAACAATATCAGATGTTGAGTATTCCACCTATTATGTAGAAGAGTTGTTTGATGAAAACAGACCAGACTCACCAGATTCCCTTACTTTACAAGATGAAACTGTTAGCACAAACACAACTTTGACTGCATCTCTTCCATTGTCCACTGGAAGACCTTTTACATATGCAGAGGTTGTGCAGGGCTACACACATGAAAACCAACCTTGTGTATTGGGGGACAGATTGTTTGAATTAAGGCCTGCTTGTCTTTCATCATTGTCATCAGACAAGGAGTACATTGAATCCTTCATAGATCATTCACTGGAAGACTTAAGACTGCAATCTCCAGAGTCAGTGGTATCTCAAAGTGAACATAGGCCCCTCTCTCCTGACTCACCTGTCCCTCAGTTCAAACCTCCTCATATCAGTTGTGATGTGGAACTATCAAGGCAGAGGTCATTTACACCAGAATCATTAGCTTCAGACTGGGAAGACAGAAGTTTGTGCCTGGAAACTCTGTTTGACCAGACCAGACCAGACTCACCACAGTCTGTTTTGTCAGACATGGAAATTGATATGTTGTATCATTGTATTCCTTCTTCTGCAACAGACTCTCCTTTATTACGTAATTCCCAGGAATATCTCATCCAACCCCAAGATATTCCTCTTGAATCCATGTCATTAATTTCAATGCCGTTGATGGAACACAGAGTGGCACACAAGCCAGTATATAACAACCTAATGTCACATATGTTTGATCCCTTGTATAAGGGAAAGTGTTCATGTTGTAAAATCAGAACCTTTTAAATTGTGCATTGAAAAATAGTCATTATTTTTCGAACAGACACCACAAAAGCCTTACTTACAACTACCACCACCATTGCAGAAAATATTTCTTAATTTCCTCATTTCACATCAGAATACAAATTATTCAGCATATTAGGTTATCTCATCACGTCAGAGTGATTTTCCCTCATAGTCTATAATAGCTGATACTTAATTTCAGGCTAGAGAGAAAGTATTTTCCTTTCAGAATTTATGCTACCTGAAATATCATAGTTAGGTTATCAAAGTCCTTCATGTTCAACTATCTTGTTTCCATATAAATAGGCCACCTTCTCCAGACCCATTTGACGAGTTTACTCCTGACTCAGAAATGTGTCAGTTCATCATCAACCTTGTTCTTGCATGCTTTTGTCTGAAAACAGATCTGTTTCATTTGACCTTATGAAGGTGGAGAGTCATTCTACTGATTCATTCATCGACAAATTGTTTTTTGAGATCAGGCCAGATTCACCTGATTCACCTGATGTGCTTGTCAGAAAATGTCGTTTCCTTGAACAGTAAGCCATCAGATGTTTAGTACACACAGTCTTTCCTTCAATATCAGATGTCCGAGTTAGGACTGTCTTCCCCTCAAATGTTTGAGTCAGTAGGAGATTTAGATGATGTTTTAAACCAAGTGCCATGTGGGCAAAATCTCTCTGAGGTTACTGTTTCTTAAGAGAATCGACTTGCATCTATTCTCGCTTCAGAGATGTTAGTGTCACATGTAGGTGAGCCATTCTGTGAACATGTCCTTGATGAGATCAATTCTTTTGAATATGCAGCTCATAAAAAGTTTGAGAAGACTTGTGATCAAAACAAATTTGAAATTTTGGCAGTCAGGAATGACTCTGCTACACCTAATCTCACAGTAATGGATTTATATCCTGAAAGTCTGATGCCACCAACAGCTGAGACAGGAGCCATAGCTCCCTCATTAAATTTTTAAGCCGTCCTCCATGACAACAAAGGACCTCGACTACATCAGTTCAGATCATATAGCATTCATCAGTTTCATTTCGAGTTGAGTCACATTCCATCTGTAAAGCAAAATTCTGGACTTCTTCATGCAGTCTGGCCTTGAGGAAGTTTTCCCTGAACACACTTTAGCGAAAAGACAATCAGTAATATGAAGACCACTGAACTCAAATGGACAGACCCTGAATTACAACTAAAGATTATTCGTACCCAAGATTTGATTTCCAAGAAAATGACGAGAAAATCCATGAGTGAGGACAAGAGCAAATTCCCATTGTATTGGTAAGACACTGAAAGCTGTTGCTCAGCACTGATTGCAGTGTTGCTTCCAAAAGTAATACATTTGGCAGTAATAAGTGTGGACGTAGAACCCTTGCCTAAAGCTTTCATTAATGACATTCAAATGCTTTACTGTCTTGCTTTGGCGTGTATGCATTTGTAAAAGGAATGATATTTCAGTGAAGCAGAACTTATGGAAACTACAGTGACTGTATCTTAATAATATTAGCTTTTTTCCCCTGGTATGGAATATTCTCATAGTGATTCCATTACCTTAAATATATGTTATCTATATTTGCATACTTTTTTCTAAGATTACAATCTACTGTAATTTCAATAAAATGCATACAAGTTTGAACAGAGTGATATTTGCCACAGCAAGAGGCATGTGCTTTATGCAATGCTTGCTGTTCCTGTTTATAAGGCATAGGCTCCCACAACACCAGTGTGTGGTTGTGATCATTGTGTTTAACTAATAATCTCTTCTATCTTTCTTTTTCTTTTTTTCCCTAAATGTTTTAAATTTTCTCAATATTGAATAATGACAATGGAGAGGTTTTGAAGAAATTTATTTAATAACCCTTTGGAAGCAGAGACCTGCTTGCAACAGAGCAGTCAGTCCTAGTGTTTCACTGAGACAAATACTGTAATACTGGTGGGTTTAGCATTTTTATGTGAAATGCAGCCCTTCTTGTTTTTTTATGTTATGACTCATGTTTTTAAATGAGTGTGAAAAATGCATGTCCACCATCATGTCACCCTAAATCTGATTTTAACTCGAGTTCATTTGTGCCCAACTTTAATCACGTCATCCTCTCAATAAACCAATGTGCAAATTTTAAAAAAAAATCAACATTTTGTAGAGCCTCATTTCATCACTTCACACAATAAATTTTAATGTGTGTATATTCTACTGTGAATGGCTTAGATGTAGTTGGGTTACAAGTGAATATTCTCATTTTGAGAGACACTGCTACTATAATATAGTAGCATGAAGCATTTCATATGTTATAAAAAAAAAAACATGTTTATGACATGTGCATGCTTCATTTGACTCATTTGTGCTTTCATCTGAAAAAACAAAAACAAAATCATAAATCATATGTGTTTGTTTTTTTCTCCACTCCACCTCATCATTTCTTGCAGGTATCCACCACATCTTTCAAGACAAATCTTTCTGAATCTTCAAAACCAAAAAATATTGATTCGGCTCAATGTCAGGTCTCTACGAGTGAGAGCCCCTCGTTGGCAAATGAGTTAGACACATTTGCCATTCAAAAATTAGAATTGCCAATTCCATTTAGCTTTGACCACAGTACAGCACAGTCTGAAATCACACTAACCCATCAAAGCAGCTCCCAACAGGAAAAAGGTGATGTGATGTCTTTCCCCAAACAATGTGAAAATTCTGGCTTAGCTAAACCAAGTTCATCAAACCCAGACTCAGTGTGTCAAAATGCCAAGGATATTCCAGCTGGTAAAATCATCATGTCCTCAGAATCCACTCCAACATCATCTGGGTCTGGGTCCCCTCATCTTGACCAGCTACTGACAGATCTGGAGGAGATGAAACTTAAGTTTAGCCCAGAGACACTTGGTCCACCATCAGAGTCTTCTGATGAAAGCCCTGAAGATAATCAAAGTAACACGTATGAAGACCTTTCACCTGAAGAGCAATGTCCTTCACTTTCTGATGACACTTACCACACAAATCTAGAAGTCACAGATACTTATCATTTCCAGACATCAATTCAAGATGAACCTGAATTGCTCCCTGTTGCTCTCGATCTGACAAGTGAATCATCAAATGATGAGTCCCTTTCAATCCCAGAGTTTCCCCAAAGACTTTGTGAAACAGTGCAACCTCTGAACTCCGGTTTACCTCAGAGTGAGATATTTTCTTTGCCCAAAATAGCTGCAGGGTGTCATTCTTACACAGCTGAAAACAATCTCGCAAATCAATGTGAGAACAAGTTTTTAATTGATATAATTCACAGAAAAGAAGAGCATGAATCAGCTACAGGATCAAATTTCTCAATGGATTTGACAGAAGAAACTTTAACTCAGACTATTCAAGATCATCTTCCACATTCAGGAGTGGCAACGTCCGTTGACACTGTTCAGACAGAAGAGTTTTCCTCTCAGTCTTTTTCTGATTTCTCAACTGAGGCTGATAATTACCCTGCGCATTGTAGCTTTGAGGAAGTGATCCAATACCCTACTTCACTAAATGGACAGTATGAACAGTGTTCAGAACAGTCCCCAGTAAACTTTGACTGTTTTGCCTCTGAGGCCACTTCTATAAAAGATGTGACTTTATCAACCACTGATGAGGAATACAGCATCCCTCCAGGATATGCAGAGGTTGTGCAAAGTGGTGCACACAGCCCTACCTTTGAATTCTCAGACCCAGAACCATTCTTTGACTGCGAACAAGCTGCGTCTGATTTCTCAGAGACTGAGCCCGATGAGCGTGAGTCAAGAACCAGGTCAGGTGGAGGGCTACCTTGTGTGAGTCATTCGAGAGTTCTTGAAAAGGTAAATCAAGGAGTACTGTTATCCTCTGGAAGTGAAGATTATGAAGATGCTCCTTTTGGCCATGAGTCTCCTGATAATGTGCATAAAGAGAGTGAAGAATCACTGCACTCTTCAGAAGCCTCCGATGAAGAATTTACCTTGTGTGAAGCTCCACAACTACCCCCTATCCGTAAAACTGGGGCAAATGTTGAAACTGATAATTCTCTGGCAAGGGTAAGATGAAATTTGGTAAACTATTCTAACCTGCAAGCTTTCCCCAGTGCTGAGCTTATTCAAATATATTTGCTTCAGAAGGACACTACTGCTAACCCTCTTGCCCCATGGACTGGATCTAAAACTCCCTATAACCCTTATTTTGCTTTGATACCACATTGAACTAGTCCTAACTCAGCATGCAACTTTGCTGCCTGTAACCAGCTGTATCACTTACTGTAATAGCATTTGCGACATGTTTTTCATCCGCAAAAAGCATATTCTTTCTGCAATTACCTAAAAGCATGGTCTGTTGTACAAATATTTTTCCAAGCTACAGACTGCCATGTTGTGCTTTCCAATGCAAATCACCAATCACATTGTAAAATTCTCGTCATCAGTGGAAAGTGCACCATGTCACTCTGCTTACTGCCTACTTTGCTGAAAACATAGCATTCGTATGTTATTATCATTTATTAAACAATGATGGATTTGTGTTGCCTGGTCAGGAGATCACCACAGAGCTCGGATCAATGTCAGAAAGTTCCGATGATGAATTTTTGACCACCAGAATAGTGCGAAGGAGAGTTGTCATACAGGTATCTGACTGATGTTTGTTTTAAATGAGCATGAAGGGTGTGGATAACAGAGATCAACTCTAACCAAGCAAGGTTGTCATTGCCAAGTATTTACTGACTAACAACCTTTAAAATGAGCATATGGGTAAATGGAGAACAAGTGAATGATGAACTGGTGTACCAAGATTTCATTTGCTTTGATGGCTGGACCCCATGAAGGTGTTGTGACACTGCAGTGAACAATTCTTGTGGGTTTATCTGACAACGTACACCTTTTCCTCCTGTGAATGCAAGTTTGTTCCCTGTATCCCACCCCCCACCCCCTTTCTCTCACTCAATTACTTTTGTGCAAGTATTGTATTCTGTTTGTTTCTCTAACATGCACTGGCGTTGTTTTTTTGAAACGGTGAATTAAACACAAACATTACATTGATCCAAGCGGCCGTTCCTGATAATTGTTTATCTTGATTCCCTTAAAGGCTGATGAGATGTTCGACCTCCCCCCTCAGTCAGTGACAGAGGAAAAGTATCGGGATGAAAATGGACACCTCGTTGTCAAAACGGTAAAGCTTTTTTAACACATTTTTTAATTGTGCAGCCACACCAATGACTCCTTGTCGTGTTGTTGCATTTCATTTAGACGTAACGGCACCCCTCTCTGTGTGTGCATGTTTGCAACAGTCCCATTAGCACAACACCTCTGTTTTGCCCGTCCATGGCATAGGTTGCCCCGATTCTTGTTGTGGTAGAGGGGTAAGGTGAAGTGTAAGGGCTAACTAGCCCCTCAAAATTAGCTTTTTGCAGGGCACACATCACATTGAGGGCCTAATGATAATTTCATAAAGCTAGTGTTGGTTAGCAAGTTGTGTAGCTACGCTAACCACAACAAAATGTGTTTCATTCTTCTGTACATGCCATAAACTGGTCCACTTGTATTTCCAGACATTGGAATACACCATATAACAACAGCTTTTTTGAAATGACAGCACGTTGAATCTCCAGCAAAAACATCACATCACATTCTTGAAGAGGGGTTCCATACTGGGTTGATTTGAACACTACCCTTTATAACCCAGTTTCAAGGGGCAAGCGGTATGGGGTAAAAATGAAATTGGGTTAAAGGCAGACACATCCCTAATCAACAAAATGTCTTTCAACACATGCTTCTCCGTAGGTTACCCGTAAAATAGTTCGCAAATGTGTGTCTGTGGACGGCGTGCAGCGGGAAGAGGTGTCCTTGGAAGGAGCTCCACAGGAGTCCGTCACTATGGCAGAGGGAGATGGCTACTCCAAGGTTGTGAAGCGGACTGTACTGAAGAGTGAAGGAGACCATACCGAGGTGTGTGTGTCCTCTATATTACGAGTTTATTATCGAGTTCCTTTTGACAGAAAACACGCCAACACTTTTTCTTCTGACCTAGGTTACATTTGCTGAACGTGACGGTTTCTCAGCATCAAAGCAGGAGACGGCTGAGGGTAGTAAGGTCAGTCTCATGGAAAAGACAGTAGTGATGGAAGGTGAAAGGACGATGACCCTTCAGGGGGATCCGTCCTTGTCATCTGACCTCCCCACAGCCCAAGACGACTTCAAACAGGTTTGTTAACAGCCTTGTCACCATTAACCCAAACTTTGTATATGACTCTCCGATACACTTCATGCACACTTCAGTGCAGATGTCGTTCCATGAACAAAATGGGTGTGTTTTCATTTCTACATCATGTCATAGGAAGTGAAGACTGTTTTCTCTGTTTAATGCCACCAGGCACTAGGTTATATAAGTGGTTGTAGCAGAACAAAGCTCCCTCATGTGGTCGAGCAAGAGACTCATAAAGAAGACGGTACAGTGGTCAGGAGGTGTGTGAGTGCTGGAGCACGTCTTGGATTGTTGGTGTGCTGCGTTAGTGTGACTTTCTAAACATGATTGGCCGTGCTGTGGTTTTATTCATTTTACTCGTATCGAATATAGTACTAATATACTAATAAGTTATTATTATCATATTATTATTTAGTCTATTATTAAGTATTAAGTCACAGCTAGAGGATCGTGTTGCCAACAATACTGTGTGGCTCAATTCATGTGTACTGTGTTATAGCAAGGTTTAGAAAATCGTACAGTGACAAGATATACAAACTTGTTTACAAAAAAATTAAATAAAATAAATAGGACATGGGTGCATGAAAATGATCATGTAAATCACATGGTCTTTACCTTAACCAGATTCCAAATTGAACAATTTAAAGAGCTTTGTGTCAGACTGCATGCTCCACTATTATTATTAGAACAAGCAATAAAAAAAGCAACATTTTGGAAGAATAGTATTCATCCCTCCAGGAAACTCCAAGATTGCTGAAGTGCTGTAGTTGTGAATTAATTCAACACAAACTGATGACTGTATGCTGGATTAACAAAGTTTATTGTGATTTGTGTTTTGCTTCCCTCACATAAATAATCTTACAAACATCTGTTCCGTCACTTCCATGTAGCCACACAGCGTTTTTGAGGATATTGACCTTTCTTATTTTGCAGGGCTCACATGCGTAAAGGTCGCACCCTCCGACGGACAGTGGTGAAGGGAGCTGGGCAGCGTAAACATGTTCTTCTAGAGCAAGTGGACAATCCCAAAAAAGGATCAAAAGTACATGATCTTCAGCAGCATCTCCACCAGCTCTTTCATCATTACCACGAAGACGAGGAGGAGGACAGTGATAAGGGTGAAGAGGAGGATGAAGAGTAGAGGATTGTCTAACACTCCCCCCTTCCCTCTGACTTCCTGGCTTTGTCCACGCTAAAGTCTCCCCTAATCCTATGCATTAACCAACTGCAATCCCAGTGTGCACCATGGCACCTCAAAGCTACCACAGTCTTCCTATTCAAGTCCAGGAAGATGACATCTTGTTCACAATGTTGAGTTTTCTTCCCTGGATGGCATTATCTTTATGACTAGTATTATTATTATTATTATTATTTATTTATTATCCATGCATTTATTTCATGTCTTGATGTTGTTTTGCCTTTTTTGTGACCAAAGAAACACATTTGTTGTTTTCCTGATTCATTTTACTTCCCATGTCCACTCTGTCTTTGAAATGATTTGTCCTTAAACTGTGGTAGATGGGGTGAAAAAACTGTGTAATAATACATTAACTAACTCACACTCACACTCTTGAAGGTAAGGAACACTTTACCTGCAAAATACTTGGTAGGTGCTTTAACTGAAAGACAGCACTGCCTCTTATAACCCGTTTCTCAGATGTTCATAACTAAAAAAAAAACAAAAAACTGTTTCACTCACTGCACTACCTGTACCTTTGAGTCAGGTGGTCATGATGTCACACAGAGAAACCAGACTGTATCAACTGCTGCTGCCGCTGCTGCTGTGTTTTGTGTGGGCTATGTGTAATCTGTCTTTGGGAATTATATAGTATCTATAATCTAGACATTACTGACATCTGTAGCCTAGGAATTAATAATCACTCATCTGAAGTAGAGCAGGCATGACGAATCAACATCAGTCATTATGATCCTAGCTTTGACTGCTTTGTAGTTTTATGGATTGCACCTCTCTGTCTCTCTTTCCCTTCTGTCTGTCTGTCCGTCTGTCTCTGTGTTTTTTTTGTGTGATATAATTCATTCAGTTTTCTTAAGTTGTTGATCTTGACTTGACTATTGTACGGCTGGTGAATGTGTGAGTGAGAACGTACTGAGGCTCCCATTAGTTTCTCCATGCATGTGTTGGGTAAAATGCTGAGTTGAGAAGGATATTTTTGATTCATTTCAATGTTTAAAGTTTGATGTTTGGAGATACTTTCGGGTTTATTTTTGATTCTGAATTCTGTTTACTAGTTAGTATAGATCATTTATTTAATTCTAAAAGTTTGAGTTTTTATTAGGTTATCTTTTGAAACAGAAAGTGTATCATACCAGGTATCGGTACAGTTGTGGTGTCTGCTTGTGGGCGAACGAGTGTGTGAGTGTAGTGAAAGAGTTTTGCTAGTCTCAGCAAAGAAAAATAACAGTATTTATTTTACACAAATCGTATTTGCACTCCTGAATGTTAGGAGGGAAAACATTGCTTCTTGTGCACTGGATATATGGATATATCAGGTGATACGTAAGAGAAAATAATACACCAGGCATACACGTGTTGACGCAGGTTGAGAGCTTAAATATACCATTAATCACTGCTCTGAGTTTTGCTACTGTGTGTATCTACAACATGCAATGTATTTCTTTCACTCTCACTGTTTACTTTGTGATTTAGAAAAATGTAAAATGCAAACTAGTGGAAGTTCACTGTGACAGGTATGCTTTTAATTTGAAGAATCAGCATCCCTTTTCTGTTATGATGACAGTTATATACATATACAATGCATATACATATCTATAAGGGCATGTATTACTGTATTACAAAATCAAAAAGACAAAAACAAAATGGCTGCAGTGTCTATGGCTGATAGAGAATAAAAGTCTACAAATGTATTGGTGTGTGTTTTGAATGATCTGATTGTTTTGCTACTGCACTGCATATTTAAAAACATACAACATGCTGCACACAATTAATCTTCAATCATTTCTGAGTTGATCTGGTGTCTCCCCCGCCCTGTGCTGCTAAAGGCAGGTCAGGAATGGAGTGAATAAAGTGAAAGAAATTTGACCAATTCACCTGCATAACTGAATAATTATTCATTCCTTGATAATTCTGATATATAAACTTAATCATACAGTCGTCCCTGCACTGTAAGATGCTCAAATCAGTTGGGAAATGTCAGTTAACATGAATACGACAGCACAGGCCTGGCTATGCAATCGTAACGTTAACCTCTACCTTTGGTTTTGCAGCCTCCAACTAACCAGCTTTTCACAATTTTAAATCATTTTACACCCAGCATTCAAACAACTTTAATGTTGGATGTCCACTGTCCTATAATTTACACATTAATACATCAAAGGTTCCTTCACCTTAATCTGTCCATTTGAAATGCTATCATTCTAAACTACCAAGGAAAGCATACATTAATACTTGTAATAATAACAGTATAATAAGCTATTTTTATTTACTATACTAAAAAAGCGGTAAAGATTGCACGTGTAGTTTCCAAGACGTGTATATTTTACCTCTTAATATTTGGGATAAATGTTTCCCACATGTTGTACTTTATCCACAAGATGTCACAAGAGTACCAACTTCATCAGAAGTTGTCCAGTCCATGTGCGTATCTGTTTAAATTAAACCTCAGGTATTTGTGTTTGTTCTAGAGAACATGATGTCCTGCAGCAATCTGTCAAGTACAGTAAACAAGGCTAAATTTAAAGTCGTGTGAGTTTAATTTCCGTGCGCATTTATTTTTAACTGTGTAGGTGTAAAGGGATGATTCAGACACGTGGTGTACTAAAAGTGGAGAGCTGGAGGGTGTGATAAAGTGATGCTCCAGTTTTAATTGCTGCAAGTGTGGACGCAACACAACACAATCGTTATTATCATATTATTTATGAGTATTAGGTTTTCCCTATCTTTTGCTTGGTTAGATGTTGTGCTGTCACCTATGATTGTTACACGTTGGCAAATTTGTAAGTTATGTTGGTTTTGGGAGTCACGTTTTTGTCATTTCCTGTTTTATTTTGGTGAGGGTTTAGGGTTTCCTGTTGGTCTGCACCTCGTCTACCTTGTCCTTGTCTTGTCTGATTACCTTGAGTGTTTGCACCTGGTGTCATTCCCTGATTGTCAGCACCTGGTCCCCTTTCCCCTTCTTAAGTCACTCATTTCCCTTTGTCCTTTGTCAGTGCGTTTTTTGTTTTTTCGCCTTTTCTCTTGCCTTTGGTGTTCTTTTATTTTTGTTTTTGAATAGCGTCTTTTTTGTTCATGTTTTCGAGAGAGCAATAAAGCCTCATTTTGATTTTACGTATCTGACTCCTGTGGTACGAACCCTGACAGTGATGTATTGTTTGCTTGTGTTTTGGGGGGAAAAAAATGTAATACAACAAGTTTGAACTCATTATCACACCTTTTAGTTGATTTATTTATTACATAAACATGTTAAGCCAACCATTGCCATGCTGGCAACAGGTACACACCATATAAGGAGTGGTGCATTGCACTGACATCATACTTTTCGTCGAAAGAAATGTTTTTATCATATTTTCCCCTTAGAAAAAAAGAAGAGACAAACCAAATGAAAAGGGCAAACAGTAAGGATTGACAAAGACACTGGCATTGTCTCGCTGTGGTGGGGAGACCACTGGCTAGTTGAAGCACTGATCGTCAGAGGAAGACATCCAGACATTTACTACAGTCCAACTCTCCTTCACCAGACTGGCATGACCGTAATCCAATGCTTGCACAACATTTCCAGACTTATTGGCTTATCTCCACCTTCTCTGTGCAACTGGCGACACACCGGAAATGACAAGGATACAATGACAAAAGAAAACCCTAAAATAACCGTCATACAATAACAAACATAATGAGAAAGGAACTTGATTTGCTCTCATTTTTATACAAAATATAAGGAGTGCTTCTGCAACCAGGAGTTTGATTTTCCTCCTCTTAGATATGAGGGTTTGAAATGTATGCTGAATGTCAACTGTCACTGTTTTTATAGCAGTTGCATGATATTGCAGGACATTAGAAACATTTGGGACAGGACTAATGCACAACATTACCAAATGAAAACAAGTCAATGAGTCACAGATCAAACAGAAGATATTATAGTATCATATGGTCTTACTCACAATACCCGTCCCCCCGTCCCCCCCATGCACTACATAATAGTCTTGAATTGTCTTATATTACATATATGCTACATTCTCTTATTTCTTATTTCACTGATATAAAGGCAAACATACCTCAATGCAAAGTGTAAGCTGCTCTGCTTTTCTTCACATTTAAATTACTATTATAGGTTGAAATCAAAACAGTGTGACTTAGCTCATAGCAAACAGAAATGTAGCCCATAAACTGGATTTTACATAAAGTCTTAATTCCTCTGATGGGAAGAAAAGCAAATTCAACGTTTGTTTCTTTTTTTTTCTTTTTTCTTTTTTACCAACAATCACAATGTATGTACATCACCAGAATTAAAGCAAGCTCATTTTTAACATTCTGATCTTCCAAATGTTTGTATTGCGCACACATAAATACACGTAAAAATACAGAACTAATTTTTGGGAGAGGTTACAGTAGTAGATCTTTAAACATCTCTATTTTATATTTAAAATGCATACCAAAACATCTTAAAAAACAAACAAACAAATGTCAATATGCTTGTTTCATAATGTCCAAATACAGTGTGCAGCCACCCCATGGTGGTTTTCAAATGACGTCCATTAATAAAATGCCATAACAGTAAAATGTATTGATATCCTGTGCGATGTTATGTCCTTAGGAGCCAAAGGTCGAAGAGCAGCCATGGGTTGGTTATTGTCTGCCCTACTTGATTTGCTGACGGGATGTTTTTTTTTTTTTTTTTTTCAAATGTTATAATCCATTAACTGCAACAAGAAAGAAATAGAAAACATAAATATGAATCAGTAGTGCCAAATTACACAGAGCAAATGTTTACAGCAGACATTAGGGCATGATATAATATAATATAATATAAGTAAGCCCAATTTATTATGAATATAAAAAGTGCCTGCCACAATTTACACACTTGTGACCCACCCACACACATTACTTTATTTAGTGTCATAATGAATCCTCTTTTCTGGAAAGTGTGGACAGGTTGTGCATTATTAACATCTAACTTCCTCTCCGGTTACTTCTATTGCACATGTTAGGTGGGGCAACATAATCCTTCATGATTATATGTGTTTCTAAGTAAGTAAAAAGGAAAGACCGACTCATGACTCACAAAGTTTTACTGTTAGTTCACACCAGCTACAACCAGTAGCTACAACCAATTAAAATACTTTGAATGCTGGTGTGTGTGTTTTGTGCAAAGCTTGACAGATCCAGTAACAGAAGCTTCTAGAGAAACCTAACACTAAGCTGAAAAGTAAAAAGCCTGTTTAATGGTAGTCTACAGTTAAAGTTTTGAATGTCTACAGGCACGCTCATCCAGTTTCAGTCATCACTAGATGCTCGGCAGGGTTGAGAAAACGACACGTGGGAAAACATGTTCACAGGAAATAACAAGGTTTTCTTTGCAGAACATGTGTGGACTCGCTTTTGTTACCTGTGAACGCACCTATTATTAATGTACTGTATACACATAGGTAGATGTTTTACAACAAGGTCAGCATTAAAATGTCAGTTTCTCTCAAAATGTCTGCTGTGTGTTTTTTTACTCTTTCTTACTGGGAGGGGATGCTGGGCGAGCCGGAGCGGTGGAAGTGGATGTTCTGCCACTTGCCATCACGGCGGTGCCACACACGGGTCTCCTCTGACTGCATGGTGCGGGGCATCCCGCTGCCATCCATGTACTGGGTCAGACGAATGTAGGCAATGCACGCCGCATTTTCCCCAATGAGGTGCACGTGTGGGTTCAGGAGGATGGTGTGCACTGGTTTATTCCCTTTGGACAGGGCTGCAAATGAGACACAGCGGCTGATTACAGGGAGGTTATGAGAGCTGCTGCACACACAAAAAAAAACCAACAGATTCCATCTGAAAAGAATACACTAACTTGTATGGAAACAAGGGGACGTGTAAGTCTCCAATGTGTTGATGTTGGATAGTGGACAAGCACAGACTTGCCAAGAGATTGAGTTTTCTGGGACATGACGGGTTGATTTGATCTATTTTTACAGAGACTGGAGATCTTCCACTATGTATAGCAGTCATTATTCATGACAGATTTCGTGCTCTAGGGTAGTTCGTACACAGTCGTGCACTTGTTCAGCACCAGCAAACATGAACTGTAAACTCACACGGCCGACTATTGATATAGAATGATAAAGAATGCATAGATGTAATTATAGTTAACTCATATTTTTCAGTGACTAGGCTATTTTGGAGGATATATGGAGGATATTTAATTAAACAAGTACTCTCCACTGAGAAGCAAACAGGGAGTTTTCTTAATGTGCGTCAGGGCAAAGAACTCATCAATTAGAAAAGTCAGAAAAGCAAGCCAATGTAAGCAAGATAATGTTGAAAGTTGAAGTTCATGAACCCTAAACACCTCCTGTTCTTCCGAAGGCCAAAGTTTTGCTTCAGAACCATTCGACTCCTTTCACCTTTCAGAAACACAGCTGCTACAGCTCAGCGATAACTCATTCTGAAGTCAACAGCTTTTATTTCATGATATAAAATGTACATTTTCTGCTCTCACCATTCTCAAAGTAGAAGCGATGGAAGTCATGTCCTTCCACCAGGTTGCCCAAGGCCTCAGGTTCAAACGTGGTCAGACCAGGATCACATATCTTCCTATAAGGGAAAAAGAGAGAGTACAGAATCAGCAACAGTTGAAAGATCACTACAATCAACTTAGATGTAACTGAACAACTTACGCATAGGCCTCAAAGTCTCCATTGTTGATGGACTCAATCAACTGCTCAGTAACTTTGATAATTTCCTGTTTGCGAGCTGCAACACAAGATCACAGAACATCAACGACTTCACGCACAGACAGAAATGATTGCTACTTGTTTATGTAGAGCCGAGAACGGAACATCTGACATCAAATCAGCCAGAAATGGATTCTAGTCTACAAATTGGCAGGGTTTCAAATTTATTAGAAATGGAAGGCATTCGAAGAAGGTTTTTCCACAAAGCGATTTTGTGTTTGTGTAGCATGAGAACAAGAGAGCCTCCCATGACTAATAATGATATCAGGCAGGTTAATGCAGGATGACACGATTGCTTTCACCCAACAAAGCTGAAACATGGACGAAGACAAATCAATGTTCAGATGCAAGTACTCTCTACAAAACCAGCTCTAACTCAGTAATGTTGGTGGTTACCTTTATTGTTATTGGTGCAGGCTGAGGGATATTGAAAAAATTGCTTAATTTGTGCAACAAAAATACATAATATTTATTTATATATACATATATATATATATATGTATATATGTATGTATGTATATATATATATATATATATATATATATATGTATGTATATATGTATATATGTATATATGTATGTATATATATATATATATATATATATATATATATATATATATATATATATATATATATATATATATATATGTGTATATATATATATGTCATTTATTCCTTGAAAGACATCATCTCTAGTGCCAGCATGAGCGTATATGAGGTAATTCAGAACAAAAGGGAAATGGAGGAGTGAGAAGAGTATCGGTATCTACAAAAAATAGGGAAACAGGAAAAGTACATATTTCTATTCAAATGCAGAAAAGGGTATCTGGATGGAAGAAGCAGGTAATGTATGGGTTCAAAAACAGAGGTTTCTTTTCACTGGTGAGGAAGAAGTCAAAGCAACACGGGGAGCAATATACCAAACAAAAAGTTAAGTTGGGGAAATGCTTTGAAAAACTAGGAACACAAGAGTAAAAGACACTTTACATGTTGAGTGCAGTTTTCTACAATGATGACTGACAAGAGAGTGGCACCTCCCTCACTGTGGAAGGACTTACTCTGAACTGAGGAGGTGGGCGTCTGTCTCGAGTCAGACATCTGTGAGGAACGGCTCTTAGAGCTCAAGATACCACTCACTAAGCTGCCTAGACGACGAGCTGTCAAGTGCATGAGCATGTGTGTGTGTGTGTGTGTGTTGAATGTCACCAAATTGGGGATTGTTTTAAAGCGTACATGTATGTAAGGGCAAAGACGGGATCGTTATTGCAGTGGGAGATTCATGTATTCAACAAATCATAAAAAAAAAAGGGTGGAAAGAAAAAGGAAAACAAAAATATTTTATTAAAGCAAGCAGCGGTCACACATTTCATCATCATCCTCAGACATAAAATGTGAGAAAATGTTAGGGAGGGTAGGAGAAAAACCATCAGGGCGGACTGTGTTTTACAAGAGGAGCTGGGAAGAGGAGGGTTGTTGGTTAGTAAATTGAGTTATATAACAGGATGATGAAAAACATGCAGGAGTGATCGGACTGATAAGCATGAGAGAATAAACAATCACGGTTTCCCACCTTTCACGTCCTCGTCCTCGATGGTAGTGTTGGCACTCTCGATAGACTCCTTAAGAACAACATCACACACTTATTAGTACTTTGCATTTGTATAAAATACAAGTGGAAATGTGCATAATGGTAAAATGCAGCGTCAGTGCTATCTTTGAAAAATCCTCTTCGCTTGGGCTCAAACCGAGAAAACTGCCTGCATCATATCACCAGCATTTCCAAATGATGGTCATTTATCATCATCTCTGAGTTTTTATACGAGGGTCATACTGTTGTTGTCAATTGCACGGTGAAAGGAGAGGTACAATAACATAGGGTGGTTTGTTGTAATACCTTGTTTCCGTCCACAGGATTGTGAATCACAGTTGTCTGTGGTTCCTGCAACAGAACAAGTGACAGAGAAGTGGTGGGAAAAGGAACAAATACAGAACATGGTGGAGCATGTATGTGTGTATTCTCAGTTATGAAGTCTACCTCATCTACAGTTTCTATCCTGCTTGTCTGTTTTTCATGTTTTCATGGACTTCCTCGCCTGTCTTATTTTGTAGTCCTGTGGTTTCCCTCCATCATGACTGTCTGTGATGTGTTTCTCCTGTGTTCAGTTATCCTTGAATCCCTCATGTATTTATGTTTGTTTTTATTATGCAATCCCACATCTGGGTCCTTTATGACATCTATCTATCCATCGATTGCCTGATGCACCACCCACCCTCTAGTGCCGCTCGTAGCACTTCGACGCCTATGGGTTTGACACCAAATACAGTAAAGCTTTCTTTGATTATGTGAACCCTGTTTTCCCTCTCTTCATAGTTTTATCTCCCTGTCTCAATGTCTAATCTGCCTTGGTAATCAGATGTCCCGGCTTTTACGGAATCGATCTTGATGACCGGCTCAGTCCCTCTAATCTAGATTACTAGATTATAACAACTGCATTGTGTGTGTGTGTGTAATGATGGAGCGAGAGGAAGGAGAGTGAGAGATGTCATGTGTCTGTGTTCATGCGTAATCGTCTCGATAGCCAATGAGGAGACAGGAAGACTGACGTCATGCAGCGCAGCAGTCACGTACTGTAAGCCTCACGTAGGCAGCCAGTCAGCAGACACATGCACAAGCCAGTGAGCGACGACCAAACCACTTGAAAAGTAGCACAACAAGGAGCAGACACCCTCACTTTGCAGCCATGCACACACATACTGAGCTGAGCATTTCTAAAGAACTGGATTCTTGTCAGGAAAAAAAAAAAAGGCAAACTTCATTTAACGACACAGCAGGAGTTCATGCATATGTTGTAAGTGTGTATAGTTATACTCAGAGGGATTCTTGGAGAGGAGATGGGTACAAGGTGCAGGGAAGGGGGTTGGATAGGGGTGAGGTGAGGTAGAGGTTGCCCCTAACTACAGATTGAGGACCACATTACTCAAAGCCAAATTCAACGTATTCCGACATATTTTCGGCAAAATGCGGCAAATAAACTGATCCAGTGGGTCCAAAGCAGAAAAGCTCGGTAAGCCCCATACATGCTTTGCTAATTCAGATAAATGAATAAACACATCAATCTGAATTATTCTGAATATTTTTTTCTTGTATTCTTGTTCCTCATTGACAGTATATCAAACCTGAGACATGCTGTGCATTCACAAACGCGTCTACGCACTATTTCATTCAGGGATAGCCTAAAGTGGAGTTATATGATTCACCACATTATCGCCCTATTACTCAGGAAACAGGAAGTGATGTGAGCCCTGTGAAAGGGTGAACCTGTACCTCCTCCACAGTGGAGGGTGAGTTTTGGGAGATGGTGAATGCTGTTGAAGGTGCGACTGTAGGATGAGGTTGTGTGTGTATACCAGTGCAGGGGCAGGGCCAGTTTCTTTAGGACTGGTCACTGTGTTGGCTTTGTTGTTGACCTGCAGGGGGCAGTGTAGAGGGGACATGATACACACACTTTTCAGACCCACACATGAGCCCACACACACACACACCCAGTACACTATAAAGACACTCTCTCTGGATGTGATTCTCATCAAATAAAAAGTCCCAGGTTTGTATGTATGTAACGAGCCAACACCAATAATAATCGGTTCATAGTTGGACACCTGCTACACGTCATCTGTGTGTACCCTGTGTATCCAAAGCTGAGTTCATGATTATTGCCGCATAATTACTTGCAAAATGATGCAGCATGGTGCAACTCAAAAGACACTGCAATTATTAGATGAAGATAAAATGTGTGACAAAACCGCATTGTGATGATATTCTGCAGTACTACAGAAATCCAATGGGCCCTAAATCTTGCTCTTCAGATGACAAAATAAATGTTTTACTTAGATTTGGACTTTGACAGTTAAGATGCAAAATCATATCACAATCACAATATCTGTCAAAATAATCACAATATGATTTTTCTTTCTTTTTTTATGACCCTATTATCCACTGTAGATGCTATCACGCTGCCTGTGTAAGACCCAGCGCAGAGACACTTAGTACCTCTACAATGGACTAGTCTGAAATTGCTACAATAGACACACAATCACACATTCAGTCACACAAAACTCTCAACACAACTCTCAAGTGCACATGTGAACATATGCACCTCTGCATCAAGTGGTAATTTCAGATTGGACCCAAACACAAATTAGGACAGAGCACAACAGCCTTTTAAAAAGACAAAGGATGGTGAGGATAGAAATACACTGTAATAACTTGCATAAAGTCAATGTGCCATGCCACAAAATAACTGTCCCTGAATGACGATGTTAAGGACAAAATGCATAATACTAACACTAATCAAAAGGGCTCTTTTTTTTTTCACTGTGCAAAGCAACTCACCTTAACACCATCTGCTTTCTTGTTCAGCAAACTCTTGGCTGCTGTAGAGGGAAACAAAGAGGCAACACTTCAGTGCGAGAGGTGACAAGCACGGACCTACGTTAACATGCAGCAAGTAAATCAATCAACTTTGTTCATCTTCAAACTCCAGGTGCAAAAATCCAAACTGCAAGGTTCCATGATGCAATACAACAAATGCTTTCAGTGGCACCACCACTGGTGAAAAAGTTGTTTTCCATCTAGATGCTAGTTAGTGCAGTCACTTTATTCAAACGTCAATATTATTTTGAATGTAGAATGTTCGCGTCCAGCCTTTAATTACCTGCTCCAAATAAGCGCCTATTTAAGTGGTACTCCTTAGAATTCAGCAGAAGGCATATGCAAGGTGTCCTACTATGATATATGACTGCATCAGCTTGGAGATGCAAGCCTACAGTACACGAGAGAGACTCCTCTCTCTGCAGATAACAAGCAACCCCTGTGCTTTGGTACTGCACTGTATACCTGCAGCTCTATAAGCTGGCTCATGAATATCTGTGTGTGCCAGGGCCATCTGTGCACTCTGAGCACATGGTCTCATCTGCGGGTAACTCGATCCCAATCAGGTTGACAGACCTGTGTCTCTAGCGAATGATATCAGAAATTAAATTGGGCCGTTTGCATTGACTTGAGCATCATTTTTGGAAAAAAAAAAAGTGACAGCCCTAATACTAGTTCACATGGGAGGGGCTGAACGATAGGAAGTTGACTAAGTGTGTGTTGAGTGGGTGATGAAAAGGAGATTCTACCTGCATCCAAAGACATGAGTAGCATTTTTTTAAATTGCATGCACTTAACCACTAGTGCTGCACACACAACCCAATTCCTAGCAGTACGAAGAATCTAAACAATAAATCGCATCTCAAAATGCATGCTGCATTCTTGTCTGACTTTCATTTTCTTACATTGCTGCTGCGAGTGTGAGGTTCAACATTGCTCTTTTTTTTTAGGAATACCAAACACCTCAAACATGCATATGAGACTGGATAGTAGAAAAGGTGAGAAATGCAAACAACTACTTATTATATTATTTCCCTGCCCTCTCACAAAATCTTACCTCAAAGGGAAACCACAATCCAAACAAAAGAAGGAAAGAAAATTGAAGAAAGGAAAAAAAAAGATGAATAAAAGAGACAAATGCACATTGTACTGTAGAGTGGAGAGAGGAGCCGTGCTAATAAGAGCCTCCGAAATTAGAGATAGATCAAAGGAAACACATGCAAAACAAGACTGAGTATGACTGAGACCTACTTTGTAGTGCAACAGATGCATTTCCTTGTATATTAAAAAAGGATGCACGTTTCATAAGGAAACTAACAGAAGTACATTTGATACTAAGGGATAAGAAGTATTTCCAACCACCTGCTTTTAAAGAGAAATGTTTTTGATAATGTTGGAGAAAACCAGGACTGAGAGAAACACTAGTCTGAGAGAGACATACCTGAGAAGTTTCTTGTGACCAGCAAAGTGGTCAATATGGCTCCCTGCAGTGATAGAAGAGATGGACAGAAGAAAATAACGATGAAGGAAGCAAGGAAGGAAGGAAGGAAGGAGGGAAGGAAGGAAGGAAGGAAGGAAGGAAGGAAGATTGATTATAAGGTTACAGCAAGAGAGTGGAGCAGAGCAAAAGAGCAACTTGAAGGATCTAGGGGGCAGCTTATAATTTTTGAGTTAACCTCCGAATGTCTTCAGGGAAGGACACAGAGAGACAGGGAGGAAGTGAGCGATGGCTGGACTGTTGTGCATAAATAGAAACATGAAGAATTGCTAAAGGTCTCACCTTGAGTTTCCTCCTGGCGTTAAATTTCTTCAGGCACTCCACTGTCTCCTGCCTGTGCATCATGGACGCTACAGTGGACCGTTGCTGCAGGAGGAAGATAAGGGGATTTGTTCATTAGTAGGCACATAAAACAGTGGGGGGACAGTTATGTATAGACATGGGTGTATGTGTAATGACATTATCAGATCAGAGAGCGTTGGAGCTGTATGTTAGTTGTGTCCAAAGCTGTGTTGTCGACCATGTGAGTGTGTATGTGCCACATACGCAGATCCAAGGGTGTTTGAGGGCCTCTGTAGCAGTGATGCGTTTACTGGGATTGATGGTCAACATCTTGTTGATCAGATCTTTGGCCTCGGGAGTTACAGTGTCCCACTCTGGGGATGGGAACTGTCAAAAAAAACAACACCATGTCAAAACCATCTGAGAGGTAATGTGTGACAGTAGTTATCCATGTTCGCCATCTAAAAAGGTCACGATGTTTACCATGAAAATAGGGCCAGTCCCATTTCTCATTACTCCTCACTCATAGAAGTGAGTTACAATGGGTACTAGTTAAAAATCTAGCCCTACAAAATGGGACACGTAAGCGAAACATGTTTTTGCCATCATAAAAAATACCATTAGCAGCTGTTGTTATAGTCTATGTGATACACAGGTATACATCGCATAGAGCTCCGGATGTCACATGACTCGGGTTTGCTTCACAGGACCATGTTGCAAAGTTCCTGAAAAATGAGTGCCAGTTTCAAGCTTTAAGAGTTCACTGTGCACTTCAAGTCCACAGAGATCAAACACTGTTTCACAGAACCTGACAAAGTGAAAATGTCTGATCTTTACAATACCCCTGGGTGCTTTTGACAAGTACAGAAACAGCTGAAGTGGACATTATTCCAGACCTGCAGCATTATGACATCTTCAACTCTCTGATAAATTTTCTCTCATTCTACTCCCGAAAGTAGCATTGGAGTCTGTAACAATGCTGAAGTGGGCATACAGATTCACAGTGTCTGCAGTTAAGGGGGAAATTTAATAAGTTATTTAAGAAGTTTAATAAGTTAAGGAAACGTTAACTTAAAAACGATTGTGCCCCTAACTTTGTCTACCCTAAGGTTTTATTGATGCTATAGTTTGTCCCCAAATACACAAATGACAACATATACACACTTTAACATCAGTAAGAAGAGTAAAAACGCAACAGTCACAAAGTCACATATCCCTTAAGTTTACCCATAACTGTTGTCTGTGGTTTTCCATCACTCCAAATCTTGAGGCTTCAAAACATGAGTTTGGATTCTTATGGGTTTTAACTAGTAACCACTGTTAGCTTTATGACAGTAACATATCAGGTTTGGTTAATCCACAAAAATCTCATTTCCATTTCCATTTAAAGTGTGCTCCTGAAGAATCTCTGCCTTAACAAGATTCAGGACACACAATGCCTACATACCATGAACGCACAATACAGAGGGGTAGGGCTAAGTGGAAATGGGATTGAGCCCAAATCATATAAATCACCTCTCATTTAAATAAGGCAACAGAGGCAAAGAGAAAATCCACAGAACCACTTTAGTCTTCCAACATATTTTAGGTTGATGAATTTGAATAAAATATTAAAATGTTCAAACTGTATGTTTATTAGTAATAGTCCTAATGCATAAGCAAGTGCAAACTTACATCATAGGCCCCAGCCTTAATTTGTTGGTAGAGGCGGTGTTGATCCTCATCCCAGAAGGGAGGGTAGCCGACAAGCAGGATGTACAAAATGACACCTAGAAGAGGGTGACATGTGAAATTAAACACTTAAATCACTGACAACAACACAGAGCAGTGCTTTATTATTCAACAAAAACAAATCATTCATTTAACACTGCATAATCCACTTGAATCAGGATGAAGCTACAGTGGTGGCGACACCTGACCAGGTCAGACAAAGCCTTAGATCGAGGCTTTAGTGAGTGTCATTGACAGAATTTGAGTATTTACCGCAGGCCCACATGTCCACTGGTTTGCCATATGGGTCTTTCCTCAGAACTTCCGGAGACAGGTATCCCGGGGTGCCGGCAAAACCTGAAGGAGTGGCAATGGGGAAGGAAATGTGGAATGGGAGGCAGGGAGCAGGCAATTCATTGACGTGGCTAACTAAATGAGCGATAGATTGATTGATTTGGTTGCTCGCTTGCGTGGCCAACTGATTCAGATTGAAAAATGGATGGATGAATACTCACCAAACCATGCCTGCTGGTCCCCTTGCACCTCGATAGCCAGCCCAAAGTCAGCCAACTTGACCGCCGCCCCCTTCAGCTTACTGGCCAATAGAAGGTTCTCAGGCTGAGGGGGGCGGAGTCAAACAGGTTAGAGGTGAAAGGTCACACGCTCTGGGAACAAGTCGCCAACTGACACAGATCTAAAATCAGATTAGCCAAACCGAATCCCAATCCGAACCATTAGGGGTCAACAATGCTAAACTGTTTTTAAATCAGTGTCTGAGGCAACTCCCTTTCTGCCACACAGATGACAGAGAAACAGACATGTGCACGGGACCAAATCTCTATGTGACAACGGACATTTTCCATGCAGGAGCTGTGGACTTGCTCCCTCAGTCTCATGGATTCTAAGAGCGTGAATTAGGAGAAGACATGACGCGCATGACCACAGTAACACCAATCCACTGTTAAAATCCATGAGTGGGAGCAAAATGCTCACTGCAAGGAGAAGGACACAGGGGGGCAAGGTGTGGAGTAACAGAAACAAAGTGACTGTGCCACAATAGTAACACCAAACACACAGTGCACACGAACACAGTTTAACACAATCATAAATGTATGCAAGCCCCCAGCAAGCACATGTGCTCACACACACACACACACACACAAATGGAAACAGGTGCAGAAAGGTCTTTCTAACCTACGGTCAGTCAGTCGGTGTGCTCTCATGAATAATGAATTTCCTAACATTTAGAAACTGGAAACACAGACAGGCTGTGAGCAGTCACTTTATGGCAGACATGGGACTCAACAGGACACAGACACAATCTGACAACTGGACACATCTGCATAATAATCTGCATAAAGATGAATAAATCCTCCTGATTATAAAGAATCTGAACGCTTTAATTCACTTCTGTTAGGAACGTCTCGTCTTCTCAAGTTGACACGATGGCAGTTCAGAAATATAATCGCAATCCATTTAGAACATCATCAAAACATCTAAGGCTTTCTTGCCTTCTCTTTGCTCTTCAATAAGACTCTTCGATAGATTATTAGAAAACATACAACCATTAGAATATCCATGACCTTGGAAAATCATACATCTTGGCATAATTTGTTATGTAATTATGCCACTGGTGATAATTCCAGAGGTTCTAAGAGTACAACACACACACACACACACACATACATACACACAGTTTTAATAAAGTCGTCTGTCTGTCTGTTTTTCAACTAATCTGCCAAGAACACTGCACTGACACTTCCATTTGGTCAAAACCCACCTTAATTTCACCAGATAGCACCACTTTTTTCTTGATATTGGTAGAATGAACACTATCATAGCACAATGACTATCTAAAACGAATCTAATGTAGTGCTGTAGAAGGGCAGAGTGTAACAAGGCTTTATAGTTGAATGCATCCAACCACAGTCGACTGCATGAGGCTCGCAGGGCCGCTGGAGCCAATCATGGAGAACCCAGAGAAAACCCACACACACACACACGGAAAGAACATGCAAACTCCATGCAGAAAGGCCCTTGTTCCAACCAGGTCATGAAAGTAATAGTAACAGCCTAGTGATAGTATGTTTCATTTTCACATGATGAAAACCATCAGCTTTCAAGTCAGGACTAAACACCTGTGGCCACAGTGATGATACACACCTTCAGATCCCTGTGAACGATCCCATTAACATGGCAGTGATGGACACTCTCCAGGATCTGCTGTATGCAGTGGCTGGAGAGTAACGGCCAAGTGCAGGGTAGTGATGGGGCAAATGGAAGGAGGGATGAGATAGAAGTGAAAGAGAGAAGGGTAGAGTAAAGGAGAGAAGGGATATTACTTGAAGGAATCGAGAAGAAAAGAAGAAACAATCCCATAACAACGTATCATGTGTCCCTCTCGTTAGACGTCACACACGACTGATGTTGTTTCCTTTATTTCTGTCGTTCTGTCACATGATAACAAGTCATCTTTTTCGTGATGTATTACACTGTGCGGACAAGGCAAAGCTATACAAGGTCTATGACAAGAATACACACACACAGAGGTCTAGTATTGGAACAAAGGCTGTGTGTGATTAATGCCGCAGACTATGTGTCATTAATCACCTTTATAAATAACTACGAAAGGCAGGTGCATCACACCTCTGAGACGACCATATGTGAAATACATAAATATATATATATATACACACACGCACGCATAGAGTATATAGGTGCACACAGTTGTTCTCTCTCGCAGCAGACGAAGATGCATCACAGTTGCTGTGCTCATCACTGTGTGTGTGTGTGTGTGTGTGTGTGTTACCTGGCATCTGCCTCGCTGTAGTACTCTCTGGCTACAATGTCCTCAAACAGTTCTCCTCCTGTCACCCTGTTGTAGGACAATGTTTGAGTAAGTTTCGGCCTCCTCTTTGACAAAAAAAGAGCCAACATTTATATTGAAAACCTACACAGTTCTGGACATCTTCAAACAATTAAAAAGTAGGCAAAGGTGTGTTCCTTTGTGTGCGTCAACGTGTGAGTGAGATCAAACTAACTTAAAACAGTACAAGAAGTCAAAAGGGAAAATGAACACAAGTCATGTAAAACTGGCACGGTGAATATGATCATCTGAGAACGCACGCGTGACAGTTTCTTACTCACAGATCAAACACCAGATAGTGGAAACCCTCTTCTGATATGCTGTCATGGAGTCGCACTGTAGAGGAGGAGGTTTAACAAAAAACACACAAACACAGAGCAGAGGAGGGAATGAGACAGAGGAAAAAGCAAAATGAACGATAGATCATTTGATAATTAATTCACTACTCATCATTTACAACTCCCTTTTCTTTGCCCTTCCTGTGGTTGTCTAGTATATATGATCATGGTATTAATAAATATTTAATATGAGGACTACTCTGATCCTGACAGCTTAGATTACTAAGATTTTGTATCGATATTGTGTAATTAGTCATGTCCCCAAAGCCCCAAGAATATAGAAAGATGACATGTCTCTGTGGTGCCTCCAATATAGCATACATTGACTTTAATTAACATGCACTATTTAAGATGTGTTTATAAATCAGAATTTAAGATAACGGAGCAAAGGGAGAACAAAGTGTGAACAGAACAGAAGAGAGAGCAGAGATAGTTCTACCAATGAGAACAAAAGAGTATAAAGGGTCAGTAGTTTAGAGAGAGGCTGTAAAGCTCCTGTGTCTTTGTGATGACACACCTGAGAGCACACAGATACATCATCATTAGATACCTGCACACACACACACACACACACACACACATATACACTTGTTCTCTCATATCTAGAAGATAAATGGCCGTAGCAGGAATCACTAGAGACCTGAACAAAATATAGTTTTCATTGTGTCAGTGTTCCTGCACCTCACCGATGTTGGGGTGCTTCAGTAGACGGCAAATCCTCGCCTCTCTCTCCAGCTTTTGATGGTCTTAAAGAAAAGACAGAAAAAACAGGAGATGAAAACGGAGAGATTGTTCTGAACCTCATTATTATTCCCGACTGTTGGCTTTCCGAATCATCCTGAAAGTTAGTCTTGACTCAGTGAAAGAACCCAGGCAGCGTCAGTGTCAGTGTGTGTTTCTGCACCTGACAGTCACACTGTCCTGTGTGTGTGTATTTATTTGTGTGTTTCCTTATCAGAGCAGGATTATTCTACCTGATATGTGCTTGGTTACGTGTCACAAACAGGCAGACAACAGTGAACAGCAAGTCAGTCAGTCAGTCTGTCAGCAGCCACAGTATAGGATCAGGCAAGAGTGCTCACCAGTGTCAGGGCCAGCATGAGCTATTTAAATGTAACTATCAGGAATATTTAACTTGCTATGAAAGGTGATCTGGCAGAAGAAATAAACTAACCATAAGTATTATTGTATAGTATATTGTATGAGTATAATCTCTTTCAAATAAAAATGTGTAGTAGAAGACTTTTATATGTGCTTTAGGCAAGAGCCTTCTTCATGGAGACCACCATAGTGCCACAGTGTTTCTACAGTGTCCTGAACAGTGTCTGGAAACTTTCAACACGAACAAAGAAAAACTCCATTTGTTATAAATCTGCAATCTCACTAATCCTATCCATACATACTGTACCTTTAACATTTCTTTGCTCACTTATTTTGTCAAAATAATTAAAATGATCCATCAAACATCTGGGCCGGGCGCTATGGTTGAAATCAATGAAAAAAATGTTTTCTTTATTGTTATACAATATATACATCATAATGTACTGAAATGTAACTTCTTTTCTTTCCATTTACCCATATGAATACAACACCATCTTCAGGGTGATAATGCATCACAACAGATATATCCCATCAGAAGGCCAGTGATTTGAAACAACTGAGTATGAGCAGCAGTGACTATAATGTGTAGTTAATTGCAGTGTGGTGTTGGGCGGACTGTTTCAGCCTCTCCTCTGGACATATAGAGAGCAAGAGTGTGTGTATGTGTGTGTGTGTGTGTGTGAGAGAGAGAGAGACAGAGAAGCAGCAGAGTCTATTTTTCAGGGGTTTTTTTTTTCATCAAATAAAATAGGACGCCTATTTTTTACTCTCGTCCTTGCCTCCTTCCTCTGCCCTTCTCGATGCTATGGAAACTGTGGACTCGGTGCAGCTCACAGCCAAGTCCAACACCAGGCAGCTTGTTCCCATAGGTACAGGTATCTGATTGCTTGTGATTGTGTAGTGCATGTGTCAGAACTGATAAACAGACAAACTCAGTGTATACTTTTAATGAAAAATAACTCGTCGTGCCCTCTCATGAAGGACCGCGTGTGCAGACGGGCAGCTATAGTTCATCGACTTGTGCTAAAGAGGAGACAACAATGTAAATAGACAGCAGATAAAGTGAAAACGGACTTCTAACACAAGGCGGGTGCACACTGCTGCACACAAACCCTAGTGTAGTTCTTTTGTGTGGTCACAAGTCTGCCATATGGCCTGTGAGAAGATTCCAGTTTTGGTTTTGTTTGACTAGCAGCTTCAGAGACGAGCAGACAGAGAGAGAGAGAATCCTCACAAAACAACAAGAGCAGCTAAGCCATGATTTTGTGATTAGCAGGATTCTCTGGGCAAGGTCACTCGTCTTGCTATCTCTGCCTCAGTCTTCACATTTTATTCAGAGGTACATAAATCAATTTTCTTCTCCCTTTCTTACTCACAATAACTTTTCCTTTCTTTGCTAATTTAATAGATTCATATAAGCGTTCTAATGTGTAAAACGTAGTTGAAATTCAATTTTACATGTATATTTGGCTGAAATTGAAGATAAAATAATTGTATGGATTTTTGTTTTTCATTACCACAGAAAGAGCCTTTTACATTTATTTCAGGAGACAGGTCATTTGGACCACACTATTTTTGGAATGGCCCTTCTTCTTCTTCTTCTACTTCTCGTCCTCTTCTTCTTTCGCCCTCTTCTTCTTTCACAGTGGATCATCTGCCTCCATCTTGTCCTATCTCTTGTGTCCTCCTCTGTAACACCACCTGTCCTCATGTCCTCTTCACAACATCCATGAACCTTCTACGTGGTCTTCCTCTTTTCTTCCTGTCTGGCAGCTCCATCTTCAACATCCATTGTCCAACATAATCACTGTCTCTCCCACGTGACCAAACCATCTCAACCTTCCCTCTCTGACTTATCTCCAAACCGGTCAACCTGAGCTGTCCCTAAAATATGCTCATCTCTAATCCTGTCCATCCTTTTCACTCCCAATAAAAAGATCAGTATATTCAGCTCTGCCACCTCCAGCTCCACCTCCTGCCATCTCCAAGACATACATCATGGCAGGTCTCACTACCGTCTGTAACATCCTGAGTAGTCTTGTGTTCTGTTTCCTGTTTTATTTTGAAATAATTACATTGCCTCTCGTTTCAGCGCCTGCTTCCTGTAAAGTTTCCCTCCTCTGTGATTACCTGATGTGTTTCACCTGTGCATCGTTATCCCTCCACCTGTGTATATAGCCTGTGTGTTTGCTGTGTCTGTTGCGAGTTTGTCTTGTCTGCTGACCGTTAAGCATCCTTACCCTCATTTAAGAGCAGTGACTAGCAGCCTTTTGAGCTCTTTTGTATTTTTGTGTCTTTTGTTGGCTTGTGCTTCTTGGAAACCTGTTTTGTTCAAGACCAGTAGAAAGTGTTTTTCTCTTCCAACAGAGACTGTTGATGAGTTGTGCCTTTGAGTCCACATCCAGTGTTTGTTCAGCCTGACACTGTCTCAACTTAAAGAAAGATCCGAAAATTAGAATATAAAAGAATGTCTTGCATTGTCCAGATAGTTGTGATTTTACATGTCACACACATATACAAGATCATTAGTAGTAGTACATGAAGTTAGGCAAATGTGTAAATATAGATTTATTTAACATGAGGCCTTTGTATAAGCTTCTTTTAAATTGTGAAAGTGGTGCAAACTGAATAGCAAGCATTATATTTTTATATTTCAGGCCTATGTTATAAAGATATAATAATGATTGATGTTTGAATAATGTTTCATAGGACAGTTGACAATTAATAAATCACACATACATAAGCAGGTCATGTTCGACTGGTAGTATTTTTCACTGTACTGAAACTGTAAATGTCATCAAACTGCCTCACCCCTTCTTTTCCAACACATCCACCCCTCTCTCCCCCTCTCTCTCTCTCTCTCTCTCTCTCTCTGAGTGAATGTTGGGAGTGAGCGTGGCTGAGAGCGTGGTCAGGGTGAGTGTTTTTTCAAACTTTTCTGACTTTTTCTATAATCTTCTTTTTGCTGCTTGGTGGTTTTTTGTTGATATTTAATTTTTCTTTTGTGACCACTGATTTTGAGTTGTTAATAGTTTATAGTTTTAAAGTTTTTTGTGTTTGACGGTGGCTGCCGCCGGCGCTGCAGCCAGGCAGGTAATGGCAGCACCTGGAGTCTCCGGGCTGGAGAAACTGACTCGCCGACATGCCGTAAGACTGTGTCCGGATGTCGGCGTGTCAGTGGAGGCGTGTGGCCTGGCTGTGGGTGCAGTAGTGGGCTACAGCAGAGTAAAATCCGCCTCAAGGATGAACAGTGCTGTCGTCATTTTTTTGGACAGCACTGATAAAGTGAACGAGCTGGTTGAGAGCGGCGTGGTGGTGGACGGCTCTCTGGTGCAGGTGTTGCCTCTGGTAACACCTGCAAAAAAGATTATTATTTCAAACGCACCGCCGTTTTTGAGCAATGAGGCTCTAATGAAGGAACTGTCGCGGCACGGGAAACTCGTGTCCGCGATAAAGATGATTCCGCTGGGCTGTAAATCTGCTCTCCTGAAGCACGTCATGTCTTTCAGGAGACAGGTATTTATGATACTCAAGGACAACAGATCCGAGTTAAATCTGGCTCTGAAGTTCAGGGTAGATGATTACGATTATACAGTTCACGTCACGTCAGATTCTCTCCGGTGCTTTGGTTGCGGGGCAGAGGGACACTTGGTCCGCTCATGCCCGAGAAGAGCAGGTGATCGCCGGCCTGACGCTGCTGCTGCTGTCGCTACAGCGGAGCCGCCGCTCAGAGCCGACGGTCCCCGCGAAACACAGACACACACACCACAGACACACACACCACAGACGCAGACACACACACCACAGACACAGACACCACACACACAGACACACACACCACAGACACAGACACCGCACACACAGACACTCACACCTGAGACACAGACACCGCACACACACACACCTCAGACACACGCGGAGGCACAGAGTGACGCAGCACACATACAGACAGGGGAAAGCCCAGATGGACAGAGTGTCCAGACAGAGTCCTCTGCAGCCAGAGGACAGACAGTCACCAGAGTGGCAGAGGCTGCTCTGGAGTATAACGATGACATTGTTGACGACTCAATGGGTGAAATAATGAAGTGTTCGATCAAACGAAAAAACCCTGAAACTAAAGTAACCACCAAAAAAAACAAGAAAATGTCGAAAGTTAATTCACAGGTGTCCTCTGAGGGGTCAGAGGACAACACACGGGAAGACACACTGGGTGACACATTGGAGGACACACAGGAAGACACAGTGGGTGACACACAGGAAGACACACTAGAGGACACACTGGGGGACACACAAAGCACACTGGGTGGTGAAGAAGACACTGAGGTGGGTAGTGAATACTCGTTCTCTCGTGTCAGGAAGTTTCTGGCCGACACTAAAGGAGAGAAGGGAGTGATGGTGGAAGAGTTCTTCCCCGACCTAAAACTCTTCCATCAGTCGGTCAGAACTCTGATGAAAAACAGAGGAGATCTTGGTCAGCCATCTTTTATGGACACTGAGATTTTTAGATTAAAAAAGATTTTAAGTAAAATACGGATCCAGTTAGAGAAAGAGAAGAATGAATGAGTGCGTTTGCTTTTTCTTTCTTTACTTTGCTGAGTGTGTTTTTGTCTGGATGCAGCTTTTATAGAAGGATGTGTGAGTTAAAGCTGGGATCATTAAACATTAACGGTGCACGTGAAGACGTGAAGAGAGCTTCACTTTTCACGCTCATCCGGACTAAAAAGCTAAATGTTATTTTCCTCCAAGAAACGCACAGCACCTCAGACAATGAGTGTGACTGGAGGAGGGAGTGGAATGGGGAGGTGGTCTTAAGCCACAAGGACAGCAACAGTGGGGGGGTCGGGATTCTCTTTTCTAGAGATTTCAACCCCTCTTCGTACTCTGCAGATGAAATCGTCCCTGGACGACTTTTAAAAGTCACAGCAGAGTTCGAGAGGACTAAAATGGTTTTTATGAATGTATATGCTCCTGTTCTTGCAGGAGAAAGACTGGTGTTTTTAGATACTTTAAAATCGTCTCTTTTTAACTGTCATGATGACACACATCTGTTTTTAGGAGGTGATTTTAATTGTACAGTGAACCCTGCTTTAGACAGGAATCACTTGGAACCAAACGCTGCTTCAAAAAAGTGTCTAACAAAAATAATAGAGACCTTTGAGCTCTGTGACGTGTGGAGGTCGATCCACAAGAACCAGCGTCAGTACACCTGGGCTCGCTGCAGAGACAACCTGCTGTCGTTGGCCAGACTCGATCGTTTTTATTGTTATGAACACCATGTCAGTGTTTTTAAGAGTTGTTTTATCTGTCCTGTCGGTTTCTCTGACCACTCCCTTGTGCACTGTAAGGTTTTTATTAAAAACATCAAATGTAAGAGTGCATACTGGCATTTTAACACCGCACTGCTGTCAGACAACAGTTTTAGGAATGCACTCTCGTATTTTTGGTTTTATTTTAGACAAACCAAGTCCGAGTACAGCTCGTTGCAGCAGTGGTGGGACATTGGTAAAGTCAAAATCAAACAGCTCTGCTTACAGTTCACTCTCAATGTCACCAGAGACTTGACCAGGTCTATGAAAGATCTGGAGAGAGAAGTGGTGGAGCTGCAGGGTTCAGCAGACTCCACAGGAGATCGAGAACAGTTTAGAGTTCTCAAAGAAAAACGATCAGCTCTGTCAGACCTGCTGGGCGTTCACGCTCAAGGTGCTCTCGTGCGGTCTCGCTTTAACAAAGTTGCCAGGATGGACGCTCCGTCCCACTTTTTCTTTGGGTTGGAGCGTAAGAGCGGACAGAGGAGGCTGATACACTCGCTGAGATCTGCTGACGGACAACTGCTGCAGGAGGACGGGGAGATTCGACAGTGCGCCTCCTCCTTCTACCAAGATCTCTACAAGACAGAGCTCCTGGAGGATCCGGAGGTGGCGCTGTCTTTTCTGGAGAACTTGCCCGGAGTGCTCGAAGGAGACAAGGAGCAGCTAGGGGCACAGCTCTCTGCACAGGAACTACAGGAGGCGCTGCAGAGTCTACAGAGCGGGAAGGCTGCCGGCATAGACGGTCTCCCTGCAGAATTTTATAAGACTTTCTGGACTATACTCGGGGAGGATGTACTGTGTGTCCTACAGGACAGCCTGGACAAGGGACGGCTGCCTCTGAGCTGCAGGAGGGCTGTCCTCACCCTCCTCCCGAAGAAAGGAGACCTGCAGGAAGTGAAGAACTGGCGTCCTGTGTCACTACTGTGTGCCGATTACAAACTGCTGTCGAAAGTCCTGGCAACGAGGCTCCGGAGAGTGATGGACCAGGTCATTCACGTAGACCAGACCTACTGTGTGCCCGGCAGGCTGATATCTGATAATATCACCTTAATTCGGGATGTTCTGGACCTCTCTGGTTCATTAGGCTCAAAGCTTGGGCTGATTTCTCTAGACCAAGAAAAAGCTTTTGACAGAGTTGAACACCTTTACCTGTGGCAGACACTGCAGGCTTTTGGCTTCAGCTCAGGTTTCATAGCTAAGATCAGGGTCTTGTACAATGACATTGAGAGTGTGCTGAAGGTTAACGGTGGTTTGGGAGCTCCTTTTAAAGTTCACAGAGGTGTCAGACAGGGCTGCTCCCTGTCAGGCATGCTCTATTCTCTGGCCTTAGAACCTTTTTTACGGAAACTGAGATCTCGCTTGTGTGGTTTTTATTTCCCTGGTTGTGATCATTGTTTTAAAATCTCTGCTTATGCCGACGATGTCATTGTTTTTATAAATAACCAACAGGACATCGAAGTTCTGAGCAAAGCTGCTCATGACTTCCAGAAAATCTCCTCTGCTAAGGTCAACTGGGAGAAGAGCGAGGCCTTGGCAGTTGGAGATGGACCTGAGAGGGAGCTGCTTTTACCAGGAGGACTAACGTGGCAGAGAGGAGGTTTTAAATACCTCGGGGTTCACCTTGGTGACGTCACCAACACCTCCAAGAACTGGGAGAATTTTATCGAAAGGGTCGAGGGTCGTTTTAACAGGTGGAGATGGATTCGTCCAAAAATGTCTTTTAAAGGTCGGATTCTTGTCATCAACAACCTGGTTCCCTCCATGCTGTGGCACCGCCTGATGTGTTTGGACCCCCCTGAGGATGTGCTCTCCAGAGTACAGGCCGCTCTGGTGGATTTCGTCTGGGACCGTCTTCACTGGGTCCCACAGAGCGTCCTCTTCCTACCCAAAGAAGAGGGGGGTCACAACCTGGTCCATGTGGCGAGTCGGAGAGCTGCTTTCAGACTCCAACACATCCAGCGTTTTTTAACAGGACCCACGGACTTAGTCTGGAGACCGGTGGCTCGCACCCTACTGGAGCGGTGCAGTGGACTAGGCCTGGCTGAGACCCTGTTTTTAATGGATCTACGGGATTTTAAGCTGAACAACTTCCCCACCTTTTATAAAGGACTTTTTAAAGTGTGGGGCCTCCTCAACAAAGAGAGGCGAGCAGGAGGAGGAGCTAACTCTCTGTTTTGGCTTTTAAAGGAACCGGTGACTCTGGGAACACGGTTCCGTGGTGTAGTGGGTCCGTCCCTGCTACAGAGACTATGCGCGGCAAAAATCCTGACACTGGGTCAAGTGGCGGAGGTTTGCGGCCCGCGGTTGGACAATGAGATCGGTCTGGCCCAGCGTCTCGAAACCAGGTCAGTCAGGGTGGTCAGTCTCCTGCTGAAGGACTGGAGGCAGCAGTTGACTGATTCTGAACTCTGTCTGATCTCGGACTACTGCAATGGACAAACGCAACCGGACTCTACAGACCCTTTCCCTGAACTCACCATCTCACCTGTTTTTAAGTGTGATGTAAACATTCTGCTGCAGATGAACAAATCCAACAATTACAATCTGTGCAGTGTAACAGGGAAGGTCATGTACTATGTGATGGTGAAGGTTTTAAACCAGAGTAGACTGAGAGACAGAGTGGACACTCCATGGAGACACCACCTGTCCCTCACAGAGGATCTAAGGCCAGAGTGGAGCTCACTCTACAAACCACCGTTAACTAAAAAAGCAGCAGACTTACAGTGGAGGGTTCTTCATGCTGCTGTAGCAGTGAACGCCTTCATCTCCATTGTCAACCCTAATGTCACAGACACTTGTCCTTTCTGTCCACAGAGAGAAACTGTCTTCCACTGTTTCTTGCACTGTGTCAGACTAACTCCTTTGTTCCACTTCCTGTCTCACTTGTTCTCGTTATTCACTGAGACTTTTTCCTCTTGTGTTTTTATTTTTGGTTTTAAATACACGAGGAAAAACAAGGGCAAATGTCAACTGCTGAACTTTTTAATTGGTCAAGCAAAACTGGCTATTTATGTTTCAAGGAGGAACAAAGTGGAAAACTCACTTGATGTTGACTGTCAGCAGATTTATGTTAGGATGTTAAAAACCAGGATAAAGACTGACTTTGTTTTCTTCCGCTCAACGAACAACACGGAAGATTTTTTAGAAACATGGGGAGTGAAAGACGTGTTGTGTTGTGTGAATGATGGAAAATTGTCTTTCTGCAACAGTCTGAGTTAAATGGAGTTTTTTTTTCTTTTCTTTCGTATTTTTTACTTTATTTCTCCATGGTCTAAGTTTTAAGTGCAGAACACAACTAATTTTTTGTTATTGTTCATGTTTCTGAGCAAATAAAGAAGTTTAAAAATCAAAAAAAAAAAATCTCTCTCTCTCTCTCTCTCTCTCTCTCTCTCTCTCTCCTCTACAGGTAGTCCACCTCTCAGTCGGCTGGACAACTGTTGTCTAGCAACTCCTGCACCAATCAGTGTCAGGCCTCTCCTCTCCTCTGCAGTGGAACCAGCCTTGCATGCAAATGGACAACATTGCGAGTTCACACACAACTGTGAAACTCCATAGAACTACAGACAGACAGACAGAGAGGCGAGCAGAAGTGACAGATCCTAGAGAAGGAGGAGACAAAATTGAATATAACTCTGGAACATCAAACTCTAACTTGGTTTAAACTTAGTTGTGGTTTTCTATAATATACTGTAGATTACACAAAAACACAACCAAATGTGTAATATTTGTCTACATACACAATATATCTGCATTATAGCCTATATGTACCTGAAATGATGCCTGAGATGCACTACACATTTGCTATTGTTTGGAATATCTGTACACTAAAAATAATTCCACACATCAAGGTCTTAAAAAAAAAGTTCAGCAACTACTATAGTTTTAATGCTGTTGGTTTGAGGTTTGCTCACATTCAGGCACAATAGGCCCAAGTATCCAAGGTTTACCTGATGTTATCCCTGCATTATGTTGTATTCATTTGTGTTGTGCTATTTTTATGACAATGGCACTGTCACAAGGCTGCCAATAGGTGTGATTATCTGAACGTTCTCCCTACAGAGCACATTGTCCTTTTTCTTTTTTTTTTCTTAATAGTCACATAAATTACATTTCATACCATTGCCTGCCTGAACAAATTTTCCAACCAACCAATTTTACGAGTTTGGAGAAGTGGGAGAATTTCTTACGAATTTGTTTCATCATTAACTTGTTTGGTATTACAAAAACCTGCTGAACACAGCATATTAGGTAATGTATTTTCTTGTGAAAGCTCTCGTGAAAGAGTTGGGAGCTGTGTTTTGCCCAAAAATCCCCCCAAAAAATAGTAGGCCACAGGGGGACAGATTTGTGTGGTCTGAATCTTTTTTTTTTACAGCTCAAACCAGGAAGACATCTTTTTTTTTAAAGCTGACCCCAACAAACCCTTACTGTGTTTCCTTTTCTGCCCATCACTGTTGTTGCGATTCCTCTTTCAGGTTCTGATGTGTCATGTCCACAACCACTTGAGTGGCCTCTCTTCCTGTGTATTTAAGACCTTTTCTGGCAGAAACACTGACATTGTCAGGACCAATAGTCCTCATGGAGACCAAAACCTGGTCCTGAGGCATTTCTGAGGAACTAGTTAAGTTTAGGACTAAGGTTTGAATTGTGATTAATGTTAAGTTAAGTTGAGTTAAGCTAGTTAAGGTAAGGGATAAGGTTTTGGTTACTCTGTCCAGATGAATGGAAGTCAATGCCAGAAGTCCATGACGATAAGTAAGAATAATAAATATATTGTAGTATATTGAATAGACACAAGGGGGCAACTCTGTTGTTTGCAAGTAAAAGTACTACTTCTCAACTCATTCATAATGTCCTGAGTAGTTAATGGTCTCAATTGCAATCGAAGATCTTCTTCAACAGAACATGATCTCCTGTGGAAAACTTTAACATGGCGCCGGTCAAATCTCAAATCTAAAGGCTACAAAATGGGAGTTTGGATTCTTCTTATTACAGATTCTCTATATTAACCATTTGTCACTTGATCCTAAACCTACAGCGTGCACACACACACACACACACACACACATTTGCCAGCCACAAACACACACACACAGGGTGGTTGGAATTACTCTGCTTCAATTAATTAAGAGTTTTAATTAGAACGATGTTATGGGTTGAATATAACATCCTCTGTGGCCAGCAGTTAAATAGTCCTGCTCCAAATATGTTTCCCTTCCACCCCCGCTGAACAGCAGATCTAATTCAACCATCCAGGATGCTCTGACACTGTCACTCTCTGGTTCCCAACAGCGAAAGAATTATGGGACTGATAACTCCTTTGCCTTGTCGTCTGAGGAAAAACAAAAGGCGGCATGAGATAAAAGTGCCCTCAGAGTATTGCTGGAGGTTTCATGACATGAGGTAATGCCGTCCTTTATCTTTTTACAGTGTAATGAGGAGAGAGACACAGACTAATATGTAAAAGTAGACTCTTCTGCGAGGCATCCTGATCCACATGTTCATACTGAATATACTTTCATACAGTGAATCTACTCTTCAAGGTGTTCTTTTTAATGATTACATTGTTCAGTTCACATTTACAGTATTGTAGTATTGGAATCATGTAAAGTGAACTGAAATCACTGGATTTCTGCCATTAGTCTCAGCCAAGTTCAGGCTCTTTACCTGTTTACTTCTCCCTTGCTCTCTGTGCTCATATATATACAGCATTTTAATGCAGCCCAATTCCCAACAAAGCTGTTCTCATTTACTTCTTCTTGCTTTTTTCAGAAAGACCATGAAACAGTGACAGAATCATGGCCAATTAAGACATATCCAACAACCCTTTCCAAGCTACTCCCAAAATGCTGCTCTGCACTGCTAACGCGTTGATTTTAGAACCACAAAAAATCACCACACGAATCGTTAAAGGAAGCAGCCTTACGACTCCAATTTCCAATAAAATGACATGAAAACAGGGAGAACACTCAACCTTTAACACTTGGCTTGTCAGCTGGCAGTCATGGATATTTAAGAATGAAATTTTCCCTTACTTTCCCTTAACTTAAAGTTCCAGTGTGTAGCATTTAGTAGGGTTCATGAGCAGAATCCCATAAATGCTTATTGCTACAAAAATATAAATTTTTTTTTGTAGCTTTGTGTCACCATGTTAATTAATAGAAAACTGGAATCACTACCCAGCAGTGGTTTGCCTCCTCTGACAAATTTAGAGACTATTTCTTTTTCCAAATTAATCTAACATGCAATTACACACGACATTTAATAATCAAGAGGCCAAAAAACATGTTAATATATCAACCCGAGATCTCGACTTACTAAATTAGAAGAAATTCCCTCTTAAAGTGTCCTAAGACGAAAAAACCACGAAAGGGTTTATCTGTAGGGAAGGCTAATACATAGCTTAATATAGCTACCTAGTGTATACACTGTAATTACTGCACATCAAAGTGTGCAAATGTAAGCGAACAGTCAAAACACACTGCTGTTGCTAAATACTGCCTGTATTTATGGCTTCAAACAAGCCTCTAGAGTTGAGACTGTGCCTGAAGTTTCCCATTTCTTCTTTTATATGAAAGTGGAGAGAAGCATTCACGTGAATGTGAGCTACACTGCTCATACTGAAGCTACTTTTGTTCTTCAAATTCTCTATTTCTGCTTCTGCTTTTGTGGACATCCGGAAGGAAGAACATCTAATGTTTGCAGTTGATATTTTAGAAATGGAAAATGTTTTTGTGACTGAACAACAGTGGTGTTAGAAAGCATCCATCCATCTCCATCCGCTCAGTGTTGAGTGAAGCACAAAGACTTTATTGTTATTATCAACATTATTATCGTGTCTGATGTGGAACTGCCTATAACTCTAAGCATTATTGACATGGTGCTGGTGGAAAGTTAATATACCTAACCCACACATGCAAACACATCCGTATAATAATCAAAAAAACAATCCAATTATTTTCTTATTTGTCATATTGTCTAGAATAGCCTCTGTCTATCAGCAGCTTTTCTGACACCCTGTTTCACAGCTATGTGTTATTTCATAATTGAACAGGTTTGATAAAGATTGGAATTGTAAAAAATTGTAAAGTATCAAGAAAAGGAGACCAGCTTTCAAATATGAAAATGTAGAGACGGGTTTGACAATGAGGAAACCAAAACACTGTACTTGAACACAGACAGAGGCACTAATATGTAACAGAGAATCCCTTTGCTTTCTAAAGTAACCATTACCCTTGTTAATCATACTGGAGGTGGTTTCTGAACATCAATCATTTTCATATTGAAATCCTGACATTTCAAAAATGCTACTTTGATTATAGTGCACAACATTGCAAGAGCTGAAAGTTAAATGTCAGCCTCTGACGCAGACCGGAGCTTTTTTGTTGGATTTGTGTAATGTCTAACTTAACTACCTATTAATATCTATATAGCAATCTGGAATATATATTTTTAGCCAATATCTTTTGGGGAAGACAGACGATGAAGAAAGTCATTTTAATTATTGAGATATAGAGCAGTGTGTCTTTCAAAAAGGGCTATGATTAAAAAAATGGTGGTTTAGCAAAAGAGTGCTGTACTGCCTTAATCCGTTTAATCATTTAAATGTTATCCTACAATCCACTTAAATTGTTTAAAACCAGCTATTTACAGTTATTTTCCCCACATTTCATGAATAATACACACATTAACTATTACAAACAGAGACACTAAAGATGCAGACAAACAACCCTGCTACAGTTTCAGCCTCAATGTCATGTGTTTTCGACTCCCTAAAGTGCACTTGCAATCTGGTTAGGCAGACAGGTAAGCGTCGACTGAAACCAAAAACCTATTGGAATATGTCGATACTGTGTGTGTGCGTGTGTGTGGCTGTGTGTTCTTGTATCTTTGTGAGGACCAAAAAATGTGTAAACCATAGGGAGTGAGGTTATTTTTGGGAAAGTGAGGACATTTTGGCTGCTACTTTTGGGGGGTTAAGATCTGGCTTTAGTGTTAGGGTTGGAATTGAGATTAGGTTATAGGGTTATAGTTAAGGTTAGGGGATAGGGGGTGCATTATGTCTATGAGGGTCCTCACTACGAATGCTATGCAAATGTGTGTGTGAGAGATTGGGAGAGACACAGAGACACTGAGAGTGAGAGAATGACCAGCATTTATTTTTAGCATTAGTACCCAGTGAATCATGTGATCCCCCTTCCACCCACAGAGTCGTCCTTCTCTTCTCTCTCATTTCTCTGTCCCTCTCCCCATCTTATTTCCTCCCGTGCAGTCACATCGCCTCTCCCTCCTTCCTCTTACTTCAAAGTGAGGTGAGACAGAGTCATGGTGACACCGGCGAAACAGCAAGAATTAAAATGATAAGACGGGGAAGGAAGGGAGGGAGGGAACACAAATCTTTAGCTTACCGAACAGACCTGACAGAAGAAGCCACTTAAGCGACAGGATGCGAAAAAAAAGAATAGATGCACTGATTGGGGCGACAGTAGCTCAGTGGAAGAGCGAGTCGTCTTACAAATTGAAGGTTGTGGGTTTGATCCCAGGCTCCACTGGCCTGCATGCCACTTAACAAGACACTTGAACCCCACATTGCATGAACGGGTATGAAAGATTTACAAACACATACGTATATATACAGTATACATATGGATGCATCTATGCAGTATATGCAGTATAACAGTGAGGCAAACTGGCTTACATCCCAACAACCGCTATCATCTCTGTTACCATGACACCTCCACATTACAAAAATAACACCAGCCTTTGCTTTGAATGTTTCCCCCCCCCCTTGTAAATTTAGCCATACTGTATTTGTTCACTTGTTGTCTCCCACACAGTGTCATGCGACATTTACACAGCAAGATGAGCAAAAAAAAGGATGGATGGATTCAGCAGTGCAAATCTATCCAACTCCTAAGTCAAGCTGAGAAGGTCACCCACATACGCAATCAAGGACATTCATGTGCACAGATAACACACACACACAACAGATGAGGGATTAGACACACGCGAGCATGTGCACACTGCCAGACATACACAGCAGCACGTCACAAGAAAATACAAATTGACAAAAGATACCAGACAATGTAATAGTGACAGGACACTGCATGAAAGGAGAGGACAAATATTCAACGACTGCGAGGGATACAGCAGTGAAGTGTTGACTTTCCATTCCCTCTTTCTGTCTCATTAACTGTCTCTCCCCTTCTGCTTCCTCTTCTTTTCTTCCCTTTTTTCTCTCCACTGCTTCCTCTCATTCACTGCTAACTGTATCATCAGGATTGTAGAATGCAAAGACTGTGTGACTGGTCCAAAAACAAAAACATACACATATGTACACCCGGTGTCATGATCCATGTTCATCACAGCCACCGCTTATATGTATACTCTGACACACACATGAACTGAAGCATCGGCAAGTACACATATGCAGTGTTGGAGGCTGGGGTGGGGGTGGGGTCATGATCCTCCCAGAGAGGAGGGAATCAAAGTTGCAATTCTAGGGCTTATCGCTGAAAGAGGGTAAGACCATATCTGACACGACTGCACATCCAGTGTGTAAACCTCGACACAAACACACTCACAGGAAAAAAAAAAAGGCAAGCAAGAGACTGAGTGTGTGTGTTTGTGTATGTGATCTAGGTACTACCCACATCTTAGGGCCCTAAGCCTGTTTGCACTGTCACAAAATAATTACTCGTAATGTTAATCATTAAATTTTAAGAGGACGACATTTTAAGTTTAGTGCGTGTGTGTGTGTGTGTGTGTGTGTGTGTGTGTGTGTGTGTGTGTGTGCGTGCCCACATGCATATGCGGTGAGATAACCCTTTGCAGTATTTTTGGAAAATCTATCCCAGCATTCATTTGGTGAGACACTGATCTGTCAGCCGAGGATATCTATTACCAACACTGCACTCTGCAAGCTGGAGGGTCAACGTGGGCAGAGGACAGACAGGAGGAGGGAAAGAGCAAAGGGAAGGGGAAGGAGGAAAGAGGGAAAATATAATAAAATAAAAGAAAATGTGTTCTAGCATGAGATGAGCAAAGATAGAGGTAAGAAACAAGAGCAATGGAAGAAGCAAGGCAAAACAGATGATGAGAGTGTGGGTAGGAGCAGCTGGTGAGAAATATGAAAGTGTCATGTAAATCACCCACAAAAATGGCATGAAAGGGGGTGGAAAAGGGAAATGAAAAAATATGCAAATATGTGCATAAGAGCACAGAAGACAGAGACAGCTGAGCAAGACACTATGGGAGCTTCTAGAAAGGAATGAAAAGTAAAATACTGCAAAGGGGGAGGGAGGGTTGCTTGTTACTGCATATATACATACATACCACAGCACTATCACACAAACAAATCATACGAAGGAATCTTTGGGTAGTGGTGCATCGTACAGACAAATCATAACAAATCAGAATTCAGTCAGTAAGCTCAGCTCATGTCTCCACAAGCCTAACTTCTAACTAAGACAACAGTCATCGGTCCTCACTGACAAAACACGCCAACGAGAAGCTGGAACAGCAGAGACATTACACGCCAGTGGTTAGTAGCCACAGATATGCTTTCGGCAGTTCCTGGGTCATGTGCTTGCACGTGCAACATAAGCGCGCGTGTGTCCAAAGCCTGAAGCAACCAGGCCAGCAGCTACAATTACAGTGACGGATGTGAAAGAATTGGGTCGGCTCCACAAGAGCGCAGCCCCTGGGACGACAAGACTAGCCAGAGCCCTGAATCAGTACGGAAACACATGCACGCACGCACACACGCAGGGACACGTGCAAGGTTGCATGCGAAAAAACATTTGCATAGAAACAGAGGACAGATATGAATAACACACAAGAAGAAACGAGACAACGCAGCACAAAAATTGCAAGCAGGCAAACTGCTTAAAAGTTTAGTCAACACTTTTTACTGTAATCAACCAAAACACAGATGAGTCTTTCTCCGGATGCAGTCTCTCATGATGCAGAAGGAGTTCTACTGACATTAAACTCCCATTCAAGTTGAACACACACAGAAGTGGATCAGACATGGGATGCACGATACTATTGGTATCGGTATAAACATCTGCTGTGACATGAGTATGAAAAATATGATGTAAATTTCACTCCATAAGAGACTTCTCCAGTTGGGCGCAGGGAAAAACGTACATATATCAGTATCGGTCATTGGCTCAAGGACGTCAGATATAATATCATGAATCCCTACATCCGAATGTCTGTAGTAATTACCATGTGATCCAGTAGAGGATGCTGTGAGCACAGCTTGGCTTAGATCAGCTTTTTGGGGGCGGGGCCTCTTGGACCAAAAATAAGACAACGATGCTACGATGTTACGTACAAGCTAAGCTGTCAGCAGACAGTCACGAAATCTGACTTACAAATCTGAGGATTCAGCTGTGAGCATTGCAGCCAGTGCCACCCGCGTCAGTGGAGGAGGAATCACAGACGAACAGGTCGAATAAATAATGTTGTCGTGTGCATGTGTGTGTGTGGAGACAGGATGGTGTTATCCAAATGTCAGTGAAGAAATAGTATGTCAGTGTTTGTGCAAGCATGATTTTTGGGAAACGTGACACACATAAACACACCTGTGTGCTGCATGTATCACAGCTCGTCGACACATAACTCAGTGACAGTGTGGTGTGCGTTCCTGTGTGTGTCAGCTGCATGTTTCTGTAAATGTTTACATGAGCGTTTGTGTTTCCTACCTCTCGCAGAGAGCTTCTTGGTGTTGATAATTTTGGCCGCATACTCTTGTCCGGAGGAGATCTTCACACACCTCCTGACCACAGAAAATGCGCCCCTGAAATGAACGCACACAAACACACACATTAGTATAAGTAATCTAATAGACTGTAGATTAACCTCTGCCTTTTCCAAGCATATCAGTGAAGTAACTTGGCATTCTAGAAAGGATGTAAACTCTCCACTCTCTCTGCTGCATCTTTGTTGGAACAAACAGCAGGTTTAGGTGGACAAAGCTATTCTCATTTGTTTGTGTGATAAGCTTCCACTTCAATACATGTATTCTCTGGCTAGTTTGTCCATTTTGGGCTACTGTAGAAACATGGTGGTGCGTAAAGCAAGGCCCTTATAAGTGCAAATAAAAGGACTTATTCTAAGCCCATGAAGTCCAAATGATTTTTGTTTTACAGTGATTATACACTTAGACCTTTATCTAATGGATTTTAAAGTCTTTTTTAACTGATCTACAGTTGAACGTTGCGCTCATGAGGCCAGTAGCCTGTTGATGTCTAGTATCGGCTCAGCTCGCTTGGAACCTTGCCAGAGCAGGTACTAAAGAAAGTACCAGGTACCAGGTACTATCGCAAATGGAAAAGCAAAAAAAAACTTGAAGAGTCGCGTCGTGTAGAGGAAAAGTGCCATACATCACGGTCAAAAAGGCACAGTCACTAGGGGCAATCTGTGGTTTAGTGTTATGCCAATGGACACTTTCATGTGTAGACAACCTTCTGGTTAGAAGATGACCTGTTCAATCTCCAGCCCCTAAAGCTACTGTGAAATGGTCACATTTCTTGCAGTTTATGACTCCTAATCTGGACAGATATCGTTCATGGAAACTGCTTCAGAGTGGTATTTATCAAAACACAGGGAAATGTATCTTCTCTTACCCACCAGTGCTGCTAAGTTATCAACTAAGGCCGTGTACTGGCAAGAATCTGAAGGTACGATACATATCCTCATGCTGGGGTGAGACACAGACAAAAGTGTAGATCCAATGGCAATGCAGCTGCTCACACAGTCCCACTCACACACCACACTTTCATTTTCATTCATTCATTAGTATTACGTCATACCACTAACATCAGCCCACTATTGTTTCATCCTTGCGTTGCTCTGGTGTTTCAGGCACATGCATGAAGATTCCAAAACTAGGTCAGCTATATTTGAGGGAGGAGAAGAGCCGAGTGCCACATCTCTCATCTCTAAACGCAACCATGGAGTAGTTTGCTTCAGCTCCACTCACCTCTGCAGCTGTGTACAGTAAGCCCATTTTACTAAATAACCTCTGTTTGAGACTGTGAATGCCTTTTCTCCACCCATGAACAGCAAAGTTCTGTCTACAGCGCCGCACAAAATCAGAAATATATCACAACACCTAGAAGAACTTGCTTCTGAGAATACTCATTACCTCAAATGAACTATGTTCTTTCAGTGGCTGACAACCGTGACATGATGTTTCTGCACAATGTTGTTACAATATCAGAAAGAAATCAAGCTCTGTGCCCATGTAACCACTAGCTACTGCATACTAATATGTAACAATGTGTACCATGAACATGTTATCTAACATCCTTTGGAGTGAGCAGCTTGCCACTAAAGCTTACCTCTAATTTATAGGGGATTTGGTGAAGGAAATGATCAAAGCAAAACATGTTACATAATCATTTTTAACCGAGTCTGAGACAGTGTGTACAAAATGGTAATGTGTGCTTCTCTGTTTCTAAGTAAATGCAAGAAAACTATGCAATCAGAACATTTAGCTGAAGTCAAATGCGGATCCAAAACTCAACATCATGCATTGTACGAGGAACATCTGTTTATGCATTTACATAAACAGGCTTCACAAAGATTAAAGCATCTTTTCACATGCATTCAGAGAAAGGATATATAGGGGCGACACAGGGTCACACGAGCTGATCAAATGGAGGACCTTGTGTTCAAGCTATTTGATATAAAGTGGATGCAGTATTATATGGAAATCTGCACATCAAAAATATCACTTTGGTGATATATCGTCGTCCTTCCTCCTGCAATACAATAATATAATACGCCAGGGCAAATATCGATACTTCATTTTACAAATGAAGGCGTTGTAAAGTAAACAGTCGGATTGTCAATATATTGATTATCACAGAATCGTTGTTGGTATCACAGACCATCTATCATGTATCACATCGTATCGTGAGGTACGCTGTGACTCCCACCCCTAACTTACTAACTTACTAACTTAGCAATAAGTACTCTCCGACTCGGCCTTGTCTGTGATGGACGACGGGACCGAATGTCTGCTGATTAATTTTTGTAAAGAATGAAAAGTCAACCAGTAGTTACACAAAAACTGTTACAAACGTTTGAATATCAGTAGATATGTAAAATACACGAGCGACTGATGTGATACTGGTGCGTTCTTTAGTTTCATATTTTAATCATTTTTCAAAATGATGCACCTTGTAAAGGTCTATTAACTTCATCATTATAACATGGTCAAAAACAACGGGCATCAGGGTTGTGGCTTCTTTTTCCTTGTATGTGTGTGTGTGTGTGTCTCTGCATGTCAGTGTGTGATGGGTTGCAGGTGTGCATGTTTGACTTAATGACGTGTGTGACGTGGATCCTGGGAGCTGATTGGCCGTGCACAGGAGGTTCCAGTATAAGAGGCGTGATCATCCCAGCTGCTGTAGGCTTCCTTTGAACCCCTCACAGCCAGCAGACATTTTGTGCTTGTTTTTAAAATAAACCTTAAAAATGATTTGTTTTGCATGTTGCTGGTGGTTTATTGGAAATTGGGAAGAGGGGAGTCTCCACACTCATGTTGTGATTAGGTTTTCCCCTAGGCCTTATCGTAACAGGGCATCTACAGTAGTGTATATAAGTGTGGTGGAGTGGTGCTGCACCCAGTACGAGGATCAGGTGAGTTAGCATAAAAGCAATATGGCTGCATTATTCATGACAGATGGTGTAAGATGAACACAGGATTTAATCATAAAAGCAGGATGCTGAGGCTGAAGAGGAGTTCCCTCCCTCTCACTATAGAAACACAGGCTTTCATCACAGGGATGATGGGAGATCAGTTCATCCAGATAGACTTCTAAGTGGTGGCACACTCTCATCCTCTCTCACTCTCTCTCTGCTTTAGCTCATCATCAGCCATGGCTGCAGATGCTCTATCTGAGACTGTGTGCAATGAGTGCCTGTCAAACTGCAGGTCATGTGCATGATTACACAAATGTAGCTACACATAGAGAGAGAGAGAGAGAGAGCATCTTACAAACCAGCTCAAACACACATGCAGGTGTTTCTTGTATTTGTGGCTTTGTGAGGACCCAACATTATGGACATTATGGCTGGTCCTCACATCAGTATAGGGCTTTTTGGGGGTTGCAACCTGGTTTTAGGGTTAGAATTGGGTTTAGGCAAAGGTTAGAGTTTTGTGAATGCATTATGCATTACAGGAGGGTCCTCACTGGACAAAGCGGAATGGATGTGTGTGTGTGTGTGTGTGTGTGTTGGGGCTAAGGAATCCCCTGCCTGTGTCTGATAATTGACCGCAGCTTGGTGGTTTGGAGAATGTGTCATCGCCTACGAGGCCTACATGCTGTCGCATTACAGTGTGTATTTCTGTCACACAGAGGGGAGGAGGATTGGGGAGAGAGAGGGGGGAGGGGAAATGGAGAAAGAGGAGGTGGGTGACCAAAACCTCACCTCTCTCTATCTCGCTCTCTTTTACACATACACACACACACACACACACACCCACACACACACATACACCGTTGCATTTCACTCAGTTCAATTTGTAACATAGGCCGAAATGCATATATGGCTGCACAGGATGGATGCAGGCGAATGATGACGCGCTCGACTCGACACCTTCATTCGTTATCATAAAACGTAAGCAGGACTTCAAATGTGGCATAAAGGCAAATGGGGTGCAATTGCACAGACCTGCACTATGCATGACACACTGTGTGTTTTATATGTTTTTAAATATATATATATGTGTGTGTCATTCATGGACACAGCATCATTGCGCGCACACGCACACTCGCTAAAACGCACAGATATTATGTGTCCTTAAACCACGGCGGCCTATTACATAACAGGTTGACATTTCATACAGGGATGATGCCAGGTGATGATAAAAAAAAAGAAAAAGAAAAGACATGCTTCCTTACTTCCCCAGCTCTTCGAACAGCTGATATTCGTCGGTAAATCTCGTGCAGATCGTTAACGCCATCCTGAAGGAGTTGCCAAGGAGCAGACGCTGCACTCACAGACCTTCTCCACCTCACACACTGCCGTCAACACCACCCGGGTTTTGTCCTGGACCTGCAAACCAAACGGGGGGATTCATGCACCGCTGAAGCGCATCGACAGGAACTGGGATAAAGGATGAAAAAAAACAACAACTACGGCCTCTGCGAGTTCTTCAGTCTGTTCTTCTTGCAGGATCGTTTGCGGTTTCTTTATAGTCTTCACAAGTACCAGCTTGTCGGAGCTCGTGGACGCAGCATTTTGTGTATGAGGGTAAATCTGTGCATCCAGCGCTGTGAGTGTTTCCTCTGCGCGCGCCAGACACCGCACTACCGCACCTACCACCCACCGTGGAGTGGGCTCAGTCCCGCCCCCTTGCTTGCTGGCATCCTCAGCGTGGCCAGTAATAATAATAATAATAATAATAATAACAGTAATAATGATATATATGTGTTTGTGTGTGTATATATATATATTCATATACATATAGTGTACATACAGTGCTGCACAAATGTCTTAAGCCAATATTAGATTCGTTGAGTGCGATTAGATACTATAATTACTAAATATCATTATTTCCCAGTCTCGTAATTAGAATACAGTCATAAAATGCAGGAAATAATTTACGCCGTATTAAAAAAACAACAACAACAAACAAGCCTGGCTCTTTTAAATAGCTATAAATGAAATGTGGAGCCCTGATTAATTAATTAACACCATGTATTCTGGACAAGTCATAACTTTGCATCAGCAAAAGGAAAAGACCACATCAGCTCACGAGACAGACTGGACAGACTTGTTCTCCTGACCTCAAGTTTCTTATCATATTTCGAACAGCAAGACCCAGTTTCCTGTCAAATATAACTAATTCATCAAATTTGGAAGTGTAAAAAGCATAATCAGAGTTATTATCACTGACCGTGTCATAGCAGCCACCCCAAGAACACACAGACAACCCAAGAATTATGATCTCATAACCAATACAGGCTGTCTTGGTTATGAGATCATAATTCTTTTCTCTCTTTTTTTGCTTTCCTCATGCATACCTGAGTGCAAGAAGCAACTGTGTTTTAAAGGAACTAAAATCTCACACTGACAGTAAGTTATGACCAGACCTCAGCTAAACTCTTGTTCCTCTTTTTTGGGGGTCATCTCTTCTCTGTGGGGGAAATTTTGTGATTTGGATGACCGGAGGATGTGATCACAATGGAAATTTACTGTCTTTCTTTGAATAGATTGATGCATGTGATGCATGTGATGCATGGTATGGCATGCCAGGCGGCATGTGACAAGAATCATTTACGAAACCAATGACAAGATCTATTGGTCTTTCCCTTGATTTAAAAATGGGGATATGTACATTACAGCAGTAATAATTTAACACACAGGCTTAATTTAACACACACACTTGTTTGCACAGCTATTGTTCTTAGGATACTCCATGTTAATGTCCAACTCCAACCTTAAACTTAACCACAATTCAAACCTTCAGCCTGAACTTAACCAGTTCATCAGGAATGAGGTTCTGCCTCATTAGGACCAGGCTTTGGTTTCCATGAGGACTACTGGTCCTGACATGGTCAGTGTTTAACAAATACAAGGATACACACACACACACACACACACGGTAGCGAGGACACAGGATAACAGGATCATGGTGTCAGACGGGAAGTCTGTGTAGAAGAATTATGAAATCTGGTAGACACATGTGCGGATATTCCACAACTTTCCAGTGTATTCATCTGGATTTAATTAAGAGTTGGAAATCACAAAACTGATTCCAGTCACTTTGCATCAGTTCTGTTTAAAGAATCCCACTCACTGAGTTCAAATAGGCCTCTGAAAATACAACAGGTGAAGTTATCTCCATTCAATATCTCCACACAAGAACCAGTTCACTTAATTACACAAGTAGCTCAGCTGCATTTTATTTATTTAGGCATAAGCACACTAATGCGCTGCTTGGGGCCCACTGGTCACCCAAGGGGCTCTCAATAGCATGTATAAAAAACAACATCATTTGAATATGAAAGTGCAAATGAATACCAAGCTTTAAAAAAAACAAGAGTGAAACTGATATGAAGTTACATTTGTATCAATAATAGTTGAACATAGGTGACTCCAAGGTGGTGGGAGGGAAGGCCCCCAAATCTAATTCTGCTTAGGGCCCCATAAAGGCTTGAGCCGGCACTGCATTAACTCTTATTTAAAGCAGAAGAGGATTTCCCTTTTAAATCACCTTTAAATACTCTGCATTATTAATGCATGTGGGAATATGGTAAGGCCCTGTGGCAAGAGAGTATTGTCATAACACAAGTTGCATCATGTGGTGGAGCTCTCTACTGTTGCCTGCAGTCATGCAACAAAAAACAGGTTAAATTCCGTCGATCGTGTACGTCATGTGTGAGGATTTATTGATATTGAAATCTATCTATTTGATTTCAGTTTGAGACATTTGTTGTAAAATGATAAAGCCCGGGGCAATTGAGAGTGTTACAGAGATTTTTGATGATCAGGTGAGATGACCCATGATGGAACCTCTGGAGTCAGTGATGAGTTAAGTTGAAAGATTTTATTAAAGACAGCTCAGATCCGAGAACTGAGACAATGTCTGTCTGACATCTGAACAGTGAGGCATCATCGCAGATTCTGGCGAGCAGTGTGCCAGGTCTGATACATTATAGTTAGTAAGATTTGTGATAGTGGATCTGGTCCAGATCTCTGGCACCTCGGTATCTAGTGAGGGAACCTTGAAAGGTGCCTCGTTTGTGTCTTATCCTAAGTTAAGACAATAAGACAATAAGAAAATTGTACACCAGGTCTGGTTATAAGAGTATGTGAGTAATTAAACTTCAATTTGGCTGAAGATTTGGCTGAAGAAAACAGGATATTGTAAAAGTAACGGTAACGTTACAAGTTCATCTGACAAGCTCAATTTATTAAGTGAAATCCTACAATCATATGGCAGTAAGATTGAATTTTTTGAAGATTGAATGACTTTATTCCTCCCCCAGGGGGGAAACACACATTCACAACAGCTCAGTTAAGAAATGAGAATAGAATAAAATAAAATAATAAATATATATTATATATATATATATATATTATTTTTTTTATAATAAAAATAATATAAAAATTAAAATTAAAATAAAAATAAAATAGTAAGAAAATACAAAAAAGTTAAAAAGTTAAAAAGATAAAATTAGATTAAAATTATTATAATTAATAAGGCCAAAACAATAATGCTGCAATTGTACAAAATGACGATAACACAAAACACAGCATCTTAAATTTCCACTCCAAATCACACTTTAATGAACCATTGCGGTAACAAATAAATACATCAATAAATATGCCAAATACATAAATTAGAGACAACAAAAAGAAGTTAAACATTCTAACAGGCTTCAGAAGCAGCCAACAGCCATTGCTGCTGCAACACATAGTAAGCGACATCCTCACAAGCACCAGACTTGTGAATAAATAGTATGTTTGATGCAAACACGAGCTGAGTGTAAAGATTCTGTTGTCCGTTTCACCAGTGGACGAGGACATTGAGCAGTCCCATGGTGTGAATCAGGTGATGACCTCATCATTGGATAAATACAAATACTTTGGGGTTCCCTTCATTTGGAGTAGATGAGCGTCTCAGCGTCTTCTGCTGCAGGGAAAACACAGAAAAGAGTTTTTATTAATCACTCATTACATTGACAATGATTATAATATTCATCATAAAACCAGACTAACTAGATTTGTTATAACTGCATGAACAATTACTTACTTGGACAGGATCCTGTTGATCACCATCTTCACCCAGGGAGCTTCAGGGTCCAGGCAGACTTCTTTGCCTGTCTTTTTCAGAGTGGCACTGCAACAACAACAACAAGACGCAGAGATCCAGTCAGAACAACGACACTTTGACGACAACTTTGTGCCAGTGCATCGAACATCATGGCTACTTTGATGGGTGTTATTTTCGAGCAGGTCTTACATGATTTCGGTTTCTTCGCAGTGAGAGCTTCCAGGAATTATTTCCATCTTCTCAATGTGGCGGCCAATGGGTCTGCGTTCTGTCATGATGCAGCGGCAGTGCAGCTCCACTCCAACACTTGTCAGGCTCATTCCTGTCAGGAGACAAGAGTCACATAAAGTCACAAAATGCAACAGTGTTTACATGCATTGAGACAAAGAGTAATTGTTGTTGAGTAGTCACATTACAATAAAGTAATCTTACCTTCAACAATGGCCATGGAGGCGAGGAGCAGCACCATGACAGTGGCAATGACTCTACTGCTCATCATATCTGCTGTTTTTCCAACTTCTGCAACACTTAAAATAAAAGATAAAAATGTCCTTCAAAAGCAGCTGCAACGAAGACCGAAGCACTATGAAAATGTAAAGTAAAGTTTGTTTTCTGCTCTGCTGTATCTTGCTCTTTTGTTCAGTTCACTCTCTCCTCTACTTTTCCTTTACTCCTGTTTCTCCCTCAGCTGTTTGAATGTTAGCGCTGAAGCGGACTCCTTTTATAGCCGTCAAGCGGAAATGAGTCATTTCCCAGTCTGCAAGTTGCGCAAGGTGGGGCTGTCAACTCTGGGAATTTTTTCAGCAGTAGGGATTTGTCAAGAGAGCTAATCATTCGTGTCACTAATTCAGTTATCATTTGGGACAAAAAAAACAAGGTGACTAAAAATGTGCAATAATCTGACTGACATGGCAGGAATGTTGATAAGAAAGTTTTTACAAATGGGTATAGTATATGGTTGTATTGCATGTTGTATTGCACCACTAACCACAAATGTATGAGTTAGAGATTGATTAACTGACAGGTGATTCACAGATGACCTCTTCTAAACAAGTGTAATCCTCAGGTGTTGACATCTAAAATTCCACCTTCAGAGAGGAATAATTTCATACATATTCTTCTTTGAAAGCTACTTTTTGAGAAACTATCAAGGGCCTCCACACACTGTCCTGCATGCATTGCCTTATTTAAAGGTAAAGTTCACTAAAGGCAAGTCACTGTCACACACCTTTATTTCACAAGAGCTACACACACTAGTCACTTTATTAGGTGCACCTATTTAACTGCTTGTTAACACAGATTTCAGCCCATCACATAGCAGCAACTCAGAATCAGAATGGGGAAAGAAGGGAATTTTTAACATGCTTGATGGTGATTAAGCTCATGGTGTTTCGTGCCAGACAGGCTGCCTGGTCTGAATATTTCAAAAACTGCTGATTTTGTGGGATTTTCACCCACATCATATCTGTGGCTTTCAGAGAAAGCGCTAAAAAAGAGGAAATATCTAGTAAGCAGTTGTCTGAGCAAAAATGCCTGTTTGATGCAAGAGGTCATAAGGAGAATGGCACTGACTGGCTTGAAATGATAGAAAGGCAACAATAACTCACGATATTAATCCAGATGAACGCACAACCCTTTCACCCTTGAAGCAGATGACTTCCAGCAACAGAAGAACACTCATGCCACTTTATCAGGTGTCCTGTGTTCCTAATAAAGTGGCAATGCATATGCTGATACACAGAATTCTTGAGAAGGAGACAAAACAGAAAAAGATGGTGTCTATCAGTTAGTCTACTACCTATTACAATTATAATACAGCAAATTCACACAAATTCACACAAATATAAAAAATATACAAAAAAAACATTACTGTGATTTGCCTTTCCAGCAGGAGATTGTTTCCTTTGTTATTTTTACTTAATTATTCACAAATTCATACCCATTCTTGGACTAGATATTTTACTCATATTTTCAATGAAACATTAAATATACAAATAACACAGATGCAGCCTCAAAACATTTTCATTCTCTCTTATTCTTTTTTTTTTTACTAGCCACCGTGTGACGCTATTTTTGAAGGTTGTAGAGCTTGGAAATGTGGTGGAAAAAGTTGCAATAAAATTGTCACAACATTCAGTTGATAGTGATGATAAATGTCAGATGATTAAACGTTAGATTTTTACTCATGAGTGAAAGTTGAATTTTTTTGAAATTTTTGAAACTTTTTGGGTTTATAGCTTAAAACACTTATTATACATAGAAACAAAAATCTGAGCTAAAACAGTCTGATAAATTACCTTATACATTTATATCGTATAATATAGTATAATATTAATATAAAATTATTTTTTGTTACATTTCTATTGAAGAAAATTATATTGTGATTAATAATCACATGTATAACCTGCCGCACATGATATCTTCATGTGACATGTGGGCTAAATACTCAATAATACATGAAAAATGACCAAATTAGGTGACATTCTGTGACAATCACAAAGAGGGACTTTTTAAAAATACAGTTTTTCCTTTTTTCTGGGCAACGTGAAAGTCATCACTGAGGTCATGCACTACTGGCTCATGTGTTCAAAGTAACAAAAGAATCTGCAGGAGATATGCCAGTAAAAAAACTTCCAGGAAGATGACACGGTCTCAACAAGCTCCAACGCGTTTCAAACCGCAGTCATTACGTCTTACCTCACAAAGCAGAAGGAAGTGGGGTAATATCTGAACACATTTATTAAACAGTTGTTAACTCATTATAAAATAGATGTGCTGACCAGAAGATAAAACATTATGAACATAATCATTTTTATTACTTAGTTCTTAATGCCATTTATTGAGTATGAACTGAAATAAATGTCTGGTCCAGATCATAGTTAGAACTATATGTGTTTGTGTGACTTGTATGATTCATGTGATTTTGTTAAATAGGGGATATGATCCACTCCTGGAAAGTTTCTAAATGTATTGTTTTTGCTGCTTTAAATAGTTTGATGCATGTGATGAGATGAGTTAAAATGAGGAGGAAAATCTAGGAAAGAAACTATTATACTAAGACTATTTTCATCTATTGGTCTTTCCCCAGATTTACTAAATTGTGATTCATGCTATGAAAAATAAACACAAATGTATTCATAACAAAAGCAATCGACAACACTTTTATTAGTGTAATGGATATTTGATTTAGACGCACGCACATTTGTGCAGCTATTCTTGTTAGGACACTGCATTGACTGCCATTTATTTGGACAACCTTTAACCAAAACCTTAACTCTTAGAACAAAGAGACATTTCCAATACTATGTTCAAGGAAATTTTGTTATGCTTGCATAATGACAATAAAGAATCTTGAATCTTGAATCTTGAATCTTGAAATGTACAGTATATACAGAGGCTATAAGAATGTGCAATATAGAGTGCCTTATATCCCTTTCTTCAGCACAACTGAGGCAATCTGATGAAAAAAAAAAAAATTCACCGACTATATAAACACACCTGAGGAAAAAGTACTAAAAATGTGTTTAAAATCATATTGAATTTGTGAAATTTGGAAATATGTCGCAGTTCAAAGTTCACTTTTATGAACAAAATGAAAAGAAAAACGCTCTCTTTTGTGACTTCTGCACAATTATTGCTACTTTATATCACTACTAAAAATGCGATATGAAATGAATCATAACTTTGACTCAACAACACATAAGAAAAAAACACATTTTTTACAGCCTGAATATGTGACTTATAAACACACACCCCCCCAGGATGTTATTCCCACAGCAAATTACCAAGGGTGCACCTGCAGCATAGATCCGTGCCACATGAGCACTAAGGGTTAACCATAATAACTAACCATAACCTTAACTATAATACCTAACCCTAACCATAACCTTAATCATAATACACATCTCTAATATTTACTATTATGTGTGCTGCTGACCTCTTTGCCAGGTCACCCTTGGAAAAGGGATTTCGATCTCAATTGGTTCAACCTGGTTAAATAAAAAGAAAATGTAACCAGAGCCTTGTAAATGAGGTTCTGCCTCACTATAAGAACAAGGCTTAGGTGCCCATTTGTACTACTGGTTCTAAAAAGGTCAATTTAGGGTCCTAAAGAGGTCGCAAAAACACATGCGTGTATGCACAAACACAATTGAGAAAAGGCCCCCGGTATCGAAGAGGAAGTAATCTTGATGACACATGGATGTTTGGATATTCCAAAAGTTCCCCTCCCTTAAAGCAAAAAAAAAAAAGCGTTGCAAAGAGGAAAAACACTTGATTGTTGCTCACATGCTGAACTTAATACCTAAATCTAAAATCACCTTGCTTTGTTACTTGTTGTTGTTGATGTTACTATAAATGTAGAAAGAAAAAAATATAATTGACAATGATACACTATTTTGTATGTGGCTACCAGCATATAAATTCCTCCAACAATCTCCTGCATTTTGCTTGATGAGGATGATGTTTTTCCTTGGAATGATAAACCATTGCAAATGCTGCATGAATCACATCCTGATTTATAAGATCTTATTTAGTCGAACACTCAACAACGGAGTTAAATATTTCACAGAGAAGTGTGTATTAGCATTTGACAGTAATGTGGTTATTTGTATGTCTCTGCTGTTACAAACATGCAATAAAACACACATTTTTATAACTCATAACTCTCCGTGCATCTTAGTGTAAACAGGTTTTGGAAAATAAAATACTAATGTAAGGGAAAACAGATTGTTTTAACTGTGGCTTTGTCCTGGCACAAAAACAAGCCCATAAGTTTTGATCATTTGTATGTTTGCACATTTTTCCACATGTGCAAACATATCAGCTTACACTGCAGCAAAGCATTCCATTAAATATCATGATGACGAGAATGGAGCGAAGTTCCTGTCTCGAAAGGCCACCCTGTCACGTAAAACAATTTACAAAGCAAACAATGGCACATGTTCACAATCACCGCACACTGATACTAATACAAAAGGCCGAGAAGAAAACAGGAGCTGGGAAAATCTGGATTGAATCATGGATTAGTCACCACCCAGTTTCTCTCCTGTTGCTTTTTCCTGGGTATCCAAGTTTTAAGGTGATGGGAATGCTTTAGGATTAGAAGTTTAATATCAGCAGTCAGTGAGTCGCACTTGACTGTTGTTTAGACTGTTGACAATATTAATGATATACAACATGAGTAAGTAACCAGAAAACACTTGAAGGCAGTCAGGCTTTGGAGTTTCCAGGAAATGTCAGGGAGTTTTTGCATGAACTGAGTACTTTTTTCCCCCTCACCCAAAAAACGTTGAGTTTGGGTATCTATCTATAGATACATCAGTTAACATTCCTTGAGTGTGTAAAAGCATCGCTCTGACGCTGAGCATCATGTCAGAACAGGCTCACTGTCTCATGACAACATAACCCTAAGGGAAAGTTTCAGATGAAACATGCAGAATTCGACGCTGATATGTGCATTAGAGCTACAGTCTCAAACATCACATATTTACATTTGTACTACTTTAGATGAAAAAGAATCTTGTCTATTAAACGATTACACACACACACACACACACACACATTACTTTCATGTGGTAACACTAATTAAGTCATTACCCATATTTTATGTATAATGATTAATTCGAAGGAAAACAGAAGTAAATGTTGCCCGTGATGTTGCAAGGATCACAAAAAAAGAGGATGTCTGCAAACGCTGAAACATGACTTGTGCAAAAGTGCAGCAGTGTTTATTCTTCTCTATCAGGAGCAATATTCTTGTTGATTGGAGCAGATGTCTTTTGCCACCTGATTGTTTTTTGCTCTGGTTTGTCTTTTTTCTACTTACTGTGTGAAAGGCGCTTTAGAAATCAAAGTTATTATTGTTCATTATTATTAGATATCCTGTCCTCTTGCAGACTCCTGTGCAACTGACACAATTTTACTGATAATACAGGTTACTCAAACCAATGTGATGAATCACCAATGAAGAGATTTCCTTGGGAGTTAAGTCACTGGTATAGATGCAAACAAGGTTTCCTCAGAACTGATTGGGGAGGGAGATGAGGAACAAAAACGAGTTGAGGAGCAAACTTGCATCACGGTTTATTAGTGCAGAGGGAAGAGCTAGGCTGTTTGCAGGCTTCTGACTAAAACTGGCATAAAAAAGTTGACCGAGTTTGCATCTTGAGCATCTGAGCAGACATGTCTACTATTACTGCTTTTGCACTCCTAGTTTTGATGGCCATCCCCGAGGGTAAGTGTAATCTGTCATTCAGTATTACTATTAATGCAATACCTTGTTTTCTTTGTTGCCATGCCGTGCAAGCCATTCATGTAGAGCTGCATAGCTGCACATATTGCTATCCTGCTCTGACCTCTCACTAAAAACCTCAGGTTTCAGTCAGGGGATTCCACTTGAGATTCTGCGATGTCAGTGTATCAACAAGGAGCGAACACCCATTGGACGTTACATAGGATCAGTGGAGGTGATCCCTGCCAGTTCTCACTGCAAAGACACTGAGATTATGTACGCACCTGGACCAAAGCTTTGCAGGTTTTATAACTTCAATTGACAGCCGACGATTTCCTGTAATAACATCTTTTGGTCTGTCATTTGATCCTGCAGTGCCACCTTCAGAATCGATGGAACAAAGGTTTGTCTGGACCCTGATGCACTATGGGTCAAAAAAGTGCTGAAGAAAATTTATCATCAGAGTAAGTTCACCTTTTCCTTTTCTTTTTAATGTGTGAATACATTTGCATTTGAATTTGAGTTTTAGTATAAGGTTTTAACTGCTGGACGTGGCAGGGATGCACAGTGTAAGCCACATACTCAATCTCTCGTCTCTGTGTCAACTAAAAGGCATTTTTGGCTGTTATACTGCAGCGGTAAATTGTGTTTACACATTTAGTCACACATTAGGGGGAAAATACCAGAGTTTGCCGGAAAAGGGTTTGTTATTATTTCCCATCAAGAGGGCCAGAGACGGCCAGTAAACACACAAGTCATGCAAAGATTATCAAACAATCATAAGTATTTCAATTACTACGTTGGATTTATTATATAAGTGATCATATTGTGAATTCGTCGTCATCAGCCACATATCTTGAATCCATCACCTAAAATAATCTGCTAAAAAGATTATTGCTGCCTGTTTCTTATTTCTTCGTTTGTTTGTTTGTTTTTTTGTTGTCCCTTCATGTCTTGCACTACATTGCAATGCAAATAGCTCCACATGGATGGAACTTGAAGTTGCATGTTGAAGTTGTAGTGTAGTGTTTGTAATTACAAAATATGTTTGTTTTTTTTCCTCTCCAGGTTCAAGCAGACATGTTGCAGAATAACACATGATAGATTGGGATCAGATGGATTGGATACACATTTTCACCTTCACTGAAGCTTAAAGTAAACGCATTAGAGGAGCATAAAGAGCTTGCGTGGACAGGATTTGTGTGACATGCAGCTGCGTTAATCTAGGAGTTGTGATTACATCATCTCCCCAATTTCTAAATTGACTGAGCTCCGATGAGAATATGAAGAATATGTTAAACATCATACAGTGTGTCTTTACTGCTGCTGAAAAAAAATGTGTTTATTTTCAATAAACATTGTGTTCTTCATTCTGTAATGCTCAATAAAATGGAAACATGCATTTGCACAAACTAAATGGTATATTTGAGGACTTCAGGACAGAATTCAATTGAACAGTGATGTTAATAGTACAAATGTTATCATACTTTAATTGTTAGGTTTTTTTACATTACAAAGATATTTTAAATAATCTAATCAAATATGTTGTACAGATACAATTCTCTCCATAGGTCATACAAGTTATCGGTATTTCTTTAGAGGGACATCGCCACCCTCTGGACAAAGGTGCACACCATCAACAGTTTTTTGAAGCTAGTTGTATGCCTTTGTTAACAAGTGACATTACAGCAAATATTATTATTTTTAGTTAGACTTCACCCTAAAGCTGAAGAGTCTTTCATTTAATAATTTGCTGCTGTACACACCATTCACAAAGTGCCAACAACAACAACTGACATATTTCCCAAAATGGCTATTGTGCAATTTAGGGATGTAACCTCAAACTAAAAAACAAAACCTCAAAATAATATTAATATCCAGTCCAAATTTACCTTAACTTGTTAATGTATATTAAAACGTCACTAATTCAGTAAAACACTGGCAAAACCCACAAAAATGTGCTTAAAACTTAAGCGGAAATCTGTGATTTGATCATACACAGAAAATAGGATTTTTACTGAACATTTTAGTTACAAATTTAAATGTAAAGGTGTACATTGCAAACACAAAAATGCACTGAACCAGCAGTTTCACCAATAATTTCATCATTTTCAGCTGCGATGTGAATATTTGTGGAAAAGACAAAGAACTTGGATGGAGGAAACTGAAAGTGCCTTTAAACTGTGGCATTTCTCTCGGGAATCAAATCATCATAGTTGTTGTTTTTATGTCTTCATGGAGTTCTGAGATCATTTGCTGCAGCTGCCGCTTGACTGACTCCCACAGCTATGCAGCCATTATGTTTGTTTGACATACATTTAAAGCTCCAGTGTGTTACTTCTGTTGCCAAACCCTGCATCGCTACCCCTCCAGACTGACCCAACATATCCCACCTGTTTTCTTTCAACATTTGTTTTCAGTATCTCACTACCTCACCCATGTTCTCAATTTATCTAGAACCAGGGTTAATTCCTCAGCCTAAAGTTTGCTGCCATCTACTGTTATGCTTCACTCTGTGTCACCACAGACACGAAAACAAAACACAGCTATACTAAGAAACACACAGAGAGTTGTGTGGACCTGATAAGCTCATTTGACAATGTTTGAATGTGAGGGACATTTATTTATATTGAAAATGTATACACTACAACTTAAGTTACACATTGTAGGTACTATAATTGATGCCAGAATAACATTTGCAGTAATAGGGACACTGAGTTTTCTAAAACTTTTCATAGTGTTTGATTCATTACTTATAATCGTTTCTGGTTCTTTTCGCATTTCGTTGTTCTGAAAATAATAGTAGAAGTAAGTATTCCATGGTTGAACTCTTTTCATTTGGTGTTCAACTTTGAGAAATGTAGTATTCTAGTGCTCAAAATGTGTTTAAACGTATAAGTAAATGGTTAGAGCACAATGTGCAGTTTATTTGCACAAGGGAATTTGATGCATATGGAAAAGCAATTTTAAATTAAAAAAAAGTCAGAATTAATCTGAGAATCCTGACGTTTTTCTAAGAACTCTGACTTTAATATCAGAGGCCAGGTTTTATTTTATTTTATTTTTCCATTTTTTTTCTGGCCCTAATCCTCTTCCGTAGACGCACATTCATTTATAATCCTAATTAATGTTTAGTTCATCTGTTAAATGGTTTTGAATGCCGTGTCTCCTTCAAGAGGTGTAGAGGTACTTAGTTTGATTGTTTTCAGTTAGTGTCTAACAGTTTTGTGAAACTGGGCAACAGATTTTGGAGAGAGAGAAAAAACGCAACAGCTGTTTTTGTGCTATTGCCGTAAACATCCAATCAATTGCGCACTCGAAATCCAGGCTGTTGCTGCTGCCGGGCGTCTGAGCCATGGTCTGAGCTGCGACACGATGAGAGGCTGATGCAGCTGAGTGACAGGCAGTCATGATTCAACATGCAGGATGTAAGCGATGAAACATCAGCTGCAGTTATCAAGTCAATCGAGTATGCGTCCTCTGTTTGAGGGCAAGGATGGACCCGTTTTCTGTTTGTTTTGCCGAGTCTTGCCGTAAACTGGAAGCAAACGTCTGAACTCCATGTCGATGGCACATCTGTAGTCATCATGGCTAGTTGTGAACTCCCGAGGAGGAGACGAGGTCGAAGTCGCAGACATGTAACGCCACATATGTAGCGCGTTCCGAGTGTGTGCTGATTCCTCAAAGTGTGGCAAGTTGGAACAAGGTAAGAATTCACCCTTCTCTCCTCTTATTGGCGTTGTAGCTAACGTTAGTAACGCAGGGTTTGCTAATAACCATCGTTACCACGCTAGCTAACCATAGTTAATGGTTGCTAACTTTCGCCTCAACGCTGCAGGGTTATTTGGAGACGTTACTGGCGTAAACACAAGTATTCGCATCAACCGCATCACCAATAATGCTGCTGAAAACACGACATAATTTCCTCAACTTGTAGTTCTCCGCGTGTTGTTGAAACGACTCTCTCTCTACCTAGTTACGATATTAGCTGGTCATATTAGCATTTATAAATTATAAGCGAGGTCGTTTAATTGCGCTTTCATGCATTGTTGTGTTTGTCGTTGCAATGGAAGCGCACGTGCTGGTGTCAGATGTTTCCTTTGTGTGTGTGTACACTTGTATTTGTACCTCTTCAGGACCTTTTCAGGCATAAACACTGATCTTAATTGTCAGGAGTAGTATCTCTCGGGGGGAATAAAACCTACTCCCAATGAGGCAGATCCTAATTTCTGTGGTTGGGTTGAGATTAGGCATAAACTGGTTATGGTTCTGGTTAATCTCTCAAAGAAATTAAGTCAATTCAGTAAATTAAAATGTATATTGTTATACAAAGTAAAATATTACATATATTGCACTAATTTAAGTGCTGATTGCTTCTACCATGCCCATAAATGCATGGAACGCCATTAATGTACAGACCATAAACATGTTTCAGTACAATTTTTCTACATAAAAAGCATATGATGCATCACTATTTACTAAATCTGGGGGAACAAATAAAACATTTTCACTCATCTCCCCACCTCTTCATACAGAGCTAGTGCAAGAGGGGATTTGGTCGTAACCTTCCACATTCATTATAGTTCATATTTCAGGTAGATGTAGCTACAACGGCTAATTATTTGAACTGGGGCTATATCATAGCTCAGACGTAAATAACAGACTGCTGGGTTACCTGTGTGTGTGTTTCCAGGTGTGCCTCCCATCACGCTGCTCCCTAGCTGGTGCCTCTGCTGCTGCCATGGATGTGGGCAGTCTCCCCGTGGAGCTGTGGAGGGTTATTTTAGCCTACCTTCCACTCCCAGACCTGGGCCGCTGCTGTCAGGTGTGCCGTGCTTGGCGGGAGCTCATCCTCTCTCTGGATAACACCCGCTGGAGACAGCTCTGCCTTGGCTGTTCTGAGTGCCGTCATCCCAACTGGCCCAGTCAGCCCAATTTGGAACCCCCATCCTGGAGGGAGGCCCTGAAGCACCATGCCCTGGCCTCCCGCACCTGGGCTCAAAATGGACCAGACCATCAATCCTCTGCCTGTCTGCTCTTCTTTCGACGTCGTAAAGATCGTAGGGTTTGGCATGTGGGGCCTGGATGTGAGTTTGAAACCCTCCGTGGGGCTCTTGGGGTGGTGGGGCCATATGACCGTGTGGTTCTCCATCCAGGAGTGTATGAGGAGCAGGCTGAAGTGGCGCTGAAAGTGCCTGTGGAGTTGGTTGGACTGGGCCGACTAGGTGAGGTGGCCCTGCTGGTGTGTATGGAACAGCAGTGTCCTACTGCCAGGTTGTGTAATCTGGTATTCATGCCACCCTGGTTCTCCACTGTGGTTTACAAGGTAAATTATCTTGATTTTTTTATATATCAATGTCTCACCAAATGTTCAGAGTCAGCTAGCTAGAACTGCTTGTTGAAGTTAACTCAAACTTGTCATACCATTAATCAGTGAATTATTTTGTCTATTAAAGGTCAGAAAAAATGGAAGAATGTGCATCACTGTTCCATAAACTGTGAATTTTTTAATGAATCAATTGTCAAAGCATTCAGATTACTGTCACAGGGCTAAATGGCAGAAAATAATAGAATTTGTGGGGCTGGATTTGGGAGATTATCAATTAACATTATAATTCTGTGTGTTATATTTCTGATGCCTTATTAAGGTCTACACTCTTGTACATAATCATAATGTGTAATTGTGGTTTTTTCCTTTATTTTAGCTGAATCTGTCTGATTCCAATCTTTCTCTTCTTGTTTTGCACTAGACGACGTGGGGTCACGTACAGCTAGATAACTGCAACTTTGAGGGGGCTCAGTTGCAAATCCGTGGCCCAGGGACCTGTCAGGCTCGATTCTGCTCCTTCTCACAGGGCAGCTCTGCACACTTACTGGGTGTCGTCCTCAGTTTATTGGACAGCTGTGACTTCTCAGGCAGTGACACAGCTTCAGTGAATGTGGAAGGTCCCCCAGTGTCAGAAAGGAACTGGGCTTGTAAACACTTGGCTTGTCTGGCCAGGACGTTCCCATCATGTGCTGTGTCTAACAGTAGCTCACCATTTTGCCCTGTGGCTGGATCCACTGGTGGGCCTCAACCCCCAGGTAGTAACATTAAAAGGGATCATGTTAGCATAGAGGACTGGCAGAGGAGGACTGGGGTGGATGCATTGTGTCAGGGGACAGTGATTGAAGATGGCTGGAGTGAGGGTGACCACAGTGAAGAGGAAAGTCGCAATGGAGAAAACACCAAAAAACATTTTACAACGGATTACAAAATCCCATGTGACAATCATGGCCTATCCCATTTACTCAAGCCTAGGGCAGATGGCTCTCTGCCACTGGCCTCCTCCCCAGATCCCCTACCCATGACCCCCGAACCACTCACCTTTCAACAGGAATTAGAAAGGGACCCTGAAGCTCAGATGTTGGCAACAGCCACACTTGGCTGCATCCTTAGACGCTGCCTCTTCAGGGATGGGAAGGGTGGTGTGCATTTGTCTAATTATGGTCAAGCTCGGCTGGAAGGCAATATTTTCCGTGGGCTGAACTACGCTGTCCGCTGCATCCAGAACTCTACCGTAAATGAAATCATAACAACTTTGTTTCAAACTTTATCGTGATAGTCATAATTTTACTTGTATCATAATGTATTCTTCTACATCTAAATTACCCAAGCTCATTGACAAGCAAGCAGCATGCCATTTGAGTAATGTATCAAGTTAAGCAAGTAGTCCAGATCATGAGTGATTAAGCAGCAGTCTCCGTTTCAAACTGTAACTTTATCTCCCTCTTTCTCTGTCATCTACTTCAGATTGTTATGCTGAGAAATGAGGTGTGCGAGTGTCGAGCGTCGGGTGTGTTTCTGCGTCTCTCAGCTGAGGGCCTAATTGCCGAAAACAACATCCACTCGAATGGAGAGGCAGGGCTGGACATCCGGAAAGGGGCGAACCCCATAATTGTGGTAATTGCTGAGCATTTGTCTTTTGAAGTCCATATTTTTAAAGACATAAACAATATCCACATTTCACAAAATACTCTCAACCAAAAGGGTCATGTGATTAATTGTTGTTTTGAGATCCCACAAAGCAACCTTGTTTTTGTAAACAGTCAAATAACTCAATATATGAGGGAAAGCATTATTTTGCAAACTAAATGACTTGGAGAACACAATTAAAAGTAGTGTATATCAATTAACATTTGATCAGAAATTCCGTTACACCATATGGTACATTTCCAAATGTAACTGCTTTAAATTTGTTGTTAAATTTTTAATGTCTCGCCTCTTTCCTTCTACAGTGCAACAAAATACATAGTGGTTTGCGTTCTGGGATTGTTGTCCTTGGCAAGGGAAAAGGTTCAATTCGGAGCAATTGGATCTATAACAACAAGGAAGCAGGCGTATATATTCTGTTCAGTGGGAATCCTGTGGTGAGGTACATGAGTCTTACAAATGCCTAACTTCCCCAGGAATGTGATGTTTTTGGTGTGTCATTTTTTTCCAGAATCTAGAGTGTTTCCTTTTCATGAGAACAATACACAGCTACTTTACTGTTACTTCTTTTCGATTTAGCCACAAAAGTCCTTATAACTTATAGTACCAATGTTAAATTTATTCAAAGAAATACTGACAATCAGCCCTTAATTACCACTTGCCAAACAGTCCTCAAAATACTCTTTCTTCACTTTTGGTGTTGTGGTGCTTGATAACTTCACATGTTTCATATTTAATTATCTCTGTTACTACTTCAGGTTTTTTTTTGCACATTCGGAACTTGATCAAAATGTACTCCTGTTCTGATCCTATTGTATTCTTTGTCTCATAGTGGAAATCACATCTTCCAGGGCCAGGCAGCTGGGATTGCTGTAAATGAGAATGGCAGGGGAATAATAAAAGGTGTGTACGTTGTTCTGTCCTTCCTGATTTTCTACATCCCATATTTGTAGATTTAAAATGTTCAAACATTGCTTTACCATGTACAAAAATTAAAAAGCACATCATGTGTTTTTTGTAGTAAATGATGTCTTGAATTTAATGCAATATGTTATAATTGCAGAAAATGTGATTAAAGAAAACCAGTGGGGGGGTATAGACATCCGAAGAGGAGGTGACCCCATCTTGAAGAACAACTACATCTGTTATGGCTTCTCAGATGGCGTTGTGGTAGGCGAGAGAGGACGTGGACTTATCGAGGGAAACCATGTCTACTGTGTGTAAATTCCGCCTCATAAACACAACTTGAATGTATTTCCACACAACTTCTACACAGGTTTTTAATTTCCTCTCTCCTCCTGTCTTTTTTTTCTTCAGGTAATAAAGGCTGTGGTGTATGGGTTATGTCATCCAGCCTCCCACAACTGCTGGGAAACTACATCAATCATAACTGTATGTATGGGCTGGCAGTGTTCTGCAGGAAAGACCCAGAGAACATTGAGGCCAGGGAGGGGAACTGGCAGGGGCAGGAAGGTCCCGGGGGAGAAGGGGGCAGTGGGGAAAGGAGAGGAGTAGAAGGAGGAGGACGAGAAGGGCAGGAGAACCTTAATGAAGAAGGAGAATTGTTTGCATGGGAAAGTGACCTGGACAGCGAGGACGAGCGTCACTCTGCGCGACGTTCTATCAGTGTGGCACTGGTGGAAGCAAACTGCATGAGCTACAATGGAGGTAATAAGACCCCTTTTGTTTCAAATACAAACACCCACTCACCAACTCTTATGGAACTTCCCTCTGTTTCCCTCTCTGCAGCGGTTGGTCTGTACGTGAAAAGCAGTGAGCCCCTGAATGTTTTTGCTAACCTTGTGAACAATAACCATGGCACTGGAATAGCTGTGCTGCAGAGCAGTCAGCTAACACGGCTGGTTACAAACTGTGTTCTTGAAAATGGTCGAGCTGGTGTTACAGTGGAGAGAGACTGCAGAGTGGAACTTCGTGGGAACGGAATCTATGAAAACAGCGGCCATGGTGTCAGTTTCTATGGCAGTGGGCAGATTGTGGAGAATGATGTGTTTGGAAACCGAGGATATGGGATTCAAGTCACAGGAAGTGCAGACATCAAGGTGGGAAACTACAAGACATGAACGCAAACTTGTTAAGACTGATATATATTTGTGTTTCCTCACATTCATTCAACAGTGGTAGATCAGTTTGATTAATATTTATATAAAATATCATTGTGCGACCAATGATCACTCATAACTCTAACAAAAGTTAGTACCAGAACCTGCACATTAAGATAGAAAAAAATAATTAACACATATAATAAACTATAACGATTGTTGGCCATTTAATTTGAAACGTCTTTGACTTTAATCATTATGGCTGCCCCGTTATGGCGTTGTCATGGACACTGGCTAAACGGCAGTGCTGCTGAAAAACATTCTATGGGAAACACTTGTATAACATTATAAATAGCTATGTAATTAAGTAATAATAATACCTTCATGTTCTATATCTGAGTGTTTGTTTTAATCTTCAGGTGCTGCGCAACAGAGTCCAACCGGCACATGGCTGTGGCATTGCTGTGGTTGGGCCAGTAAAAGGTGTTGTCCATGACAATCTCTTGTTCCAGGGTCATCCTGGAAACAAAAAAACACTCCTACACATGGATCCAGGCAATGACAACTGTGTACTGCGGAACAACAGTATTCTAAGGCATAATAACAGGTAAATAGAAAATGAACTGGAAGTGCCAGAGTGAGCACATTCAAATGTCGTTGACAAAAGAAATTAATCTGACCCTGAAGAGAAGCCTGGTTTCAAAGCTTCATGGTTTGCGCTCATTTTCAGCATGTGAATATGGCTCCAAATGAATGACCATGTTTCTGTTTCTACTGGATATGTAAATGCTAACAAGTGTCCTAAATATAAACCATCGCACGTTTAGCCTTTTTTTGAGAGGACAATTTCCAACACAAAAATCCACTTTTGTCATTGCATCTTGTAGCTATACATCAGCTCCTCCCTGGGTTTTGGAGAATCCTCCTCCTCGTCCACTGGCCAGCTCTCCGTCCGGCCTCTCCTCATCCCAGTATCCTTCTCGACTTGGAATTTCCATGACAACCAGGATCAGCGCCACAGTGGAGAGTGGCTGCCACAGTGGAAGCATGTTCTGCTCCATACTGTGAATACTGGCAAGCACTTACTTTTAAATATTAAGGATTTTCCTAAGAGGTCAGCATCGGGTCACTTTCAAGCTGGCATGTTGTCATATTTTTGGACATCTTTGGAGACAATCCTGGAAATGTTGGGGGTAGTTGCAACCAGGAAGTAAGAAGCTGCACTGAGCATCACCACTAAATATCCACTTTTCACTATGTTAAACTGGCTTATTTTGTAAATCTGAAAGTGCAGTGTATTGTTGTAAACTAAGTACTAGACATTCAAGCATTGTTGATCCTACATGTCAATACTAAAGCTTTAACTGTCATTTTGTCTTTCACGTCTAAATTCCCCATATTCATGTACAGAACTGCTGAAAACCTTGTTTTGCCAGTTTGCTTCTGAGACTCGCCTGTTAGGAAGTGCACATATTTTAAGTCAGGAGTCAAAGGCATCATTGATGCCAGCTTCAAACATGCTGCAAAGTAAATTTGTGCCTTGTTTGACTTTTTAATCAGTCAGTGATTGTAGCTAGGTAATACGTTGTCATAATGTGAGGTCTATATGCAAAGAAAAAGAGCCAAACTTAAGCTGCTGTCTCTTACACCGAGCTGTTCTGTTTCCTGGTGGGTCTGTGTTTTTGTATCAAATACTTAATGTTTTTTAAAAAGTGGTTCAGCTTTGCCCTCTTGAAAGAAAATTACAGGACAATTTATCATTCCAAATGTATCAACATGCTGTACAGTGACATCTACACAGACTCACCCGGTAATAGTAACTTATCAAAGGAAGAATTTGTTCAGTGTGTGCAATATGTGATGTCTACAAATGTGCCTCTGTTTTATCTGTGGACACTAGATGTTTTCTCATCTAGAATCTGTTTACAGCTCACCACTCTGCTTTTTTGTATCTGCATTTATTAATAACATGTAAAACCCAAAGGTCACCATTTTGTTTGTCAACAAAATACATTGATGAACAGTTCTCTTATGATCCAGTTTTTTCTTGCAATGGTACTTCAGTGCATTTTCTTGCGTTTATGCCTTTCTGTGGACTGATCGTATTTGACCAGAGGTAGAAGAAGAGATGCCTCCTTGTGTTCGTCTCGCAGTACAGCCTCGTCAGCTTTTGCCCGGGTTGGTCTCATTAGGGTCAGTCCCATTGACTTGGCAATTTCTATCACCCTGCAGGGAATTAAATGAATTAATGATACCTGCAATGCTCTTCAAATTAGTACCTGATCTTTACATGCATGATATATTATTATTTTTCACTGGAAAAGTACAGTTAACCAGAAATATGGAGCATAATCTGTTAACTATAAGTAATAATTAAAATTATGTAATTAGCAACATTAATTCAATGCAAATGTAGCATAACAACAGTGTTACATTTAAAAACAATGCACAATACTTAAGTTTGCACATGAAAATGCAGACCTGGCCTCGGTGATTGACAGATCACGGTGCAGTAATGTAAGGTCCACAGTCATGTTACCCATGTGCAGCAGCAGGGCCAGGGAATAAGCTGCTAATTTGGCTCGCATTGATGATGACACAATGTTCAGGACCCTAAAAGGTGAAATGCATGTGTTTGTACTTGACAGAATAGTCAAATCATAGCAAATGTAAATATGTTTTCAAAATGTATCAATGTATGTAAAAGTTCTGCCATCATACCTGCGATTGCTGAAAGACTCCACAGTGAATAATCTTAACAGTTTGTTCTGAATGATTCGTGGGCAGCCTTCCTCCTGCCCAACTGCACAAGTAGATCACCATTAGTGTCAATCCCAGAAGAACATGTGCAGGAACAGACTAAATGATGAACGCAAACAACTACTCACACTTGCGAGTGATGCTCTTCTGTCGCGCAAGTTTGAAGATCAGAGAAAGGTAAAAGGCACATCGTACTATTTTATCTCTGGCATCATCTAGTGTTGGCATTTTCTCCAGGTGCTTCAGAACACACAAATTCCTTAAAACATACAAACAACGGTGAGAACAAAAGAAAACCTGCAACTTCATAGTATGTCTCAGCAAGTCTGAGCTCTTTGTTACCCTACCCTCCATCATCTCTCATCTGCTGCAACTCCTCAGGTGTGAGTGCTGCCATCTTAGAGCCAGCTTCCTCCAAAGCATCAAACTCAATTGGACTCAGGACTGTGGATATTGATTAAAGATGGAAGTCCAAACAAACAAATCCAGCTCTGATTTTAGGTGGTGGTCTACATTTTTACGCAAGTATCATGCACAAAGAAAATACGAAAAGGATACGATCATCAAATAAGTAGACGTTCTCAGGTTTGTCTGCGTTTCCATTGCAGGGAGGCAGATGGAGAGCCAGGTCTCCTTGGGCCTCTGTCTCAGCAACTTCTTGTTGCAGAGCTGAAGATAACAAATTAAAACGTTATGAGAAACAAACAGGCAGAGGGAAAAAATGCAAGATGGGAACTCAAGCATCTACATGTAGAAATTTGAGTTTAGAATTAGGTGTTCTGCCTTCTTGTTGCTTACCTTCCAGACCCTTCTGGTCAATCACAGTGCTGGCAGCTTTAGCCACTGCTTGGTGCAGGGTATCACTGCCCACCTGATTCAGCCTGCGGGAGCTCAAAGCTCTCTTCTGTTTGTTGGTGCCAAACGCTTCAATCAACGAGTCAACCTAAAAAGAAAATGTGACGAATGAATAAGACATTATTACCAAGATAATTGTTGTTGTAGTCCAGTCTTCTCTTGTTCTAGAGACAGTACCTTGTCTCTGTAGGTTAGAGTGGTGTCCTGGGATGTTGTAGTGTCCATCTCCCCTGATGGAAAAATAGCAAATGCAGAAATTATGCACTGAAAATGTTGAGTCAAAAGTAAATTATTAGTTTCCTTTAAAAGATAATCTTGAGGTGGTTAAATGACGATCTGGTAGTTTTGACAAAGACGTAACTGGGGAAATCTTATATTAATATTTATGTAATATAAAGGATGTAAGAAAATCAAAGAGGGATGATCTGTTAGTGTGAGGTGTCATATCTGATATGGAGTCAGAATCTATTGATGGTCTGAATAGAGTAAACTTGTTATCAAGACGAATGTGTGTCACATACTCTTATAACTAATCACCATGGTAATTTTCCTTGGGTTATGAAGACGCATTAGAATTTAATGTTCTTTTCACTTTGGTCATCAAGGAAATGTCTTACCTGCTATAACAGGTTGCATATTAAAGAGCTGAGCACTGTGCACCTCCATCTGCATGGTCTTTTTGTTCAACACACCCACATAATATCTAAACAGACAACAAACACATTATTCTCAATTCCAATCACAGTGGTCAAAGTCCAAATTCCTCAAAATAAACTACATTCACCAACCTGCAAAGGTTATTGCATTTCAGTGACTCTGCTCCAAAATTATTCCCAACATAGCTTAGTCTATCTGATTCAGCAACCTAGACAGAAAAAAAGTAACACACAGTGGTCATCCTATAGATGTGAGATACAATATAAACACATGACAGAGGATGAAAGTGGTCCTGTGGTCTTCCTCACCAATATCTGTCTGTTTTTCTTTCTGGGATTCTTCTTATCTGCACTCCTGTACATTGAAAAGTCCAGTTTGTCTGCATTTTTGATGCTGCCATTTGAAAAGCGGACTGTGAAAAGAAAGAGAGAAACACTAAGGAGTCAACAGCTGTGATTCACACCGAACTACTTTTTTAATCAAAGAAGCAGAAACTCCACTTGTCCCAACAACGCCCTTCTTGCCCAAATATATTCGGTAGTCACAGATAATATAGTGTACAATTTATGTTGTCCATTCATATTCATAATGTTAAGTAATATCATATAAATTTGATATAAAATGTTTTACATGCGTCTCTGGGCGACTTTATTTCTGTGCATTGAGCTACTCTCGCCCACGTGTTCAATACAAACTGGTGTTTAAAATTGAAAAAATTAATCAGACGCTATTTTACTGGTTAGATAAAAATATAAACATTTCCTCTAAAAGACACCAAGATAGTGAGGACAAGTCACCTATAACTGCTTTATCTTCTTCTCTTTCGTCTCCACAGCAGACGAGCGAGCAGGAGCCAGCCATGTTTGTTGACATGTGTCGCTTGTTGTTGTTCTTCTTCTCTTTAATTTGAATACCAATTGGCAACCTGCTTATAGGCGCATTATCGCCACCTACCGGACTGGAGTGTTTATCAGTAGGCTAATTACAAGAAAAAAACACGAGAGATAGACTCTAAACTATGTCTATTAGCCCATTTTATTTAATAGATACTTACTTGATCAACAAGTAATTGTAAATACCATGTGAATGTGTGTTTCCTGGTACGGAAGTGAAATATCGTTCACTACATCTACTTATACTTCGTCTTCTTTCGGGAGGCTGTACATAAATTAACGGAATACTGCCCCCCGCTGGCACAGGGTAAGCAATACCCTATATTCTCATTATACACAAATATGGTCAAGTAGAATGTAAAAATGTTAGAACCGCTCTCCCAACTGATTCAATGTTTTCCTCTGATCCAAAATGGATTTGAAATAAAACTCTCGTCTTTCACTTTTATATGTGATACAAGAGAAAATGTTTTCCACAAAACCACATTCACATTCATAGTCCATCTGGATGTTTCCCAACAACCTATAAGGATTTCTTCGTCCACCTCTTGTTTTTGACAGAGTGCTGCAGAGAGAAATACTGCCTGCTCCTCTGCTTCTCAATCCACTCTTCTTGTCACTGATGTTCCAGTTTTTCCATATAGACATTAAAACATTCTGTTTTCCCCAATGGGATACTCAAATCTATTATGCCACTATTATTGGATTTACCAGTTGTACTCTGAGATTTGATTCCCCTCCACCCCACAATGGCCAGGAATCCCCACAAAACAAACATGACATCTTGAATTTGCAATCCAATACAAACAGCACAGAATCTCCACAATCAGATCTAAAGTACCTTGAACTTGTGTCTTTGCCAGGAACGTCAAAGAAATGTGCTAAACCCGTAGTCTAATGGTATGGTGACCTAAATGCTTATTTATGTTTTGTAGCAATTAATGAACTAGTAGAGATCTTTAAAATGTAGTTGCAATATACTTTTCTTAACGTGATATATGTAATAAATACTGTTATGACCCCAGGGTTTTGGTTTGTTTCCCTTGTGTGTGTGTCTCTGAATGCGATCAGGTTAAATGAATATAAGATACACCAGAGGTTTCAAACTTGCCATGTGATCTCCCCAGTCGATGTCCTGTGGCCCTAAACTTATTTTTCTTTCCAATTCAAGATCTTTTTATTGATTTTTTTTTCAATATAACATAAAGTACACTGCTGAACGGTCATTACAAAGATATGAAATGAACAAGTTTAACACATTAGGTTAAATTCATCACTTTATTAAACAATATTTTTAACTGCAACACCATGATAGATTATCAAGATCTAATTTTAATTTATAATGACTTACTGTTAAATTTTCTCAAACTAACACTGTTTTCTTTTTTTCACTTGACTGGCCCCCTCCTCATTAGACTAGAAGTTCACTGGCCCCCAAATATTTCCCCCAAAAACATGGTGTAACTCCCCTGGTATAAAACCATAAAAACAATAAATAACAACATCCATTCTTAACTGAACTACTCTAGGAAATACAACATTACTATCACACTTGATACTGTGCTTGTGTAACTATACAATGTCCTCTAATGGAGGCTGAAGTTACAGCTTTTATGAGAAAGAGACTGTTGCCAAGGCGAGGTCACGGGCATAGAAGGGAAGCACAGCGCCACCGTGTGAGTCTGGTTGGTACAACTCCGTCTGAGTGAGTGTTCGTGTGTGTGTGTGCGGGGAGGGAGGACATTATCAGACATTTTAAAATACATGTGTTGGCCCCAGAACAGCCATGACTGTCAGTAACAGTTATTAGCACAGGGAGGACACCGACAGAGATGCGGTTCAAACGGTCACTGTGAGTGGACATCACGGGCAGCTCTCCTCTCCTCCACTTCCAGACTGAGTCTCCAGTACGTGGAGACACGGTTCAGAGTGGACTGTCCACGGGGAACATAATGGCGTGTAGAAACAGCAGCAGAAAGATGTTATCTAGTTAACAGTTAATGTTTTAAAAAGGTTTTTTTCGGTTCAGACACACAGGTGACCGCATGCTAATGCCGCTAATATTGTAGATTACAGGCGGTGTGTACGTAGCCAGTTAGCTTTAGCCTCATCAGTCTAGTGTGAGGGCCTGAGCTGTTTCTGCCTCCTCATACCTTCGCTCTCGTCAAATTCAAGGTAATAAAACTCCAATAATACTGTGTTTTTTCCTCAGTTAGCCCCGTGGCTTGTTACGTTAGCTAACTGCACCTGTGTTAATTAGTCAAGACTTGGTATATGTGTAGAATCAATTATTTATCATTCGTTTTCCCACTTAAATTGAGTGATGGCTGGTCTCCTAACTCACACCAAGTACAGTGATGAGTACTTGAGCCAGAATGAGTTATAAAATGTACAGTGTAGAATACGCAATCCTGAAGGTGAAGCCTACAAGAGGGAGAATTAGATATAGATCTAACCACATCATCATTGTCCAGATGTTATGATTATCCTTAGCCTCAGTTTATTTAGGAGCGTTTTACTACCTTTAGGTGTGTTTTTATAATTAACATCTACTCCAAAACAAAACTAACAAATGACAATATTTTCATGTGTGTTACATGTGACTCTACCCCTCTCCATTTACTCCGTCTATAACCTCATTCCAGGTGAACCAGTCACAGGATTGAAGGTTTAATATGTAGTGAATGATATGACTGAAAAACAGTGAAAAATATGTTTTCAAGAGTTTGTTTTGTACTATCAGTAGTCAAAATATCAAAATTACAATGACAATCCTCACAAAGCTGCAAACATTGGCTAGAAAAGCTAATCAGCTGTTTACTGAAAATATATCAGTTCTGAAAAATTGCTGAATACTGTTCTATTGATGTTGACTAATCCTTTAAGCTGTCTTACTGTCTTCATTGTTGTTTATATCCTCTTAACCATTTTCACCTCTGCTTCCACATGTCTTCAGGGCCATGGATTTCCCAGGCCACTTTGAGCAGCTCTTCCAGCAGTTAAACTATCAGCGTGTCCATGGTCAGCTATGTGATTGTGTCATCATGGTCGGGAGCCGACACTTTAAAGCCCACCGCTCAGTGCTGGCAGCGTGCAGCACTCACTTCAGAGCCCTGTTCACTGTAGCAGAGGGAGATGCAAGCATGAATATGATCCAGCTGGACAGCGAGGTCAGTACCTTTAGTAATGTTACAGAATGCAGTAAAAGTAATAATATAACATTCATGTTTTAAACAGGGCTGGGCAATATATTGATATTATATCAGTATCATAACATAAGACAAGATAACAGATTAGATTTTGGATTCATCATATCATGATATGATATGTGGTGTAGTAGGTAGGTAGTAGGTATGTGGCATAGTCATTGTCCTCTGACAAGCACAAACCTAAAGTGTCCAACTTCATTTTGAGATACTGTATATGGGGATATATTTTATATTGAGACACAGCCTAAAATATTGAGATATTATTCATAATCCATATCGCCCTGTCCTAGATTATAGGGATGACAATAGTGTGATGAATGAAGAGTGTACATACTTTAAATTCTGTCTTGTTACTTGCTACTAACAGTGCAAACAAGATTAAGCCACTCTATGTGTGATTGCAGGTGGTGACAGCTGAAGCTTTTGCTGCTCTAGTGGACATGATGTACACATCAACACTGATGCTGGGTGAGAGCAACGTCATGGATATCCTCCTCGCAGCCTCACACCTGCACCTCAACAATGTAGTCAAAGCCTGCAAACACTACCTGACCACACGGACACTCATGTCTCCCTCATCTGACAGACCGACACATCACCACCCACAGCAGGACCAACAGAGGCGCAGACAGCAACAGCAGCAGCAGCAGCAGCAAGTAGCAGATTTAGCTGTGAATCCTACTGTTGCAGCTAATGCTAAGCTTGCAGCAAATGCAGCCACATCAAAGTTGCAGCGCTCCTTTCTGTTGCAGCAGCTGGGTCTCAGCTTGGTTAGCTCTGCTTTGGGTGGGATGGAGGAGGACGGGATGGGAAATATGGTTGGCAATAGAGAGGTGGGACAGAGAGCCTCTTTCCCTATCCGACGCTTCCACAAACGCAAACCCTCTCTTGCCATGAACCTGCCAGAAGAGAGACCTAGGCAGAGGCAGCGTCCCTCAGGTCCTAACCTGGGGTTGTTAGGAGATGAAGGGGTGAACGCAGAGCGAGAGGATGGAGCTCTTCTGTCCCCCGACTCCCATAAGATGGGCGACGATTCAAAATTGGATGCTGCGATCACGGGCCTGGTAGGTGTTTCCCAAGATGATCCTCAGATGCCTAGCCAGTCAGACAGTGGACGCTGTGAGGGGGAGGCCTTGGGGAAAAGGCAGGGAGTGAGTAAAGAGGAGGACATCGATGAGCAGGAACACCAGGACAACAGATCAGGTGTGAAGATTAAACAGGGTACAGACGAAGAGGAGGCTGAGGAACAAGAGCAGAAGGTAAAAATTTGGCTTTTGTTTTGTTTGTGATAATGTAACAAACTTCATGTAGTACACACATTTTTCATTACTCTTTTTTTTTTTTTGTTCATTACAGGTTTTGGGTCTGTGAATTTTGATTGTAAGGATAATGTATAAAATATAATGTAACTTTAACATTTCTGTTTTGCAACTACATACACCTACTACACTTATATCCTGCATAGATGTCCATGTTTTGTATTTTATTTATTATTTTCTTATATTTAAGTTTTCATTTTGTATTGTCTCGTTTTTTGCTATTTTTTTCTACAGTATTTTGTTTTTAGTTTATTCCGCCTGAATGTTTTATTGATCCTGGGACGTTTTTTTTAATATTATCTTCTTGTTACATTGTTATGCACCAAAAAGACTAAAGCAAATTTCTTTCTTCTTGGTGATACTTTCTGATTCTAAATTGATGTAAAAAGCTTCATGCGCCCCAAAAACTTTCCAATGCATAGCTTCAAGTCTTTAAGTGTCTGGGGGCACATTGTCAGGTAGAATAGTGGAGCAAGGAGTCAAACCTTCCAGTTGAAAGATTATTGCAGATTACTCTACTAGAATTTAGTTGCTGTCTTTGCAGGCTTCCTTTTTTGAATTAAATCTCTTGTCCTGAGATGAAACCTACCCTTTATTACCCACAGGTGGTGGTGAAACGAGAGCCGCTAAGCTCACCTGAGCCACAAGATGAAATCAGCGATGTGACATCACAGGCTGAGGGCAGTGATCCCGCTGAACCTGGAGGCCAGGAGGAGGAGGAGAAGGTGGAGCCGAGCCCAGAGAGCAGTGACCGCAGCTTCACCTCTGAACCTCAACCCAGCTCAGACTCTCTGCTGCAGCCCAGCTCCCAGCTTCTCATCAAAAGCACCATGGGAGGAGGAGCTGGAGTCGGAGGCAGGTTTGGATGCAGTAACGGATTAAACGGCAACCCTGGTTTTAGTATTTCTAGCTTCCTTAGCCCAAAGAATTTTGGAAGTTCCGGGTCAGGACTGGTGACAGGAGAAGATGACCTGCCCAACACGACAACTGGGGATGCAGTAGCGCATCACTTCTTGCTGAGACAGGAAGCAGCTGGGCCATCTGGCACTACTTCTTCTCTTTTGCAGTCCGGTCCACTCAGCAGTGAGAGTCGCAGTGGATTTGGAGATAATTTATCACCTGATTCTCTGTTCCTTCGCCCCCTGCATGACAGTTTGGGGAATCCCAGAGGAAGTGGAGGGAATGTGAATGGAGAACAAGGAGGGGTTGATCCCTTTGGTTTGGACTTCCAGCACTCCAGTCTGGGGCTTCACTCTCTGGGGCGACCTTCACGTGCGGGAGCTACCACTGCCTCCCTGGGCTATCCGGGCTACAGACGTATTGCTCCAAAAATGACTAACAATATAGGAGGAGAAGAGGGTGTGGGTGGTGTTCTTCAGGATTCTGCTTCGTCCTCCTCAAGTCTGGCAAGTCCCCTACTTCTCAACGAGAGTGGTGGGTATGACATGAACAGTGGCAGGCCCACGTCCCTCCCCCCTCAGCTGACCAGAGCTTCAGCAGATGTCCTGTCCAAGTGTAAAAAGGCTCTGTCGGAACACAATGTCTTGGTGGTTGAGGGAGCTCGGAAATACGCCTGTAAAATCTGCTGCAAAACCTTCCTCACTCTGACTGACTGCAAGAAACACATTCGCGTCCACACAGGAGAGAAACCCTACGCATGTCTCAAGTGTGGAAAGCGCTTCAGCCAGTCCTCCCACTTATACAAGCATTCCAAGACCACCTGTCTGCGCTGGCAAAACAGTAACATGTCCAATGCTCTACTGTAGGACTCTACATGGCTGCAATAAGATGAATACACCAGGAATCAGAGATGGGCTGAATTTAAAATTCCAACTATAGAAGGCACACAAAGAGCGCAAACCTCTGCCAAAGCTGCTCAGTTTCCTACAGTGTCAATAGACTCCTCTGTCACCTTTTTAAAAAAAGAAATACATCTTGAATCCAGATAGAATCCAGTATCTGCATCCCTACTAAAATCTGTAAATTTGTTCCTAACACATCCTACTACCCAGAAAATAGGGTTAAAATGCGTCCCTTACATTTTTAGCCATACTGCTCACAGAAGCTGCCAAAAAAACTTTCATGGCAGAAGTAAACGTTTGTCTGAAGCTGTTACAGAGCAGCTTGATCTGATCAACTGCCATGTCCAAACTAACTCTTCCTGATCACAATATAATCATACATTTACACTTTTCAAGGAGAATCGTATACTTTCAAGTTAGTAAAAGTTATTGAGAACACTTTTTTTCTGAAGAAAGATAATATAGATGCAGGACATTTATAGCTAGATATTTATGGACTCATTATATAGTATCATATATACTCTCCTGTAGAAATATCATAATAGTATTATAAGGCTTCTCCATCAGTGTCACTACAAGCACCCATGTACTTTTTGTAACATGACTCGGGCCAGTCTAGGCTTGGCTTTAAAACCTGCCACACTATTGAATGTGATGTTTTTTTAAAAAACAAAAAAACAAAAAAAACACTTCTGTTGTTAAATGATGTTTAAATAGAAATAGTTTGCAGCACATTTATAGATAAGACTTAAACTGTGTTTGTAAATCTAAAATCTAAAATGTTTGGTATGAAGTGAAATAATACAAACCTGATTGTTTTAATAACTTAATTAGGGGATATTTGTGGCATTTGCTATTCTGGACCATATATAATGTTGTGAATAATTGAGTTTTTGGAACAATTTACAGAAGTGTCAACGTCACCCTTGCATTATCAGCAATAATATGCGTTTAGTTGGCATTTCTGACAATTGCCATTTCTGTTTAAAATTGCAATTTAATGCTCCCGTAATCAGATAATTCTATAATTTAGAGATTACAGCTTCATGGCAGGAGGAACAGTTTCTTGTTGTTGGATGTTTCCTTATTGGTTACAAGCAGGGAATGACTGCACACTTGGTGTGTGCACAGTCGGTGTCACCTGGATCAATCGTTTACTGGATATTGAGGTTCAGTCTGTGAACCCTAACCCTGTGAGGTGCTTTGGAATTGTTAATATTGCACATTTGTGGTTGGTAACATAATTCATTTTTGTCTTGGAGAAGAGACAAATCAACCCATGAATGAACAATGAACTAAACACTGTGTATACATTTGCAACCCTACTTGATATCAGTGCTTTATATGTGTCTCTTTTTCCAGCTGCTGTTGCATATGTTACTAATGGACTTGGATACATCATTTTCTTTCACGATCAGTATTTTCTACTGGAATGCTGAACTGTGTCTTAATGTTGGTTTATTGGAATTAGCCTACTCCACCACCTGTAAAGATTTTCTGTGTGCTACCTTTTTGTTTGATTTAAAAGTGATACATTTTCACGGTTGTGTTGCTCTTTTTCGTCAGTTCATGACACAGAATTTCCACTTGTGTGCTAATCTGAAGACTGCTAAACTGAGAGTCATTTTGAATTATCATGATGGAGAATATTCACAATCAGAGCTTTTTACTCAATCGCTTATCAATTTTTTATGTGGGATATAGCTGTTTTTTGCCTCTGTAAATACAACTAATGATATTTTACCATAGACTGTGTGCAAAAATGGGCATAGTCTTCCATTTTCAAAATGAGCTCCCGTTGTGAAGCCAGTTTTTGAAATTCACAGAGGTCACCTGTAATCTGGGACCTATTGGACGATAGGTGCCAGCTCTCCATCACACTGGTGTCCACTCAGTGGTTCCAGGCGTTATTTCTAAATGGGAGCATAATATTGATCATGAAGACCTGAAACAGTGACCGAGACAGTAAACTCATCAGGAAAATGTCCACTGATGTTATAAGTTGTAAAAAAAAATACAGTATACATACAGTTTATTGTTACTTTTGGGTCGACCTCATCCAGTAAAGTATAAGACTATGTCCACTTTTTATATATGGTTTATGTATTGAGCAACAATGTTTCAGTTGATTTGCGTAACAATGATATACAGATGTGCTGAGAAGGAAACTATTTTAGCAGCTTATAGAAAATAAAATCATAGATAGGACTGCCTGACTTGCAGCAGGTTGTAAATAAAAGCAGCTTCTCTCGGTATAAAGTTGTTAAATGTTAATAATGTTGTAAAGTTCTGTTTTAGTGTAGGCTAATTCATCTTTTTATAAAAAGCCCTTCTGTTTACTTTATTGGTTGATGTATCATCACCTACATCACATGGTCATTGCCTCACTGTACTGTCGAGTCATTGCACTGTAAGCCTGTTCAAAATGAGTTTTATTTTACATATTGTGATGGATAACCTTTATCTTAATAGAAGAATAATTACCGACTTGGATGTTTCCCCCACAAACATTAGTTACCATGCTATTTTGTCAGAAATTAGAAAACCCACAGAGGCATTAGATCCCATGTCTCAAACAATGGCCTTTTGGGAATTATTATGCTGCTGTCTTCTAAAGCTGTTGATGTGAATCTCTCAAAATGCACTGACTGTATTTCCCCTGAATGGATATGCCAACGTTTTTTTATTCATTTACTATAAATTGATTTTCAAAGTCACTGCCTTATGCCCTCTAGCTTGAAAAGCTGGGCTTTTGTTGTTATGCCAAATTTAAATGTGTTTTTTTTTCTGTATACTTAACATAGTGTAACATGAAAGGACTAAATATTGAGTACTGTTGAAGGCTATGAAGGTTGTATAGTATCAAATTGTTGTTAAGACTGAATTAAAACAAAATATGAAATTCGTTTTATTGGTAGTAACACTTTTCTCAGGAAATGGCAAATACCAACAACCCAGAATTTATTGTCACTGTACACAATGAGTGAAAGACATAACATAAAGGAAAGTATTATTTACTTCTAAACGGTAGTGGTTTTACTTTACTCTCAATATAATTAGGCAGGTGAAACAATGGTCCTTTAATCAGCCAATCCTCTGAGTGGAACCACTGTCTTGTCACAGCTTGAGTTCTTTGATCATCGATTCACCCCGCAGACCAAGGAGGAGGTTGTTGGCTGCCAGTGCAGACATGGCATTACGGGTGGTGTAGGAGGCACTAGCAATGTGTGGTAGAATGACTGTGGGAAGAGGAAATGGAAAAAGACATTGTAAAATATAAATTTGGACACTTCAGTGGCATGTAGATGTAGAAAGTCTCACCGCAGTTTTTCAAAGTAAAAAGTGGATGGCTGGTGGGTAGAGGCTCAGGGACAGTGACATCTAACCCAGCTGCTGCTATCTGCCCAGTAGAGAGAGCCTCATACAGGTCTTCCTGGTTGACGACCCCACCTCTGACACAGCAGAACACAGGTGTGTTATAGTTTCAGTGGATTCTCGTCATTCATAAACAGGAGTATAATTTAAAAACTCTACCTGCTTGTGTTGATGAAGATGGATGTGTTTTTCATCTTGGAGAACATGTCCTTGTTGCAGATCTCTTTAGTTTCTGGTGTTAGAGCACAGCACATAGCCAGGAAGTCTGACTGCTTTGCGAGCTCATCCATAGACACTAAACCAAAACAAGGGTGTGTTGATGTTATATAACACATAAAATTAATCTCAAAGCAAACTGTTATCTGACCTTATAACCTCATGGATATTTCAGCTTGTCAAAAGTTAAAAGATATGAAATGACCTTTGCTTTTGACTAGTCTGTAGGAAAAAAAATTGCTGACATGACTGTAAATCCGGCACTTACCATACTCTGCATTGATGATACTGGCCAGCTCAGGCCTGGGGGCCACGTCTGTGTAAATGAATTTCTTTACTTTAAAAGGTGCCAGGCGCTCAGCAATAGCAATGCCTGCAAACACAAACAAAAAGTGGAAATAGGATGAGACTGAAGGAGATGGTAGGCTGGTGATGATGCATATGTTGTATGTTAGATACTGTATGCTCACCGATCCTCCCCAGGCCAAAAATGCCCACAGTGCTGTTGGCCAACTCATATCCACACAGCCACAGGGTTCTCCATGTGCCCCAGCCACCACTGACACAGGAAAGGGGGGTGAGTATGTGAGTGAGTGTGGGGTGTGTGTGCGTGCAGGTGTGTTTGTAACATTACGTTTTGGCTTCATGTGTGGCCTCTATTAGCCTCCTGGAGGTTGTGAGCAGCAGAGCTACAGTCAGTTCAGCGACAGAATCTGTCAGAACATCAGGAGTATAGCCTACACGAATTCCTCTAGAGAGAAACACAGACAATCACACTTATTGCAGATGACGACAGATGTTTTTGTTTTTCATATTTAACAAGCTGTGGTACCATGGTATGTGTTACTATGCCTTTTCATTTAATGTAATGTCATAGATATACATGGGCGTGTCACCTTTTCTTCAGCTCTTCCAGAGAAAGATGGTCAAAACCAACTGACATAGTACTAAGGACCTTCAGGTTTGGACCTGCAGACGTACGTCAAACACAAAGGAACACATGCATAACTACAGAGAATGTTCATTGCATGCAGGATATTCAACTAGATTAAGATTATACTGTTGTCAGACCTGCGGCATCTAATAATTCCGCATCAATCTTCTCTGTCAGCACACACACTAGACCATCGACCCCTTTGACCTTCTGAAGCAGCTCCTTTCTTGGCACAGGAACGTCATCGGAGTCCCACAGCTCAAACTGCACCCTGGGAAAACAGACACCATGACTGAAGATCAAATCAGTTTTCCTTTCTTTTGTTGATTCCATAAAATGGGCCAGGTGCTCTATACTAAACTATATTCTTCTGCTATCCTGCTAAGGACACATTAAAACAAGTCAAACACACTGGTATAACAGCAGGTTAGGGAATATTAACTGGTCAAATGTGCAAAGGAACAAACATACAAGTGCATGAAAGACAAACAGGGGCATTTCACGAATATCAGGGTTTCTCATCACAGTAATGATATAGTATAGTATATGGTATGTGTTATCGAGTACAGTGTGTGTCTTCATAGAGATACTGGGACATAAAGGTGCAGTGGGATATTTCTTAAGCTTTTGATAAGACTACCTGTCTTATCTGTACAACCATAGGGGGAATGTTAGCACTCTTGTTTGCTCAAAGTAAATGATAAACCTTACAAAGCAGACATAAGTGTATGACAGTCAAATGAGCAACAGTATGCGATTATCTGGACCACAAGGAATTATACAATTTAAAACAAATCTTGAATTTTAAATGACTTACTGTCCAGATTCACGGAGAATCTTAAGACCCTCAGGTGGGATCTGTCTGGTGATGTACACTCGTGGCAGGGTTGACATCTCTCTCTGCATGTTGCTTGTTAGAGCGCCAGTGAGATTCAGTTGTTTAATCCACCGGAGCTGGCGCGGTACCACACGACTGCACCACATTTTTCCAGGTCAGAATAAATCAATAGGCAGGTGTCCGAGAGATGAAGGTGGCACTTTGGAGTTCAGCATCTGTTGTGTGCACGATGTGGCTATAGTTCAGTGGAGGGGAGGGTCTTGTGTCTTTGACCAATATGATTAGAGGGAGGGTGTCTCTGAAGTCTAAAGTTGAAGGTTATTGTCCCAGAAAAAGAAATACACAAAAGTATTTTTTTTCCTAAAAATGAGGGGAAATAACACACACACGCATTATCCACATGTTTTTAAAGTTGCAGACTTGTGTGTTTTTGATACTGTTTCTAAATGCTGGTCAGAGGGATTAAAATGTAAATGTTTCACTCACAGTTGACCTTTGTTTCTTTACTCAGTGAAGGTCCAGACACTGTTTTTGTTTTCTGTTCTCTCTCCAGCTGGAACTGGTTAAGCAATTTATGTCCAAAACAGTTGTAAAGAGATATAACAGAATTGTACATAGTCATTCCTTCTGGTACGCTATTGCCTACACTCTTGAATATACAGTAACCTGAATAACTGAGAACCCCATACAATACATGGACATAATCTAGAAACAGATTATGTTTCATGCTTTTAAATGATTTGTTTGATATATTTTCAGGTTCAGAGTCATTGCTGGGTCCAGCACATCAGACTGGCATCATTCCAGGCTGCACAATCTCTCTCATCCTTTTTACCCATGCCATGAACATGGTAGTCAAGTCAGCAGAGTCGGTATGCAGAGGTCCCATGGCCAAGTCTGGAGTCTGACAGCCACCAATCAGAGATCATGGATGATGTGACTGTGACTGCAACATCAGTCCCAGGCAGCAGGTGGATCCTTCAAGGCCTAGAAAAACTCATATCCTGAGCAAGAAGGAGTTTTCATGGAAAAGTCCCAACTCTTTATTGCCGGAACCACCATCCCATCCATGACAGAGCAGTCAGTCAAGAGCTGTGGGACAATATTTGACTGCAGCCTCAAAAACACCAGGTCCAGTAGAAAGACCAGTGAAAAGCTTGGGGCTTGGCTCACCAAAGTGGACACATTGGGCTTGCCAGGGAGGTTCAAAGCCTGGCTTTATCAGCATCCTGTGTTACCCTGAATCCTGTGGCCCATGGAGATCAGCAGCTTCTTGCAAAGGTGGCTAGGACGCCCAACCTAACCCTAACTGAGAATTCATGGTGATGCAGACTAGAGAAGCTTTGCAAAGATTCCAGAGACTCCGAGGTGGCAACAGCAGGAATCCAAGTTCGCACAGGCAGAAAGTGGAGTGTAACACCTGATGTCCCCAGGTTACATCACTGATGATGCATCCCAGCACATACAGAGGATGTGTCTTTCACCTTATAATTATTATTATGTAAACACGCCCTGTAATTCAACACTTCAACATTCTGTTCATACAGAATGTGAATTTAACCAACATTGTTAAATTATTTCTAATAAACCCTCCTTTATCTGTTTGTGTGCCTCAGTTGTGCTTTTGGGATCAGATTTAATTTAAATTGAGTGTGTGTCCATATTGTGCCAAAAACTAAACGCAAGCTCAGAGGGGACTGTGTTGTCCCTGTTGTGGCTCCAAAACTGTGGAATTACATTTGATTTATTGTTTATATTTATTATATGGTAAAAATCACAGGTCAGTACATGTATTTGGGCCATTAAATTCCATGTATTTAATTGTCTCATGTGACAATTTGTTGTCTTTTATTTATTCTTCTGCACAGCACTTTAAAATAAAATAAAGTTGGGTTAGATTGGATTTAATTTGTATTTTATTGCATTTTACGGCATTTTTATTTTATTTCTTGAGTACTTTGTACCTTATGTACAAAGTCATTTCACTGGGGGTGTACTTGTATGTCCACATGTGACAAATAAAAATTTAATCTTGAATCTTGAATTTGTGTGAGAGGCTGTGGCCGCTTGTGTGTTGAGGAAGATGGACGTATTGGATGTTTGTGAGGTTATATGATCATGTCTGGTCGTGGTAAAAACAAACCCTTGTGATATTCGAATTCTTTTAAGCAAACCTTTGTTGGTCGCTTTGAAAATAACACTTTGGCCGTGAAGGGCTGTGATCACGTGACTACAGTAACCCGGAAGCATTACTCAAGTTTTTAACCAGTCACAGCCATTCATTCGCTGTAGCTTGTCGTGCACACAGGCAGGTGGCTCCATATGATGATTTTGTCTTTTTCTTTGTAAACATTACTAACGATGTTTTCTCGTTTGTTTATTATAATGACAGTTTCTGACACAGCTCTCTGTCGTGTACAGTCATTTACAGCTTAACGCGTGTGTCATTACTGTTAACGAGTTTGTGACAAGTGTCCTCGCCACCGGCACCAGCTAGCTGTAGCAGCTAATCTTTCCTCTGTAGATAATCATATGTCAGCCAGCGTCGTCACTGTGGGCATTCAACCAAACACCTGCAGTGTCTGACTGTTGTAAGTTGTCAGACACTAGTGTTAGTTTAAGGCAGCGTCTTTACCTCATAGCACGGCTGGTAGCTGTCAGGTCAACAACATTGCCGGATAGAGTCACACTCAGTTAGCCTCTTGGCTAACCTACAACTGGGCGTTGGTTTAGATCATGACCAGTAACGCTGTAATAATTGTATGTCCTCTCTAATCCCCGTGTGTGTTTTCATGTCTGACAGGCATTGACGCTATCGTTCAGACACTTGAATCCCCCTCTTCCCCTCCCAGCATGGCTGCAGACTCGATGGAGATTGATGACGCTCTTTACAGGCAAGTAGGGTTTCTCTGTAAAGCGTTGTGGTATTTTTACATTGATATATAGCTTTGTAATTTTTTATTGCTCTACCTTATTAATCTCCACAAGAGGAAACTCATTTGCCACAATGAACAAATCGTACAGTCACGTTCAACTTTCACTATGATCGACAGATAAATAACATAGTATAAAGCCATTTGAGACACACATTTACACATTTATTGTCTTTATTAGTACGCATTACATCTAATGAAGTGGCAGGAGCAACATTGATGTGTTGTGCTTTCTGACATGGTCTTCTGCATTACTAATGAGTAATATAATCAGTGATTATTTGAGTCACTGTTTTCTATCAGTCTAACCAGTTTGGCCATGTCTCTGCACCTAAATGCATTGTGATAAAAAGCAGTTGATCAGATGCACTTGATGAAATGACCGCTGAGTGTGAATATCAGCTGTGAATCTTAACATTCATAAAAAAATAATCTGTTGCTGAAATAAAATACCTTCCTAGTCAGGAGAAGGGTGAGGCATCATCATAAGAAGCTCACTTAATGAACCTCCAAGTCCATTGAAAACACATTGTAGGATGCCCAACAATAACAGAAAAATGTTTTGTTTGACTTGGTGAGTAAGGTGTTAGGCCAATCACTCAGCTGCTTAATTGCAGAGTTTGTTGATGCTGGTGCTGATAGTTTCTATCCTCTGCATGTTTGTGGTTAAGGAGACCAACTAGAGCAGTGTCATCTGAAGAGTTTTGAATTTGGCATGACACCTGACTATGCCTGGAGCCGACAATGTATAATGTGAATAAAACTGTCCTGTGATTATCCTGTTGTAGTTAAAATAGTGTCAGTTTGTTATGATAAAATGGCGAAGACCATGAATGAGAGTATAAATTCTTTATTCTGCAGTTATGTATTACTCTGTACTCACATTTTTCTTTCTCTGTAGCCGCCAGCGATATGTGCTGGGAGACAGTGCCATGCTCCAGATGGCCCAGTCATCGGTCTTTCTCAGTGGCATGGGTGGACTGGGCGTAGAGATAGGTAATGATCATACCACAACATTGTATGATGTCCAGAAACATAAATTAATTATCTGCATGCATGAATTTCATTGTCAACTAATTTGAGACTTACTTTCTGGTTTTACAGCAAAGAATATTGTTCTGGCAGGTGTGAAGGTATGTCTCCCTATTTTAATTTCCCCCAACACCTATATCAGTCTTGAAAATTGGTCTTCCATGTGCCTTAGCTGCTTTCTTTGTGTACATGTGTGTTCTATGCATATACAGGCAGTCACCCTTCATGACATGAAGCAATGTGAGACCTGGGATTTGGGCTGCAACTTCTTTATACGCAAAGAGGATGTGTTGAGTCAGAGAAAGAGGTAAAGTATACCACAGCTGGATTGTTCCTTACACACAGGTGTAGTCCTTCTATCTTTTAACTTTCTTTTTTGGTTCTTAAATTTCTCTTCTTTTATCCTCAGGGTGGAGGCAGTGTGCCCTCGGGTCGCAGAGCTTAACCCCTATGTTCATGTTGACATGTCTTCCTCTAGTCTGGATGACAACACTGATCTCAGTTTTCTCAGAAAGTATCAGGTAAGAAATTGCTTCAGGGATATTTGAATGAGTTGTACTTTACAACCAGTACAATTCCCGTACCCCCTGGAAACTGGACACTTGCAGCAGCAACAAAAAGAACATGAGCCCTATTATTATTTTTTATGTCATTTTGGCGAAATCTTTTCATCATCTGGATAGCCATCAATAAATAAAGTTGTCTGGCGGGGAAATAGTATATCTGTAATTTGATAAATGTAGGAATTCCTCTTACCTGTGATGATATTGTGCTGTTGAGGCAGCAATCATGATGGTGCCTTCGCTGATATTGGTTATTGCAACATTGCAACAGTGTATTGGTTTGCAGTAAACTTTTAACCCCATACATTGAGCTGCCTGTTCTTCCCAGTTTAACTGAAATATTATCAGTCCACCCAACATTTTCCTTTTCTGTGGCAACATGTATGCTTCAGTAATGTTTAGAGATCATTAGTTTTCTCCATAATTTCCTGACTCCTGCCATGCACAGACACTATGCTCCATGAAACCAGAACATAGATGTTTACCAGCTCATTACTAATACTGGACTTCGGGTTTGCTAACTCCTTACTCCTTTGTTGATGTCATTAGTTTTTCTACTCCATGCTCTGCTCTGCTCTCTCCTGCAGTGTGTTATTATTACTGAAGCCAGGTTGAGCCTACTGAAGAGAGTAAATGAGTTCTGCCATTCCCAACAACCTCCCATCAGAGTAAGTGTACAGTCCAGAGCATTAACTCCCCACCCGTAAGACATGATGTCTCACAAATGATCAAACGTCAATCAAACCCTGTGGTAACCACTCTGTGTTGCATTTGTGTCCTCTGCAGTTTATTTGTTGTGATGCATATGGCATCTGTGTGCGGGTGTTTTGCGATTTTGGGGACGAGTTTGAGGTATCTGATCCCACAGGAGAGGAGCCCAAAGAGATCTTTATCCAAAGTATAACTCAGGTAATTCTCTAGGTTCCATTTCTTGAAAGAGTGAGGTGGATTCGACATGTTTGCTTTCTCTATAAGTTTAAAATGTGTTGGTAACCTTTGAATTCAGAGTTTATAGACTCTGTGTGAACTCGACACATTTAACACATCCTCTTTTGACTTTTGTCCTGTCAGGACAGTCCTGGTGTGGTAACCTGCATGGATGATCAACCTCACTGCTTACAGACAGGCCAGAGTGTTGTCTTCAGAGAGGTCCATGGCATGGAAGAACTCAATGGCACTGTACGACAGGTTTCAGGTATCATGCCTACATTGCAGACACTTAAAGTTTTTCAATGCTTTAATTGGAAGTGTGACTGTAAATATATGAAATCTGTTCTCCCAAAAAAAATCATAAATCAAAAAAGCTCTGAGATATTTTCAAATGTTTCAGTACATTTGGTGAAATGTTTTCTGTATAATGGAACACATAATGATATAGCTCTAATCTAAGCAATGTGTGTGTTCTTTTTGTGTGTGGTGTTAGTTCTTTCCTCGCAGAGTTTTGCAATAGGAGATACAACCCAACTACAACCACATGCACATGGAGGTTTCTTTGTCCTCGTAAAAACTCCAAAGACATACAGATTTGTAAGTTAACTAGTGTCTTAGTAAATCCAGATATTACAAATAGACATTTGATACCTAATGTGAACAATTTTATGTGTGCACCTTACATATCCGTTTGTTTTTCAGGAAACAATAGAAAGACAGTTGTGTGATCCTCAATTCCTGACCCCAGATTTCAGTAAGCCAGAGGTAGGTATTAAAAGATGCTCCAATCTCAGTGACTATAATGGGCCATGGAGCTTAACCCAGTTCTACAGCTGACTTTACCATGGTACAACTAAAACATACGTCGTATAGCATTTCCTGCTCCAGAACATGTTTCAATATTAACTAACCAGCTCTTAGGAGCAGTGGATTCCTTACATGGCCAAAAAATATAACACGGGTATTAATTTATTTTGGTCGGGCTTAACAGAGTTTAACCATTTTGTATTTGATTGCTAATGTTGGTTTCACTGAAGCCAGATAAAGATTAAACTGATGGTAAAACTGATTACTGAGATTAAAGGTAATGATACAGACTGCAATTTACAAAACCCTTATAATTTTTCACAAGTTATTTGTTTTCTTTTAATCCTTTCTTTAATTTACCCATCAGGCTCCACTACAGATCCATGTCGCCATGATAGCACTGGACACCTTCCAGGAGCAGCATGGTAGACTTCCCAACATTGGGTAAATAATATATTTCCCATTAGGTCTACTGTAATACTTTGAAGATATTATTTGTCCTGGCTGGTTTTGAATGTGTTGAAATGTTTTGAAAGTTGCTGAAATATGATATGTTCAGCTGTAAAGAATTTTACCTTTATGCCGTCAGGTGTTTACAAGACGCTGAGGTTTTGCTGAAGCTAACCGAGGAAGTAAATGCTTCTTTTGAGAACAAAGTGAGTCCTTTTTCTGTTTTTATTTCGTTGAGCTTTCTTTGTTGGAGATTCACACACATCTTATAACAAGTCTTTCTTTTCCGTCCACCTCTCCCCCTGTTTTTCCTCCCAGGCTCCTATAAATGCTGAATTAGTGCGCTGCTTGTCAAGAACTGCGATGGGAACTCTTCCACCATTAGCAGCAGCTGTAGGAGGCCTGGCCAGCCAAGAAGCTCTGAAAGCCATCACAGGGAAGTTTTCACCACTCCAGCAGTGGGTAGGTTGTTGACATGGAACAAAATTCTGTTGAGAGTTCTCCATCTATTATGTATTTTGTGTTAATTGCAAAACTCTGTCTTTTCTTGTGCATAGTTTTACCTTGATGCCATTGAAGTCGTCGGGCCTCTTCAGTCACTTTCCTCAGAAGAGTTTTTCCCCAGGGGCGATCGATATGATGGATTACGAGCTTGCATTGGTGACTCAATGTGTCTTGAACTGCACAAGCTCAGGGTCTTCATGGTAAATTTGCCTGGGTTTATTGAAGATATATTTCTATTGCATGTTTTTATTTAAGTAACCCTACTATGTCTTCTTTTCCAGGTTGGCTGTGGTGCCATTGGCTGTGAAATGCTAAAAAACTTTGCTCTACTGGGGGTTGGATTGGCCCAGAGCTCAGGGGAGGTAGCTATTCCATCCATCTTAGTTTTTCTATCCTGTCTTAATCTGATTCCTCAGGTCCAATATGAATGTACTTATAACAGTATTCCTGTTCACCCTGCAGGTGTGCGTTACAGACCCTGACCTTATAGAAAAGTCAAACCTCAACAGGCAGTTTCTCTTCAGACCACATCATATACAGGTAAATGTACACTACATGCTCTTCCTTTTCTACTCCTGTACACATTCAATAACTTGAATCACACAGTCGGGGGCACACACTCACCCAGTTTTTTAAAAAACCTGCCTCAGAAACCGAAGAGTTCCACAGCAGCAGAAGCCACTTGTGACATCAACCCAGACATGTACGTGGATGCACATCTCAACAAGGTGTGTCCAGCCACTGAGAACATCTACAGTGACTCCTTCTACTCACACGTGAACTTAGTGGTCACTGCGCTGGACAACGTGGAGGCCCGGAGATATGTTGACAGGTTGGTGCGAAAACAACAAGCATTTCTTAAGTAATTTGAACAGTGGCCCTAATTTGTATTGAAACTCAATGGCTGCCAGCCATTTTCAGAGCAGTGGATCGATTTGACGTCTATAGCAGTCAATGGCAGCCAATGAGTTAAGCATTCTTGTTACATAATTAGGTGTTTGTAAGGAGTTTCATAAGATGTTTAGCAAATTATTTATTAATTTGCAATGTGTTTTTAATTTTCAGTCGCTGTGTATCCAATGGAAAACCTCTCCTAGACTCAGGCACCATGGGAACAAAAGGACATACAGAAATTATTGTGCCAAATTTGACAGAATCCTACAATAGCCATGTAAGTATAGCACGTTTGCATGTGTGAAAACATATTTTTGTTCTTTCTTTTTTTTTTTTAAGTACAATGCTTCCACATGTGTCTTCCTAGAGAGACCCACCAGAGGAGGAAATCCCATTCTGCACCCTCAAGTCTTTCCCCTCTGTCATAGAGCACACCATTCAATGGGCCAGAGACAAGGTCTGCCAATACGTCCAATAAAATCCCTCTTTCATGTTCCAAGTATTGATTGTTATTATTTCATTTCAGTTGTCCTAATGTATTTTTTTTCTCTCTCTTGGGTGTCTGTAGTTTGAGAATGCGTTTGTCCACAAGCCTTCCATGTTCAACTTATTCTGGCAAACCCACTTCTCAGCTGAAGTGGTGCTACAAGTAAGACTTATAGAAGTGGAGTATCTCATTCATTAAATGTAGCCTTTTCATTGATTATAACCAGTAATGTAATATTGAATGAAACACCGTTTTGAAGGATTGTTTGTTTGTTTGTTTGTTTTTTGTAGAGGATGCAGGCAGGAGACAGCCTGGAGGGGTCATTTCAGGTCATTAAGCTGCTAAGCAGACGGCCTAACAAGTGGGAACAATGCATTGCTGCTGCCCGTCTCAAATTTGAAAAGTATTTCAAGAGAAAGGTAATTAAACTGTACCTGAAAATACACACTCATAATAAAAATTAATTGTACAAAATGTAGATATTGATACCAGGTGTCCAACATGAGCACTGTTTACCTGTTTCTCTTTTCATGTAGGCCTTACAACTGTTGTACTCTTTCCCACTGGACACAAGGTTAAAAGATGGAAGTGAGTTTTTCTTTATGCATATATATATATATATACTGTATATATATATATATATATATATATATACTGTATATATATATATATATATATATATATATATATATATATATATATATATATATATATATAGTGTGGGATTAATATGCACAATATGTATCACTACAGTGTAAAATGTGCATAAAAACACAAGACATTGTAAAATATTTGTCCTTTTCTTTAGGTTTGTTTTGGCAGTCCCCCAAAAGACCTCCAACGCCCATTGATTTTGACTTGAAAGAATCTTTGTGAGTGCTTCATTCTGGTTTTTTTTTTTGTTTTGTTTTTTAGTTCAAGCCTTTCTCTTGTTCCAAGTTTACTGAACCCTCCTCTATTCCCTTCAGGCACTTTGCTTTCATTGTCAGCGCTGCTCGGCTCTTCGCAGGAATTAATAACATCCCTTACTCAGAAAAGGTAGGTCATTTGCTTTCAAACAAACACACCCACACACACACATATAACTGACTGACTGACCAACTGTTCTCATCTTCAGGACCTCTCTAAAGAAGCTGTGACCAGGATTCTTTCAGAGATCAAGATACCAGAGTATAGGCCGTCAGAGAAAGTAAGCTTCTCCATTTATCTGCTCTGTGATTTAAGGCCAGGTCATAGTTTCCCAGTGGACACTAAGCACTGACTGCATAATGCTGCCTGGAACACAACACTTTCCAGTCTTGTTTTGGTCCAAAGGGACAACAAAGAAAAGACAGTAACCATGGAAACCTGTTTGAGGTTATCTGAGAAAGTTTGCCAGTGCCCACACATGTGTAAGTCGGCTCTCAAAGGATACAAGGACATACAAATGAGCGCAGGTTTTGATGAGAAATCACTGCTACTTGAATGTAATGTAATGTGTGAGATGAGTATTTTGTGCATGGAGCACCAGACTGACACTGACCGTCTTTTGAGTTGGAACAGGAACTCGGGCTTGTGTGTGTGGAAATGCAAAGCAGACATGGAATGCAGTATGACTTGGTCCTCTTATATGACAAGTGTAAAAAGCTTGTTGACTGTCATGGATCTGTCCTTTACAGTATGTAGAGACGGATGAGTCAGCAAGGAAGCCTGAGCAGATGAAGATGTCTCAAAGCAGTGAAGAGGAGCGGGAGGCCATTACACAGCTGCAGCAGGCCATTGCTGCCGACAGTGCCACACCTGGTACATAAACAAAAACAATTGTTACATTTGGTGAATAATATATCCTGTGGTACCTGCTTCGTGATTATATCTGTGCTATTATTTGCTCTCTGTAGAGAGATTACAGATGTGTCCACTGCAGTTTGAGAAGGACGATGACAGCAACGGCCACATGGATTTTGTCACATCAGCCTCTGCTCTCAGAGCGAGGATGTATTCCATAGAGCCAGCTGATAGACTCAAGGCCAAACGCATTGCTGGCAAGATCATCCCTGCCATTGCCACGTCAACCGCTGCTGTGGCCGGACTGGTGAGAAAAGTCACACGACACACTTCCTCACCGTGACTCATGTAAACGGTCTCTCCAAGTAGTTATACACTGAGAAAATGGTTGATTGTCCAATTCTGTATCGATGCTTGATAACGACTCATCATTCCATACTTTTTATGTTTTTATTTTGGCGTTACCAGGTGGCCCTCGAGTTAATCAAGGTGGTTGGAGGCTATGCGTTTGAATCTTTCAAAAACTGTTTCTTTAACCTGGCCATCCCTGTGATGGTGCTCACTGAGCCTGCTCAAGTCAAACGGACTCTCATCAGGTTGGGGCACATGTGCATGTCACTTTCTGTCCTTCACAAAAGTAGCCTTTTAAAGGTCCAGTGTGCAATAATTAGTGACAGCTAATGGGTGAGACTGTGGATTGTTAGAGATGGAGGATCCACTTACTCTTTCTCAAGCACATCAGGGAGCTACAGTGGCATTTGCAAACCACAGAGGATGTCATTCATAGTTTGTTTAATATGCTTCCACTTCCACATGGCAGTGCAAGTGATTATACCACTAAACAAATATAACATACTCCCACCTAAATGTTACACACTGGATCTTAAACCATCACACCTTGCATAGTCTTTTTCCAAGTGCAGGAATGTGTCCTGTTTTGTTATTATTACAACTCAAAGTGACCGTTTTGTGATTTGGTTTCCAGGGACAACATCTACTTCTCCATCTGGGACTGTTGGACTATTTTTGGCCATGAGGACTTCACACTCTCTGACTTGATCAATGCAGTGAGGGTGAGAAACAGCACTGGTGTTGCACTTTGTCGGTGTTTGAACGAGGAGAAATTTTTTGCTTTTCTGTAGTGTGTCGTTGTCAAATAACATGTTGTTGATGCTCTTTCATGGCAGGAGAAATATGGAATTGAACCCACTATGGTTGTCCATGGTGTCAAGATGCTTTATGTGCCTGTGATGCCTGGACACTCAAAGAGACTTAAATTGACGTGAGTGTCTCACCTAAACGGAAATGTTCTTTTTTCTGATTTCATATTTGGTAGCTTTGGTGGGGAAAAAAGTTTGGCTAAATATTGTTGTGTTTGTGCTCTTCTGAACCAACTAAAACTAATTCAGATATAGTTGATCGGTTGCCTTTGGTGAACTTAATTCTGGTTCTGATTTTCTGACAGGATGCAGAAACTGATCAAGCCATCAGTAGACCGCCGCTATGTTGACCTGACCGTGTCATTCGCTCCAGAGGCAGACGGAGACGAGGACCTCCCTGGTCCTCCTGTCAGGTACTACTTCACCCGTGATGGAGAGAAGCCATGACACCTTTCTAAATGTCATCCTCAAACCTCTTGTGACCTTACTTCTCTTTTATGTAAATTGTGCCCCAATAACCTTGGCCAGGGTCAAGAGCTTTCCCTCAAGATTTTATCTGAGAAAGGCAAAGCTGCTGGCCCCAACACAAGCCCCCCCATGTACTTCATGGTGCAAGAAAAAACTAGCCCTGATCCCAGTTTTTCTAGCAGAGGCTGCTTGTAGCACTTAACTGTATCTGTGTATATATATTTTCTCTGTTCTGTTTTCTACTCTGGTGAAATGCACAGCTCTACCTGTGCCAATGCCTTAATTGATAAATAACCTCAGTAAGAGTCTGACTAAAGGTAATGTTGCTAGAATCCTGCATACTCCCAAAATAATGCCTCACGAGTCTTGTTTTCGTTTTCAATGTGGGACTATAGGAGTGCTGTCGTGGATTTGTAGTCTGGAGGTGTCACATCTTCCTCCTCCGATTCCTCTCATTGTTTTTTTTCGTGAACACAGGATTATCCATTTGTTGGTGTTCTCTCCTTACACCAACCACTCAAGATAAAGATAGTATAAAGATACTCAAAGATACCGTTTATCAATGTTTGTAGACGATTGTTCTCTTTTGTCATATCCCATTGATTGCCTCATAAAACATTTCTATCATAAGGCGTTGGTATTGCCAAAATATTAAAGAGCAACACACACTGCAGCTTCTTGATTAGCTTTATCACGGAATCGATTTGAACTCTTACGCATCAGCGAGGATCGCCACTTCAGAAAAGCATTAATTGCATCCCAATCAAATTATGTGCATGTAATGCTGCAGTTGTGTGGTGATCCTCACAGTAAACCACATGTAGATGTAGCTGCTAATCATACCTGTCTCATTAAATGCAGAGGAAAAGACTACTTTTACCACATTTGGGAAAACGGCATGTTCTCAATTAGATCAAGTAATGGCATGAGTTAAAATGGTTGTTTCACACAGATATCAACATCTGGGATGACACTCCTACTCTTTTAAAACCTATAGAATCATTGATTTCCATGTATCTCTTGCATTTGTTCATGTGTCCATGATATGTATTTATTTACTTGATACTCATTTTTGTCACTTTTTGTGTCAAACTGAGCCTGTGTTGAGCTGAGTCATGGTGCACTGGTTAACTGTTAATCAACAGATGGAAGTGTATCTTGCCCTTCAATCTATTAACAGTTGAACGTTGTGGAAAGGTTCTTTTGAAGTAGTCTTGAAATCTTTAAATTAAATTTTCTGCCCATAACCAGAGGTGGTGAATTTCACTTTGCAGAGAAAATGTCTGTTTTATTGACAAGACTTCTTGTGCAGCGAAAGTGTAAAAACAAAACAGTGTTAATGAGTCACGATGATAAAAATGTATGTTCTTGTGACGGACAACTCAACCAACGCTCCAATAAAATGTAAGATTTCAGGATGTCCTAAAAAATTAAGCTGTCGTGAGTCCTTGTTTTGAATGCACACAGTGAAGCAGTGCATGATGGGTAGATTGTCTTTTTACTTCCAAGCAAAACATTGTCCAGTTTCAGCGTCTCCTTATATCATAGTAAACTAAAAAATGTTAGGTCTTGGATATTTCACAGTATCTTACTTGACTAAATGATTGAGAAAACAATTTAAACTAGTTTCAAAATAGTTTAATTTTACAGTAGTTTAATTCCACAGTATTATTTTTACATGGTAACAATCATTTAAATTATTCAATATCAATACTTCTCACAAAATCAAACAACTACCCAAAACTACAGTTAAATACATTAAATAGTTCATTTGATGTTCATAGATCAATCATGGCCTCCTAGTGGCTTGCATTTCATTACTGTTAATAAAATTATTTTTAAAAAGTGTATATATTAGTGTAGATTTTAGTATTTACATACATCACAATACTTTGCAGTAAGTACATGCTAGTGGAACATGAATACGTTGTCATTACAGATCTAGGTCCTGCAGGCTCCCCCAGCTGGGTCCCACTTTGACTTTGGCCTTGAGCTTTACATAGAGTTTCACTGCCGACTCCATCTCCCTCTTCACTATCTGAGCAACCTATAATGGAAGAGTTATAGGAGAAAAGCAAGAAATTATATGTGTGTTTCTCGATTTGTGCACCATTTGTTTGTGGTTACAGCTGCTACAGGCGGGAACACTGCAACAAAAAAAACGTTGCAGCTGCAGAGGTTCTGCTCTATCACTTGATTTACATTACACTGAAAGATTACAATGGAGTTATGGTGTGTTTCCCCTGAGTGGAACACTTCAGTTCAGCATGGTACATATTTTTTTTGTGTTTCCATTCAGAATAGTACCAAAATAACTGGCCCCAACCGTTTCATTTTTCAGTACCCTTCCCTTGGGGTACCAGAGTAATGGTACGGTATGGTACGAGTGGAGCTAGAGACACAACAGTCAGCTGATTGGGTGACAGAGAAGTGTCACCCCCTTGCGACCAATGTTTCTTCAACGTCTGCAGTCTATTCTCATGTAAAGCTTGACGTCTTGTTGTGACAAACAGCCACAAACCGAGCAGACAAAAAAAACAAGCTGCTAAATATCCTCCACTGTTGTCCATTGTGTCACGTTCAATGTTGTTGTCTGCGCAATGGTACAACGCCACGCCACATATTTCACCGACACAGTCATCGGGCACAGCGCACACCCCGCCTACCAAGTAAAGGTAGTGTTCTCAGTCGAAACGCAAACCTGACCGAGGGCTTTACCATTCCAAACTGTACTGTACTGTACCAAACCGAACTGTACCATGATGGAAACACGGCTTTATTGATCAGTAATGCCAAAAATCCTACCTACTGTACCTTTTTAATTATTTTTAAATACCCAGGTGATAATTTTATGGTGACATTCAGATCAGTGTCTTCTACTTCTAATGTCTGTATATTAGAACATTTCAGCAGAAAATTGGGACCAATGAGGAACTGACAACGAGTACCTGTATGATGTCTTCCTCTGTGGCTTCATAGATGAGTTCATCGTGCAGCTGCAAGATAAAGTAGGCTCCTCTCATATGAGACGACCCGGCCCTGCGCTGCTTGCTGGCTGTGCAGTGAAATGGTCAGACGTGATTGTTTAAAAAAAAAAAATGATGATACAGTGGTAACTGGGTCTGTATGCGATGTCTGATTAGTGAAATGTGTCACCTGAGCGCGGGTGCTGATGAGAAAGTGGAGCAGCAGGATACACTCTTCTCAGTCGCCTCTGGATGTTCACAGTGGCGAGTTTGACGATGTCAGCTGCTGAGCCCTGGACCGTCGTGTTCACTGCCTGACGCTCTGCCTGAGCGAGGGAAGAGTCAAACACAGACGGTATGAGCTCGAGCTTCCCAGGAATTCTACAGATCATGGATAACAAGTAAACACGGGTAAGTACATGTGCTTTGATGTGTGCGTTGGTGTTGGTTATTCCAGGGAGGTATCGCCTACGACCCATCAAAGTCTGAACATAGCCGTTCTTTACACAGTTCTTCACTGTTTGTTTAAGGAAGGCGTTGATTCCTATAAAACAAAGGCAAGGAACATTAAAGTTGAATGTCTTGTGTGAAAATGTTATTAAAATTGAAATGTGTGGGGATCAGAAAGCAATTACACCTACTGAATACATTTTAAACAAATTAGTTGTATTAAAAAAACATGTAGAAATGTGTCTACCTTTGTATCTGGCCTTGAAGCTCTCTATATAGCAGGCTGCATCATTTTCCTCCACTCCCATTTGTTCTCCCAAAGACTTTGCTCCCATCCCATAGACAATACCATAGCAAATCTGCAAAGACGCGACATGTCGTATGTCTCAAATACACACACATTGTTGTGCCTCCCATTGTAAATGTATGCCTGTGTTATCTCTCATCTCTGTCCTGCGTGATCATACCTGCTTTGCCTGTTGTCTCAGGTTGTCTTTTACAGTCTCCGGGTCAACACTTTTCCACTCGGCAGCGATGCAGCGAAACACGTCTGCGCCTCCGTTCAGCACCTGGCGAACACACAATGGCTTCAGTAGTTCTCAACCTGTCTATTGATGTCCGATACACAAGGTTTTTCAGCTACAGGCTTTGTCACCAACCTGTATAAGCCTTTGATCCTTGGACAGGTGAGCCAATATTCTCAGCTCCAGCTGGGAATAATCAGCTGCTAAAATCATCCCACCTGCAGATATGTGTGAAAAAAAACAAGGCTGAGACAACAGTCGGATATAGTTAGCTCAGTTATAGACAGGAAAGTTGATCGCCCAGACTAAACAAATATAGCATACTAACCTTGAAAAGGTACAAAGGCATGTCTCATACTGACGGAGAAAGCAGAGCCTTGTCCTGCAGCTCCAACTGTAACTGAGGGCACGACAGAAAGTCTCCTCCTGTAAGAAGAATAAAAGCATGACATCTTTCTATTTTAAACCACATGTAGTTCAATTATTATAATATTGGCCTATGAGTCTATTATTATAGAAATGGAGTTATAGTTGTAAAAATGCTGTATTCATAGCTAAGGAGTAAACATGAAAAAATGGTGGAAATTCATTACTAAATGAAACCATTTTCATTTGAGTGAGAGCTACTGTAAGACCCTCAAGTTATACCTACCGCGGTTTGTTGGTCCTTTGGAGGTTGTTTTGTGAAGGTTGGCTCTCATCCACCACTGTAGGCATCTGAATCTCAAAGTCTTTGGGGACGTTCTGTATGTTGGGTTCAGTGAAGCTCACTCTACCTAACAACAGAAAGAGAGCTTGGTCACTTCATGCTCTTTATTAAGCGCAGGTAAGATTGGATCATTTTGACTCCCCATTCTCATACACAGAGAGATAAGTGATGGCATCTTCTGATGTTTCTGTCTAATGTACTTCTGTCAGTTATCTGTTATACATCTGTCTATTCCTGTAGTGTTGTTTGAAGAGCTGTGTGGTGAAGGAAAAAGCAGCAGCTGTTACAGCAGCTTGATTTGCTTTGCAAGGCAAGAATGAATGGTGATTCAGATATGACTGTCAAGTTCCACTGAACATCGGGGTTGATTTTAAGCAGTAGAAATCACTTCTGGAACCTTTTGTGGGCACTTGGTGTTTCTGCCTTGCCTGCGCAGTCCTGAATTAAAATGCTTCAAACATTGACACTGCTATTCTGAGAAAGCATTGTGAACTCATTTGACAGTGGTTTGAATGTAGTGTACATTTGTTTATATTTAAATGTTACAACTGAGAGATGAAGGTGTGTTTTCATATAGCATGTGAGCTTCACCTGTGGCTGTGTGCGTCTGGGCGACTGGGTATATTCTGTCCATGGCCAGTGTCGGATGATATTGTTTTTCCCTCTGCAGCGGAAACACCACTTTAGTCAAGGCATTGGTGATCCGCCTCCACTCCAGAATCACACCTGGCAAAGGGTGCAATGGCCGAAGTTTCTCTAGAACATCCTGTCGATATAGATTGTGTTTAATGGGAAAAAAAACAAAAGTTGACGTGGGGATGCAAAATGTAAGTAAAAAAAAAAATCAGGTGTTCAATAATATCCATTTTTGACTATTGTACATCGAGTGCCTGCGTCTTACACTTTACACTTTTTTGTATTTTAGTTCGTATTAAATATTAAATCTTGTTCCTCTTTACATGAAAGTAAGTTCACCTTGGTGGTGCTGAACTGCTTTCCCAGCCGCACTCTGCCTCCCCCTCTTCTGGCGTAGCCCAGAGTTTTCTTACTCTTTGATCCGACCACATCACCATTTGGGGGCAGGTGGAGCTCCAAGAACAGTATCTAAGACAAACAGGATGCTCTTAAACTGTGCTGAATTTGGAATTTGCTTCAAAAAAAAATATGCCCCAGAGAAAAGAGAATGTGTTGTACCTGTGCTATGTCGTCTATGCAAGTGAGGGAGAAGCTGTGTCCAGCCAGGCTGTACGCCTCTGCCTCCAGCGCTGTGAGTTTGGCCTGCATTACATGTTTCTGTCGCTCACACTCTTCAACACTGAAGCCCAGTCCATTCAATTCCAACAGAGCCAAACATACCTGCGAAGGCATCTCAGTGCTCCTGAATACATCTGATACATGCGTACAAACATCTTACTACTCGTGTTTCCCCACAGGTTTGCAAAGTGCCACGATGTTACAGTATATGAATGACTTGATTATGCACTCTTCATACCAAGCATGCCATCTTTCTCCAGCAGGCTGGTGACATGGTTCATGACGGCATGCACAAGCACACTCATGCTCGCTGCCCTAACACGAGGACAGAATGCGTGTGCATTTCCAAGGCTGTCCAGCAGAGGCAGTTCTTCAGGACAGTGGACAGTCACCATGTTGGGTAAAGTCCTCTCCTCGCTGCCGGGGTCCATCAGCCAACACGCTACCTATGGTAAACATTTAGCAGAGTTGCTGCAGGTTTAAATAAGTTCTTCAGAAAAGGGAAAAGGATTTGTCAGTTGATATCTGTGTGTGAGTGAGTGTATTTATTATGTTTTAAAGTCATTTGTTGCCTTTTTTTTGGTGCCAAATGTTGTGTTTAATGGCCTATTTGGGTTTACAGTGTGCATCAGATTTAATTATTACTTTTTCTGATAACCGATCCAGCATCTGACTGATACCAAGTATCACATTGGCTAATCTCTAGTGTGTTCAGCTGTTTAAAAGAATGATGGATCATTAATACTTCCTTGTGTCATCATGTCATGTCACAGTATACACAGTTTACTTTACAGTTCATGTTTTCCTACCTTGGGATCTTCAAAGTTGCCCTCCAAGCTGATGCCACAGCTCAGGACTAGCGTCTTGTACACCGGGATAATGTCATACGTGACGACCACAGCTGAACTAAGAGCAGTTGATGACCTGCTCAGACAAGCCTTTACCTGCTGCAGCCTCTCACTCACAGACAGATTATCATCCAGTTGAGGAGGAGCCAGACTAGAGCTCAAACCTAAAAGTTAACAGACAAACTAAATTAAGGGAACTGCACTTGTTTGTATGTATGCGTGTGTGTGTGTGTGTGTGTGTGTGTGTGTCAATACCTTTGCTCTGCTCCTTCTGCAGAGATATGTAGAATGCATCTCTTGCTTCCCAGCAGACAGACAGTCCAATCAACACCAGTCCATCACTGTCTTTTACTGGGAAACCATCAGTCCTGCTGGACACCTGATGAGCTGCAGATGCTGCACAGATTTATCACATAGATGAACAGATTAGGAAACTACATTAAAAACAGACTGAGAGATAAACCGTTCTCTAACTTACCTCTCTTGTGTTTTGCTTCAATTTCCCCTTCAGGTGGCGGTCTGTTTTCCCCCTTTTCACATGCTAAAGCCAGAGAGTAGCGCTCCTTTGTTTTCCACTCATCAATGAAGGTGTTGAAAAGGCTCCTGTCACTTGCCACATCTATGATGGTGAAAGTTCCAGAGTTGCTAGAACACAGCGATGCATCCTGGGAGAGCTGAAGCGAAAAGCCTTCATCAATCACGGGAGATTCTGTGTCAGGTGGAGGCTTGGGTCGGGGAGAGGACGGAGACGCACACCGTTGAGGTGGGCTGGTGTTCTGGGTCTGTTTGGCTTTTGGACTTAAATGTGGAATTGACCTCCGATCTGATTCTGATAGTGTGTCTTTGGTTATAGCCTTTGTTTGGCCTCGCTGGTGTTTACCACTCCACTTAGACATAGAATCAGACTGTTTAGTGTCAGCAGCATCAGTTCGGTGATTACTGTGCCCTGGGGGAGTTGTACAACATTTAGGGACTGATGCTTTCCGGGGTGGTATGGTTGAGGGAGTAGACTGATTAAGTGGCTGGGTGGTGAAAGGGGAATGGACTGAGGTGGTGGTTAGTTTTACTCTGGGTGTAACAGGTGGTGTTTCCTGAGTGGGGGGAATAAGATCACCAGCAGATCCAGGTCTCTCTGTCAACTTCTCAGAGTTGAGTCTTGAGGTTTGTGCTGATTGAGGTTCAATTTCAGCAGCAGCAGCAGCAGGAGGCGCTGCAGGGTGCACATTTAACTTTCCCCCTTTTCGGCCCACACGTTTTGAGAGCAGAGGTGGATCTGGTGCATCCACAGTGTTTGCAGCAGTATGTGTTTCAGCGGCTGTATGGCTTGTTGTTGTGTTTTGCCAGGACTGGTTCGACATAGTCGGCCATCGGTCAAAGATCTCTTGTAAACCAGGGCTGCAGTGAAGATTACTTTCCACTGCATTATCTGACAATAAAACATTAGTTATTGATTCTTTGTCCTTCTCCTCCTGTGTTCCATTTCCCTGTCTCCTAGTATTGTCATTTTTACCGTGAGTGAACTGTTCAGCTGTATTAAGGTCACACTTATTTGGAGTAACGGAGCAGTCAGTTTGTGGCTCACCAGGTTCGGATGGTAAATCTGACAACTGCTCCTTAAGCAGAACATGGTCTGTGTTGGGTTGATGGCAGGCTTCAGCCTCTTTTTGAGTTCTTGTTGTCTGTCTGGGCAAACTCTGTCTCTCCATAAAATGTTCACCCACAAGCAGCGAGTCACCCCACTCTGATAGGTTGAAGGAGGACTCACCCCATTGGATTGCCTCCTGCTTTTCCGCAAGAAGCTCACTGTGCCGTCGCTCCTGGGTCGATGGAAGAGGGCGCTCGTTTTTGTCTTCCTGGCCAACGCATTCCTCTTCATCAGACTGGTGAGGGGTCCTGTGTGGGCTCAAACCAGCCAGCAGAGCACTGTCATACAGACTGTCGAACAGAAAACTACTGCTTCTGTTAAGACTGTCAGAAGCCAGCTGATTGTTGTCAAGAGCTTCATTGCCAAAACCACTGCCTTCATTTTTATCTTCATCCATGTTATCGCCGCCAGGGGAAATCTGTGAAAACAGCAGTATATCCTTGTTAAAGAGGCAAACACTTTAGAATATGTAGTATTTCTTACTTTCAACACGGGCACAAACTATGATTCTAGCCATTCACCTGATGGCTGCTGTTCAGGATGAGCTCCATCTGGCTATCTGTAAGAGAGATACTGAATCGAGGACATTGGTTGTTTTTTCCCTCCTCTGTGTCACCCTCCATCTCTATGTCTGCTTCTACATTTCCCTCCCCTTTCATCTCTTCTGCTTCCATTATCTCATTCGTTCCTTCATTGTCGCGGTATGTCTGTTGAACAATAATTCTCTCCGTCTGCGTGTCCAATTCAAAGCTGTCACCAAAACTCTCTTCACCTTTTCTAATGACTCCCTCAACTTCTTCATCTCGCTCATCTCCCGCGTACAGCTCAGGAGACGAAAACGTATTCATCTGTATCTCTCCCATCCTCCTTCTTTTGGCTTCAGGTGAAAATAAGGGAGCCGAGTCAGGGGAAACAGGTGGTGGAGAAATTAATGTGTCTGCATTTCTAGGAGCAGGAACCGTGGAATGAGTTTGTTGTGCTGGGCCAGCAGTTTCAACAGGGATTGGCACTAGGACTGCAGGTCCTGGGTTGTAAGCTGATGCCAGCTGGGATGTTTGTGCAGTCTCTACATTATCTTGTAGACACTTGTCAGATTGTAAGGAATGCAGGACTTTGCTTAAGGCTCTTGAGTGCTTCATTCTACTTTGCTGTGCAGGTGAGACAGTGAGTCCTGTGCTACCATCTCCTTTTAATGTGCGTGTGGAAACACTTTGTTGTTCTACCACTGAAGATATTGGGGCTCTGAAACGAGAAGGCGGCATTGGAGAAGTGGTTGGCTGAGGCTGTGGCAGAACTTGAGGCAGAGGGCTTATTACAATCTCAGCCAGTTCTTGTGTCAGGCTTCTTTCAGGGACAGGGCATTTTGCTTGGTGACCCCCTGGTCTAGCTGAGAGTTTCTCCACAGTTTTTTCTAATTTTTTGTTCTCTTCCTCTTCTTTCTCTGACCTTGTGGCCATCCGTCGGTCTTGTTTTTCATCTAGGTTTTTTGGTTTATTTAACGTGGACAGGTTTATATTTATCTTGGTTTTCTTTGTGTCTTTTCCACTTTCGTCTTGCACCTCATCGCCTGTTTGTCTGACTTCTAAGTCTGTCCGATCCTCCTTTCCGTTTACTCCCTTGTCAACAGGTTTTGACTTCCCTTCTGTTTTACCAACTTCACCTAATGGTTTCTCCATTTTTCTTTCAGCCACTTTTTTGTCACTTACACAATCCTGCTCCTTCTGTCGGGCATTATTTGTACCTTTTCTGGTACAAATCGTTTTCTGATGCCTATCTACTGCTTGATTATTTTCAGTATTATCAGTCTGAGCTTCTTTTGAACTGAGATATGAGCCAGATAAGGATTCTGGGTCTTTGCTGTGATGACGGTCATTGTTGTCGTCTGCAGGAGCCCCAGGAAGATGTGTTATTGGGTTCCACTGAACTCCAAGCTGGGCCAGGTCTTCCTGAAGGAGGAGCCTTGCCTCAGAAACAATCTCAGTGGCTGCTTCCTGTTCCGTCAGGGCCCGTCCACCGGTCACCCAGACGCAGCGAAGGCTCCGTCTCTCCGCTGCCTCCTTCTCACTTTCGTCCACTGCACGTTTGGAGCTGTGGAAAGCAGACAGTGTTTGCACCACTGACTTTACATTTGAACATGGATATATTTCAGGAAGACAAAAGCTTGGTGTGATGGTGGTACAGCCCCTTGAGATTTTGAAGTTTGGAATTTAATTCAATCTTACTAACAGTTACATAAACTAGAGATTTTATGATGTGCTGCTTGTGCTCTACTTGAACAATCAATCATCACTTGCTAACATTTAATTTTTATGGACGTTAATCAGGTACCATTTAAAAAGTTCTAAATGAATAGTTTGTGTTTAGGCCAATTATTTCTTCTATTTCTCTTCCAATTCTTCTCTCAGCCCAAGGCCCTTCTTATGAGTGTGTTGTCAAGGGACTGATATGGTGGATAAGCTTCATCTATATCTATTTAAACCTTCCAAACACCAACCTTTTGAATGGGACTGCATTCCTTAAGGCTTTCTCCACATCGGCCAAAGAAGCCCTGGCTAGTTCAGCAACAGTACAGAGCCCTTGTGCGTAAAGTGCTCTGGCTCGTGTTGCATTTAATAGGGAAACCCTGACGAGGTCGACCAGCTCCCTCTGGACTCCAAAGCTCAGTCTGGTTTGGTACTGAGACAACAGAAGCTCCATGTTGTGCCAGCCTAGACGCTTACAGAACACGGTGACCATACCTGCAGGATGATTCAAAGCAAAAATAAGTGTTCCTGCAAGCTGCCCAGCTGAACAGGCGATTTAAAGAAGCTTTTGGTTCTAATGTATTAAGAGTTTGAATTAATCATTGATAATAAACACCACCATTCATATGATATGGACTCACACCCACATAATTGTGTTAAGAGTCACATAATATAACACACAATAACTAACATAAGCATATGCCTGCTGAGGCTAAATCACAGTTGGAGCTCACAAACCCGTTCACAGTTACTTGATGCTGATTATATCAAGTTAAAAGCTTGTATAGAATTGAACTATTCAAGGTCAACATATTTAGAGTTTGTCCTGTGTTGCACCTAGCAACAATCTTCAATATGTACCTGCATATGTAGAAGCAGACTGCTGGAGAGACTGCAACTGCCCACGATTGCAGTTGTATTTCGATGCCACTGTTCCCAGAGGCACCTCACTCACCAGATCCTGTAGAACAAGGGTGGTGAAAAACCTGTCAAATAAGAACAAAGAAGATATCGTCAAGGATAAAGAACGTGTTTGATCAAAACATTTCTAAAACTTTCCTGGTTTGACTTTATAAATGTGAACACTTATGTAGGGCAACAATATTGGAAATCAAAAGAAGATCATAAAAACATCTAAGTTTATCTGTTTTAGATAAGACCAACTTGACAAATGGAAAGTCCAGAAAAGGCAATATGGATAAGATATTCCCAACCACCTTTCCCAATCCACAGCAGAATTACATTACATTAAAATCAATGTGCTTTACCGTTTATGAATTGCCATCTGTCTACGCTGCTTTTCCGTCTTGGCGACAAGTTTGCCGCTGACAGACCTTGCGAGAAAACCTTCTTGGACACCGACCATCTCTGCTACTCTTTTCATCGATGACGAGAGCTGTTCCCACAGACAGAAGAACTGATACCAATCTATGGTAGTCCACTCTGCATACAGGGGAGTGATCTAAGCAGAATTTGGACAAAGAACGTTGTATTACTGTGTCTGTGAGGCCTGGTTTGAATTTGAGGAGGGGACATTTTAAGCCTTAAGCTGGAAATAAGATGTAGGTCCACCACTATAAGAAATATGTTAGTAAAAGAGTCAGGGAGAACAAGCAGCGAATACAGCTTAAGAGAGAGTTAATGTTGTTATAACTCAAGACATGCATGTTTACCAGATAGAGAATGTGCAGATCGTTTTCCAACACAAACCCCTTCATTGCCCGCTGGAGATCTGCAAATATTCCAAGAGCCTCAGGAGGAGAGAGGGAGGATGCAAGGGTGGCAGCACCAAGCTGCGTGGAACAATATTGCTCCTCTGGAGATGGAAAGACATCACATCACGTTGTAAAGGCAAAGGTAAGGAAAGTTCATTTTTGAAAATGTAATAAATAATAAATATTAAGTGTTGAGATATAAATAGAGACTTTTTTCTTTTCTGTTATGAGCCATTTTTTCCCTAATTGTAGGAACAATTTAAAGTAATCCCAATTTTGGATTGAGTGCTAAATTCATATAGCCTTACACCAACACCAGATGTTTATGTAATCCTGTAGGAGTCGTGTAAATGTCAGAGCTGCTGCCTTATTATGTGACTACATACTGTTATTACACCTCCCATCCCATCCCTCATTTTTTGTGGGATATCCATTCTTATTCCTAGCTGTTTTCATTATGGCATGGCACGTAGTAATAACACACCAGGGAAATTGTGACAGTACCTTGTTCGTCCTTCTGGATGCTAATAAATTCATTCTCCATAAGCCATTCGACACATGCCTCAATCGCCCCTTTGTTGGTCTCTTCATTTGATTTGTTATTGCCATCACATTTCATGCTGGCAGCCAGTAGAGAACAGGAAGCATATGACTTCACATCCTGTGGAGTTCTGGCGACACCACCGACAATTATCTATGATTTGAGAAATTGTTTTTGGTCACTGTAAGGTAAACTAACAAAACCACCCTTACAAACAGCAGGAAATACATTCTGTGATGAACCATGTTAGCTGAAATATCACTCATACCTCCAGGATGGCTCGCAGCATGCTAGTGGTGACACCCTCTCCTTCTCTTCTCACCAGACAGCTGCTGATAGGCTGAAGAGCACCTTTCAGGAGAGTGATACCTTTCTGACGCTCTGCCTCTTTACAAACCAACACACTTTCACCTAAAAAAAAAAAGAATGACAAGATGACATCATATCACAGAAGACTTTATATTTAACCTTTTAAATAAGAGTTCTTTATTCATAAATGACAGCTGATCATGGTGATGAATTGACACTCTCCAGTGTCTTTACTACATACCCATAGTGTCTACACCTTTTCTCCCAGCTCGTCCAGCCATCTGTTTGTACGTGAGCGGGTCCAACAGGTGTCCATTGAAGGTAGGTGTTCGAATGATGACTCTGCGAGCTGGGAGATTAACTCCTGAGGAGAGGGTAGAGGTGGCAGCCAAGACTCTGACCATGCCCTGACGATAAGCTCCCTCCAACACGTCTCGTTCATCAAATGTCAGACCTGCGACAAAGTATGAAACATAAACAACCTTTATCTGGTTTAATTCAGCCAACAGTCTGATGTGTTTACAGGGTTGTGAGCGAGTGGTTACCTGCATGGTGGAAGGCCACCCCACATGGAACAGTACGCTGGAGTATGCCGTCTAGTCCAGCGGGAGTTCGTCTCAACTGAGCCAAAACATCCACTAGTCCGTCTTGATCCAGACTCACAGGCTGGAGGTCAGTGTCACCCTTACGATCTAAAAGAATGCCACCACAGCCTGAACTTAGAAGATATTTTAACAAAAAATATTTTCAAAACAAGCAACAGTTTCACTTTATGTTCTCTGAGACACAGTATGTGCGGGTGGAAAATTATTTGTGAATGAATACATGAATACACAAGGAGCTATGAGTTTAGTGGCAGCTAATGAGAATCAGATTCATAAAGAATAAAAAAATACCTGTATGACTGAGGTTGTAGAATTCTCTGGCGATACTGTCTGCTAGTTTCTCACACCAGTTCTTTGAGGGACAGAAAAGCAGCACAGAGTGGCCCTCTCTCACCGTCTCATAGCACAAACTCACTATGTGGTCGTCATCACCCTTCACACAGAAAAAGGTTATAGCATGTCATTGTATTACTGGCCATGGCATCACACCTGTGCTTAGGTCCCTGTGAATTTTAGAAGTGATTTTAAATTGCGCTTAAAGTCTCTTAATGGACTGGCACCTGACTACCTAGTTCACATGTTTTTGATATACACCCACCTAATTTCTCTCTTATTGTATTTTATCGAGTATGGTAGATCCTGCCATCTAAATTACCCTAATCTTGAGTGCAGGAGTGAACTGTCGGACCACAGAGAGGCTCTTGTCGTAGAAGTTGCAGCCCACTTTGAGATGCTCCTGCAGGGGCACAGGTCTATAGTCTGTCTGGTAAAGCTCTGCACCTAACCAGCTTGCCAGGAGAGAAAGGTTAGGCAGGGTGGCACTCATGCCGATTATCTGTACACCCTCAGACAGACACCTGTGGAGAAAAGTGTACAAATATATTTAAGAATTTATTAACCCGATTTATATACTTTACATCAAGACAACTGTAGACAGACAAACAGACCCTGTGGTGTTCTGCTTCTGAGTAATGTAGCGGATTTTGGTTAACAGCAGTTCTAGCAGGTATCCTCTTCCAGAATCCCCAACCATATGCAACTCATCCACCACTACCATGCCTAGTAGCACAAAGACAACAGTGTCAAACCCACTAATACAAATAATAATTTTAATTAAACATTTTGTCAAACTAAGTCTATAACATGTCAGAAAATAGTGAAAAATGTAAATCACACCATTCTTTAGTTAATTCAACAGTCTCATTTCCAGAGAAACACAAATTATAGTGTTATGACAGTGCGAATGACTAATTGACTCACCAACTTCATGTTCCTGCTTTACACAAATTTACCACACATGTATTTACCTAGTAGGCCCATACTGTCTTCTTCAATAAGCCTGTTAATCAGGGAGTTAGCTTTTTCTATGGTGCAAACAGCCACATCCAGCGCCGCAAACCCCCCAGCAGCCGCAGTGCTGCCCATATATCCCTCCACACAAACTCCTGCCTCCTCAAATACGCTCTGGAAGGTACAAAGACATTCATTTTTTTTAGATGGTGATAAATACACATACATAACAACATCATTATCTCCATTTCAGGCTCACTTGAAGGTAATGCATCTTCTCTTTGGCCACAGAAACAAATGGTAAAATGAAGAGGGCTTTTCTTTTGGTTTCTAACACGCGCTTCAAAAGCAGCAGCTCTGACACCAGAGTTTTTCCAGCACTAGTGGGGGCTGAAAAACAAAGGGTATATAAAGAGTATATCACTTAAAAAGAGGCCGAACTATGGAAATAATTTCAATTACTTTCTTGTTGCATTCATTTTCTCACCAGAGTATACCAGGTTACCTCCCTGTAGCACACGTCCAACAGTAAGGCACTGAGCTTGCCACTCAAACATGTGAGTTACTCCGTGTTTCTGGTAGCGCTCCAGGATGGGTTTTGGCAAACCCCAACTGGATAAAAGTAGCTTCTCATGTTGCTCCAAGGGAGCATATAAGGCAATGCCTACAAGAAAGCCAACACATAACATACAACATTAGAGAAGTTCATATGAGGTGTTAACATCTGTGGATCAAAATGTGATAAGATATAAATATGAACACGTCAGCCAAATAGGAGGTTCTATGACTGCATGGCTAAAAATGATTCACCTGGCTGAGGTAATGTTTCGCTGAGAGCACTAAGATCTAATCCAGTGGGGGCTGTCAGCACAGACGTGGACTGGTTCTGTAATGACTGCTGGAGTTTGGCCCTCTTCATAGCAGCTGCGAGGCATGTGGGGCTAAACAAGATGTAGTCTCTGGATGCATCACAAGGTGGATCGGCAGCCTTACTAAATCCACTCTCTTCACTAAGAGGAGAGCTCTTTCTTCTGGGCGTAGGCCTCTGCCTGTTGAAACACAGAGAGCAAGAAAAATATTTGTGAACTGAAAAGTAGATGATAATTGGAGCAACAGAAAAGCTGAGTAATAATATGTGAGTTCAGACTTACTTGATGGAGCTGCCTGGTTGCTGATCACTTTTTATTTCAAAATTAATGCAGGTAGAAGCCGGGCTTTCTGAAGCCCTCTGAGCATGCTCCACTTCCTCTAAATCTTCACTGAAGAGAAGTTTCTGAGCAAGGTCTTTACTATCAGACATCCACCCTGTTCTTTTACAGCCACTGTGGGGTCCTTTATCTATGGGTTGAGGAGGTGCTCTGAAACCGTCACTGTTATTATGTGCAACTGGTGCAAGAGACTGTAAAGAGGCAAAGGCAGCTGATGAAACTGGCTGTTCTTGTGCTTCAGCTGCTGGCTTTACAGTTTCAACAGCATCCAGCACCTGGAGCATCTCTTCATCAAGAGCTAATGTAGATTCCCCCAGCGGCAACACTGATCGTCCACCCTAACACAGAAAAATAAGGTATTTTGTGGGAAAAAAAAGCCAACATTAACACACTTTTGTGCTGTCACACACTCACCATGAGGCTGTCTCTGCTGGTGTTTTCAGATCCATTTCTTTTCTCTGACTGATAATGGGTTTTCTGCAACAGCCTGTCTCCATGTAGTGGCTCATCAGGAGCCTGAAGACTATGTGAAGACCCATGTGCACAAAATAAGAGATTTAAGATCAAGGAGGAGTAAATTAGGATCAATTTAAGAGAAGAGGATATTGATGCAGCAGCATCAAGTACCGTAAGACACTACTAATAACTGTTTAGAAGTCTCCTGGCGACAGAAGAAACATGGTCATAATCCTGACGTTATAAAACGAAGCAGAAATCGCTCTAAACAAAACACTTACGTTTTTTTCTTCTTGATCTGGTGTTGCCCCATGTAGCTTTTCTGTTTTAGAGGACGATCTGAAGTGCTCATACTCAGGATGATGTTGCAGTGTCTCAAACAGACGTGTGGGTATGTGTTTGTGAATTAACATGACATTAGTTTCACTCTAGAGTTTGTAAACTGTAGTCAACAATGTAGAAGATCAACAGTGAGCGGTAAAAGAAAAACAAGCGTCATTGTAGAAGTAACTGTTTGGGTTTCTGAACGTAAATATTGTTTTTCTGTTGATCTGCGACGAGGGGAAAATCAAAAAGTCCGCTGGTCCGACCCGGTGTTACACAAAAACTGTTCCACGGCACAAAGGCCCTAGTACAAACGTTCCAACTCATACTCCCCAGCTGCCATTGATAGCACAGATTGATTTTGAACATATATATTTATATTTTGATACTGAAATACAAACAAAGTTATATGACACTAAAGAATTGTCCTTCGAATAATGTTTAAATGAGTACAATGATTATTTGATCGAGTTGTGTGGGTAAATACATTTTCTAACAAATGCTACTTTGTGGCACCTTATGAAAAAAATAAATGTATTCATTCATCTTCTGTAAAAATGTATGGTCGATAAACTTCATGACTGATTGCCATTAAAATAGAATACACCTTTTAATTAATTTGCAATGTGCTTTAAAACTCTATGTGAAAGTAACGATGAAGACATTATGTTCTTAAAATACATTTTCATCTGTAAATAAGCTGTAGCATGGGAAATAGGCACAGTATAAAATATACAATATAGGAAATACAATAAAATCAGTTTATATGAGTTCATATGTGTGGAAAAAAAACCTCCAGAACCACTAAATAATCATTAATTGTATTATATATTGATACCTATTTGGTCAGGTCTTTATAAATGCAGGTTATGTGCTAAAGTAACTTGGTAAAAACATTAGGTGCCTGACTGACTGCCATTCATATGACACCTAAAACCACCACCAAAAAATGCCTTTCTTTTTGTTTCCTATGGGTGCCTTCCAATCAAAAAGGGTGCTGTTATGAAGTTCCCTATTGTCCCTACATGGCAGTGTCCAAAAGTGTGTCCTAAGAGGAAATGATATTCAGGGCTCTATTGAAAAATACCCATCTCAGTGATATAAGTGCTTTAAAGAATGTCCCTTTATAGGTATACACATATGTGTGAGAATGTGGGAGATTATGTACCATTATATACGTGCGCAGTAGGTGCCCTTTTAATTTTTGCAGTAGGTGCCCTTTTTAATTTTGGCCCCTGTCCTGCTAAATGTATGTGCACGCCCCTTTTGTATCCAGTATTGATAATTGTGTGGTAAAGTGATTGGGTGTGGGCGGGGCATAGATATCTGTCTCGGGCGTGTTCGAGCGGCTGGTGGGCGCGCCCGCTACGACGTTGCGGAGGCTTCAAGATGGCGGAAGCCCTGACAACTCAGGAGCAGCTGGTAAGAGTCTCTTGACATAATTTCCTCTTATCTCCTCGCCGTTTTCAATGTGTACACGTGTCGCCTCCGTTTTCCTCTCCAACCGCTGATTTTTCCATACATTTTGTTCCCGGAAACGATGGTCTAGTAAACACGACTGGCCCGCTCGCACCCGACTTCGGTGTGACTGACAGCACTTAGCATGTGTGTTAGCATGATGGCGTTTGCTAGCAGCTAGTAGCAGGGTACAGTAAACCGGGTGTTTATCTTGAATACTTGTTTCCCTGATAACCCAGCTTGATATTGTTTGCATAGATATGACCACAGCGTGGATGTCATACAAGCCGTTCATCTTATGGTTTATCCCACATATGATGCCTCTGCTGTCTTCAATGCAACTGTTAGCTTTCCAGCCACCACATGTAACTTAGCTGGCTGTTAACGCTAATAGCTATTGTTGACTTCTAGAGATTTTCCTCGACAGCTATCTAACCGGATATTAAAAGTACGTGTATGCACGCGCGACGGTTGTAAACCGTTAGTTTATAGTTGTCTTAATCGTTAGTTGCTATAATGCATCATGGTGACCCAGTGAAAATAGCCCACCATCACGAGTCCCATCGCAGAAGGCGAGCTAGCTATCAGATTTACGGTCGAGAATTCACAGAAGTGATCCTCCGGTTCCTAGCATTGTTGTTGCCACACCATTCTAGTAAAGAGGTGGGCTCGACGTGGTCATGGACTAGAGAGATGAAACGTAACACCGCGAATCTGATGACGACTTTATCTTTGTCGTTTCTTCTTGGATATTGGCATCAAGGATTGCAACATGTATTTTGTCCGTGAGCTAAGTAACGGGACATGATCGCACCGCTTCCCACTCTACGCGATGTATTTCTTGCTGTCCTTGGTGGCTAAGCACTTTCCCGGAATCGGTAACGTCAATCGATTAACCGCCCTCAAGCCACCTGGCGTACAAACGATTTATTTGCTCCAGAAATAAGTGTGTAGCCTTGTTCTATGTATTTGATCACTCCATGAGTTAAGCTGTATACTAGAACTACTGTTCTGCTGGGGACATGTCATAAATATGTATTTAACATGTTTATTATCAAACAAGGATATGATGTCCAGTACCAAATATGTACGTTTTATTGCAGTTCAACACTACCATCGATCATTTATTAAACACATTCATTGGAAATTTGTGATTCAGGAACACAATTTGCAAGGGACCACGAGAACACACTATCGCTCGATAAAAATTGATATGTTGGTGTCACTACAGCACTTAATCATGTTTATTATTGGAACATCTATATTGATCTCTCTATTTGTCTCTTAGGGCTCTAATGATTAAGCCATTCATTGCTTTTTATTACTTGAAAAGAAAAGGAGTATCTGGTTTGAGTGTCGTTGTAAAAATAAAAACAAGGTGGTCTGTCTCCTTTTTGACAAAGTAACCTGAAAAAAATATGAGTAAAAATATTTGTGGGTAAATCATTTTATTATAATTTGCAGCCCTACCATCTACTGTATGTCTGTCTGACCATCAAAAACATTCTCATTCAGGCAAAGGGAAGCAGAGTTACTACTACACACTTTTCTGTATAGTTAATGAATGTGTCTATTGTTAAGACCATCATCTAATTACAAAATGGGTCATGAGATGCATCAGAATGACTCGCGTTCACCAAACGGATAATTTGCATGAAAACTTTGTATTAAGATACAACACAAGATTTATTTTTTTTACATTAAAAAGTGCTCTCATCTACTACACTTTCAAGGAGCAGAGTCTGCTGATTCTATTTGTATCAGAGTTGTAACTTTGGCAGGGAAACAAAATTGAAAGGGAGTCTAGTTTGGCGTGTCTTGCCTGTTACATCAGTTGTCTTTCACTTCACTTTCTGTCTGTATTTTATGTTGCTTTACTCAATAAAATGTTGCGCTTTGGATGTGTTATAAATGGCTCTACTCCTCCGCCTTAAGTTTTTCGTCTTTAATTTTTTCTCACACACAGACACCTCACCTTTTCTCTATCTCTTCCTTTCCCACACTTGTCCAGGCTGTGGAGGAGTTCCTGAGTGAAGTGCGTAGCAGGGAGCAGCCTCACAGTGCCGGGCTTGTCTCCCAACCCACAGCTGTGAAATTTCTTATGGCCCGCAAATTTGACGTCTCAAGAGCTATCGACCTATTCCAAGCATATAAGGTACAGCAGTGCTTTGACTGGCATTTGATTTGTATGTTTTTGCCTCTCACCTGTTTTTGTGTTTTATGTTTTTTAAATGTTTGCTTTATTACTGTATAGCACTTTGGTCAACAATGTTGTTTCTAAATGTGCTTTATAAATACATCTGATTGGTGATACAACTGAAAAGACTGTTCTTCTGCAGTGTCACAGACGGCACCTCATGATGTGTTGAGGATGGAGTGCACTGCAGAGTCATAACTGTTAAGTTTCTTATCCCCCCTCTGAATTACCATGTTCTTGTTGAAAATTTGATATCAGTGTACTCTAACTCTTAGGAGTTAGAATGTCTCCACGATGAACAACCATGCAATTTAAGGAACATGACTATATCATCTCATCACCAAACACAATCCACATATATAATTGGGTCAATCTCTCTATAGAGTGCCTTTGGTATCCTCTTCAAAATCACCCAATTACCACAAACATATTATAAAATAATTAAATTCTGAGGTTTTGGTGTAAATGACAATTCTCTTGCTATGCGTTTACCCCATTTTATACCATTTTCTTTGATTGGGTGTATGTGATTTTGGCATGTCCCACATGCTGCTCTGCTAACTTCAGTGAATGCTAAAAGTGGTTAAAGAACAAAACCTTTAAATACTTTTTGTTCTTCACACATTACTTTTTATAAAACTAGAAACTTTGATTTATATTCCATTTTATAATACTAATAATATTAAACATTTTGTTCATGTCCCCGAATTTGCTGTCATTTACATCTTAAATCTGCCCATCATTACGGGGTAATTGCCACTTTAAGAGACCGGCTGATGCAATTAGTGACATGACCAACAGCATTCTGTCTTTCTTCACTGGAAGTTGACAACTGCTGCAAATACATCAAACTCCCGCACTGATATTTCCTAATTTTTAGTCATATTGTGTTTAAAGTTGGATGTTGTCAAGCTTAACATGTCCACACTGTCATAGTGAAATATTAATTTATATAAAATCTTTTCAGAAATTGTAAGTCTATTTCTTAAACTGTATACAGTCATTTTCAACCCTGAATCACTTTGCTAGCTGAAGGTCCACCGTGTTCTCATTCAATGCTAACATTGTCACAGTAAACATTGTCATGGAAAGATTGATGACAGGGTGGACATGTCAACAATCTTTGAAACATTCTGATAACTACAAATATTACAACAGCTTTACACATAATATAATGTCTGTATGTGTAAATGTACAGTAAATGCTTTACTGTGTCGTACTAGAAGTTGGCAATATTGGCTTTTGTAGCGAGTACTGGTATCAGCAGGCCTTTTGATCAGGATCATAATTTGATATATCACACTCTAACTCATAAATGTTTTCTATATAATCAAACAATAGACTATAAGGGAATGGTCTAAATTGTCTTTTCAGAGGAAAGTGGAGCTGAGATAGCAAGGAGTTATCGAGAATGTTAAGATGCTGATCCAGACAGCAGAAAAAAGTAACTTGAGAGGGAGAGGTGGCATAAGGACAGTCTGGAAAGAAGAAGGGCAACAATGAGCTCAGTGAGAGAAAGAGAGAGAAGAGGGCAACAAAAAAGACATGGAAAGAAGCAAAAAGCTAGTGCTTTTCTACAGTCAGACACCCCCATCTCTTCTGAAACTCTTGAGGGCCTAGGAGAAGGCCCTCCAGGTTAGAACATGTAAATGTAGGTTTTATATAATTTAATTAAAACAACCACTAACAATTTTGTCCACTCTGACTCTGTCATCTTCAGTTTTTAGTCAAAAAAACTTTTGTGTGATTTCTTTATCAGCAAATTTAAAGCACACCTGTAATCTGCTGTTAGCCCAAATTTATTGACAAGGCTTATAACAACAAATATTGACTGAGGGTATATTTTTGGTGATGTTTCCCTGCTGACTTTCCTGCTTGTTTGTGTCCTGTATCAACATCAGAACACAAGAATCAAAGAGGGCATCATCAATATCAATCCCGACGAGGAGCCTCTACGCTCTGAGCTTCTGAATGGCAAATTTACAGTCCTGGTGAGTAATGAAGTTGGTATGAACCACTAAACATAAAGGAACTTAGGTAATCATTCAGGAATTTTAAAGTAACTCAGAAAAATGTATATTGGTGTTTTATAATGTCTGTCAATGTTTCCAACAGCCTGGCCGTGATGCTAAGGGTGCTGCTCTAGCGCTCTTCACAGCTCGTCTCCATCGGTCTGATGTCACCACCCACAAAGCTGTGCTTCAGGCCATCATCTATCAGTTGGATAAAGCCATAGAGAGGTGATGCCCAAACCATAAAAAAATGTTAAACATTTCTACTCCCCCTCCTGGTGCTGTCTCTGATGTTGGGACACACCTGTTACTGTCTGTGATTTGTCCTTTTGTTTCCATTTTTAATTTCGAGCCTTGTCTCTTAGTTCCAGTTTCTGACTATTTATTGGTCTTTGATTAGATCAGTATTAAATTGTGACAAAAAATGACAAACTAAAATGTAGTTAAAGTTCTTAATATCTCTATTTTGTATTACTGGAGCATCTACACCAGATTGAGAACGGAAAATATACAGTGACAGGAAAAGAAAATGACAAATGGTACCAGTTCAAATTAGGCCCCACTTCAAATATAATGCCTCCAAGTGAAAGTATGGGTGTGTTTTATTATTGGGCCCTGAGACGACAAAATCACTAGGAAGAAAACCTCAAACCAGAGTAGACACTTTAAGATGCCTCACACAATAGCTGAGGTAACTTATCATAACTTTAAATAATATTAGTTGAAAGTAAAAAGCCACTTTTCCAAAGTGAATGTAAGAGATTGTCTAAAAATTTAAATATCAGGTGTTTTTATCAACAAAAACAGACTGAAATGTATGTATTTTTCAACTAAGACAAGACAAAATTGTATGCTTTTCTTCAACTAAGATGGGACTAAATTGTTTAGAGTTTTTCCTACTGAAAATGAAAAAGGTGAGGTTGATTAAATATAACTTTAATTGTTTGGATTTCTATTATTTTTTCAATGCTAACTTCGCTTCTTGATCTATTACCAGTTTACAAACTCAAAGAGATGGACTCATATTTATCTACGACATGACCAACTCCAGCTATGGCAATTTTGACTATGAGCTCTGTGTCAAGATCCTCAATTTGCTCAAGGTAAATAAATATCTGGAAAATCCTCTGTTGCTCTACTATTTGGCCCTCTGGTCTTTGGTGTTAAAAGTCTCTCTGTTTTCCAGGGTGCATTTCCAGCTCGTCTAAAATGTGTCTTCATTGTTTCATCGCCTCTTTGGTTTCGAGCACCTTTTGCAGTCCTACGTCTGTTTGTCCGAGAGAAATTGAGAGAAAGGGTAAGTTTGTTTTCATCAGGATGTCTCATCATAGTGTGCAATATGTCTCTTATTAGGTATTTGATATGTGTTGTCTTTCTTTTGCAAACACTAGGTGTGCACGGTGAAAGCTCATGAGTTGGCCAATCACATCCCAGTCTCCTCCCTTCCTGAACACCTGGGTGGGACATCCCAGTACAGTCACGTGGCTTGGATCCAGTCCTGTGTTAATGTTCAAACAAACACTGTTCAGGGTGACACACAAGAACACGACACACATGATTGTGTGGGAAGCCTGCTACGCTCATACAGTTTGGAGTGTAGCAACACAAGCGCAGGTGCTACACTGTCCCACACCCATATAAATACACAGTTAGGTTCTGAGTTAGCTGTGGCTAACTCTAACTGCTATGATGATAATAATGCTAACCCACGCAATCACTGCACAGTGGTGGATGGCAGGACTCGAGGCCTAGGCCAGTACCAGCAGAGCCCACATTCTGCTGCCAACAGACAGGGGAACCACCAACACTGGAACGGCGCAGCCGTGAGCGAAGCCAACATGGCTGTTAGTGGCTCCAGTGTCAATGCTAATATGAATGGTCGTGGTCGACAAGCTCCTCCCCAGTCAGACACACCACCTGACACGCCGCTTTCCCAGAAAGGTGATGGTGATGTGGCGGACTGCAAAGCAACAGACTCTGCCTGGAGATCTCAGAGTGAGAGTGTTAAGGAGGAGGATGAAGAGGAGGTTGAGGATGAGGAAGAGGAAGAGGAAGGGGTGCCTCCATTGCCCCAGAAATCTCTGCCTCGTCCACCCCACCAACCGTCCTCTCAATCCCCGCCCCTGTCATCATCATGTGGTCATGATGGTGAAGACCGTTACATGGAGGTGTCTGTTCACATGCCGGAGCAGGGAGGAATGACGGTGCATGACCTGGTGGAATATGTGAAGAGGAAGAAGAAAAAAGGGATTTATCAGGAGTACGAGGAGATCCGCAAGGAACCACCAACAGGCACCTTTGATTACTCCAAGTAAGAGAGCCTAGTATTTTATTCTGGTCTTTCAGCCTTGTTTCATTGACCTGGAACTCACAACATGTTTCATGGCACTGCTTTTACAGGAAGTTATCCAATCAGATAAAGAACAGGTACAGTGATGTTCTCTGCCTGGACCAGTCACGGGTGCGACTGTGCCAGCTCTCTGATGACGAGGACGAGGTAATGATAACTTCATTAAAATGCACTTTTGTTATGGATTCCTGCATTTGTATCATATGTGTTAGATTTCAAGATTGTGTCAACAACGAGGTATGTTCTTGTGTCATATTTAATCTCTTATCTGCTGACTGATATTTGAGATTAGAAGGTGAAGTTCATGGCAATGTCAGGCCACAGAGGTTCATAAATAGTTTTGAAAACCTTTTTATGAGCATGTCATAAACTATGAATAGATGGTCCACTCCATTAAAAATAAAAACCTTAAGAAGAAGCAAGGGTTTTTTCAGTTGGAGAAAGACTCTTCAGATTGACAACTGAATTATTCTCTTTAGCTGAAGAAACTGAAGATTGTCTGAATCAGTTTTGCATTCAGAATGTGTAGAATAATATTTAGCCACTGCAAGTATGTGGCAGGTTTCAAAGATGGACAGAAGTGAAGACAGAAGTCAGAGATGATAATAATAGTAATAACACTAATAATGAATATTTCTAACACCAGGCTGCTGTGTATTTTTTCCAGACATCAGATTACATTAATGCCAGTTTCATGGATGGGTACAAGAGAGGCAACGCCTACATTGCAACTCAGGGTGAGCAGTTGTTGAAACAAACCCTTTAACTTCATGCAATGTATACTTTTTGTACTAAACCCAACTCCGTTCCCCCACAAGCCTTAGTATAGTACAATCTGGTGTTCCACTAGCCTGAAAGCCTTTTGCACTCCTCAGGTCCTTTACCAAAAACCTTTGGTGATTTCTGGCGCATGGTTTGGGAACAGATGGTACTTATCATTGTCATGACCACCAGGTGAGGCTTCTTCAACTCATTTTAGGGGCTGTGCAGACACTGTGTGGATTACTGTTGTTTAAATACAATTTTTTCAGTTTCATTATATTGCATTAGTTAATACATAAAGTATATCCAGGAAATACAGATTCTGGCTGTGCAGAAAAGCAAGTTATTTAGCATATAACATCAAAAAACATGCACAATGTCTGTCCAGCTTTGGAGATGCTCCAAAGGTACATATTCTGGGCAGGATGTAAAGGTTGTGCATCTCACAGGGTGGTGGAGCGTGGACGTGTCAAGTGTGGTCAGTACTGGCCTCTTGAGGAGGGCAGGACCGAGCAATACGGATATTTCTTGGTTAGGAACACTAACATCCAGGTGTTCCAGGACTTTAAACTCTCCCTTCTTGAACTTTACAACACCCAGGTGAGTCACAGCAACCACTTTTTTACATAAAACTTAAAGATCTGGGATTGATTTTTTTTTGTCTTTAGTGTGTAAAATTTAAGACTAAAGTTGAGCTCTATTGTTCTCCAACTTTTTGTTAGTCTGGAGAGAGACGGGAGGTGTGCCACTACCTCTATGTCAGCTGGCCCGACTTTGGGGTGCCTAAGAGCGCCTCTGCTATGCTGGACTTCCGTGAGCACGTACTTAAACGGAGGGATGCTGCAGTCCAAAGCCTGGGATCCAGTTGGATTGGACCTCTTGGAGGCCCTCCTGTGGTTGTGCACTGCAGTGCAGGCATTGGTCGCACAGGTAATGTCACATTACTGTGAGATAGATGGCTCCAAGTTTGGATTTAATTATTTTCCTATCTTTTTAATGCCCCCATTTTAGGTGCCTCATCTCTGTGATTTTTATAGTCCATTCATATTTAGTTGTGCACATGATTTTTTTTCCCACATGTGTAATGTCTTTATTTATGTTATCTAAGCCTGAACTAAGAATTAAAAATGCTCTGTAGGCACTACATGGGTGAACCTGACAAATGCAGTAGCAAAGTACAAATTAGGGATGAGCCAATACTATTTAACATTTTTATCAGTTCAATACTGGATCCAATATCTGGTATGATATGTTTACCTCATATGATCCAAAAAACCCAAATGTTACATAAATGCTTCACGACGCACAGGCTGTTATAAGAGACATGCACCACCAATGTCAAGAAACAATGCCACATAACATGAAAAAGTGATATAGAGCCATCGGTAGTATGAACCGACTTATTTTGTCTGTAATCAATTTAAATTTTGTGTCTGTGATATTTTTTGAAGGTCTGCCGAGCATGTCAAATGGGGTAAACATCTCTCTCTTGCTCTTCTTCCCTGCTTTCTGTGCAGGTACATTCTGTACCCTGGACATCTGCCTGTCCCGGCTGGAGGACATCGGCACAGTAGATGTCCATCAGACAGTGCAACGGATGCGTACACAGAGGGCTTTCAGCATCCAGACCTGGGACCAGTACTATTTCTGCTACACGGCAGTCATTGAGTACGCCCAGCGCCATGGAAAACTGAGCCCAGTGCAGTGGTCTGACTCTGACTTAGAGACTGACAGTGAATGAGGGACATGGGATAAACAGCCTAAACTGAAATCATAGGAATGGAAGAAGAGGAGTGACATTTCAGAGTAGATGAGGAAGATGACTCCTCTGCCATAAGAGAGAAGAGACAACGGATGGAAATCTTGTTTTGGCTCTTGATGCAGACTCCCACAGTTGCGCTTCCTTTTCACAAGTGGATAGATGGAGGAGGTTAAGGGCTGTGGAAAAAAAAAAATACAGGGAGTGTTCATTGCATCGCTGATTGAGCAAGCTGTCCTGCCAATTTCCAAGCCCCTTTTTATTTAGCAAACTTCAGGGGGACTTGGCCTGCCCTGAACCTTGTTGACAAGAGTGTTGTATGAGTTGTAGCATTTTTATATTGACTTGCACATGAGGAATGACAAACTTGAACCTTACCCCTTGAAGCCCTCCAAACCTCCACTCACTTTTCCGTTTTGTATTTCATGTTCCTTTTCAGCCCTGAAAGAGCCTGTGATCACAGTTTAAATGTGAGGGGTATGAAAAGGTGAAACTTGAAAACCTTTATTTTTCTTTATGTTCTCATTTTTTTTTAAAGAAGAAGAAATGGTTCTAAGTGAGCAAATGGCCATAAGTGTTAGTTGATTAGTGTGTGAGCCATTTTGTCCATTTCAGTTTTTCTTTTATTTTTGATGACCTTTTTATATGGTGCATTTTCTACATATGTTTCATGTTTGTGCATATGTAGACTAACTTTTCAAAGCCAAAGTCCTCACCCTGAATGCTTGGATGTACTCCTTGGTGAAATATAATAGACTGAAGCCCGTGTATATTCTTGTAACATACATTTATGTTAGTGTGCATCATAACAACCTCTGAAAGAAGAGCAAAAAAGGCGAGCCAGGCTATGACTAAATACTGAAAAAGATATTGTAATGCAAATTTGCGATTTGTCAGGTCTAACATCATTTTTACTGTCAGAGCGTTCTGAATTGGACGATCCTAAATAATTTGGCCTTAACGTGATTCACTGCCTTGTCATTCTCAGACCTAAACCATACCTGGAGCTCTAAGCTGTTTCATTTCCCCTTGTGTTCTTTTCCTGTTTGAATCTTGTTCTCTGGATACCACAACTGTTGTTTGATTCTTGAGGCATATTCTGCCCAAGATACTTGTGCCTTCAAGTTTTCCTTAGCTTAATGTCTCGCTAGTGTAGTAATAACACCCAAACTAGTGCACTTGCATAGTATATGTTGACTATGTGCCACACAGGACACCCACATTTTGCCTATAGTCCTGTACATAGTACACTACTAATTAATAACATAAAAGTAGTGAGTTATCTGGGACTAAGCTCTGGTTTGAGACATGGCTATTCTTTTATCATTTGACCTCAGGGGGTAATTCTAGTGTTTTTTGCCTAGTTTCACAGATCCATTTCTGGGTTTGCCTCTGGTAAATTATCATTTAAGAAAAACAAACTATATCAACTTTATTTGTATTTTTTACTGTATTGTATCCTGCAATATTTATGTCTTTGTAAAACTTATACAATATTGAAATCAGTGAATGTTGGTACGATGTTACAAAGAAAACAAACCAGTTATTTGCATTTGATAAGCTGAACAAATCAGATGAGGAGTGAAATATATTTTTTGTTGTTCACAAAGAAACTATAGTGAAAATGTCACTTGCCATTGTATTTTCAGAACTGACTTGTATAAATGGTGATTGTTCAATTCTAGGACAACAGGGGGTTGAGGTTGCTTTGAGCGCTAATTGTTTGACTCTTCATTAACAATGACATTAATGTCTTACTGTCTGATACTCGATGCCAAGGACAAAGCAAAAAAAAAAAAAATCAATCAAGTTGGAAAAAAAACTTAAAACTAAATGGCTGATATTTTTGTTCCCAAAACACCGAGTTTGGTGTCAATTATTAAAAGAAATCGATATTTTGAGTGGGTTAAGGTTTATCAGCTTGGTCAGAGAGCCTTGAATGTGTTTGGGGTAATGGTGTCCGAGCCCTTTTGTCAAGACAGACATGGATAGTATTGGTGAATGTGGACCCTGCATCCCTCAATGCCAAAGGCCCAGGCTCACCCTAAAGATGTTTACCTGTCACATTATCATCAGCCTACTAGCAGGACCTATCAGTGTAGCCTTGCATCGACAGGCAGATTTTGGAGCATTATGGGAACACTTACCGAAGGATATGTATAGCTATGAGATAAGAGTGTGTATGTAAACGAGTCTTGGTCCCCATGCTGTTTTTGATTTGTTTTATGAGAAACAAAGAATGCTATGTGCATTCGTCATTGGTGTTGATTCAATGTTTCCTTTTGTGATCTAAGTTCTTGTGGTTGAATTATTGCCTTTTACATGCTGTCAGCCCGGTTGTCCCATTAAAAGCAATGGTATTACTATCTTCAAAGAGTACAAAGCTGAATTGATGTCTTTTGGACTGAGTTGAGTGGAACATGTGCTCAATCTTTAAACTTTTCTGGGAATTGCAACAACTGGAGACTAATTGCTCTGACTAAGAACAAGTCACAGCTTCCGGTATATTATATAAATCACGACTCATCAATCTAACAAACCTTCCTCAAAACTAATTTGCTCTTACTGGCAGAAGACTGACATTATGATTTTGTTTGTTTTTAAACCAGAATAAGCTCAGGTTGCTAAAAGTAAATGTCTGTATGTTTCATGTATACACCCGTTTCCTCTTATCTTCAAAAATAATCACCTGGGCAGCCAGCAAAGATGTGAATATGCTTCAAGTATTTCTTTTTAGTAAGTGATCATTTTATAGGCAAATGTAGCTAAAACCAGACCATGACTATTCTGTCAGGTGATTTTTGTCACATTGTCTCAAATGGGTGATATCAGCTGAGCAGAGCACATCTCTGAATGGGCTGTTTTTTGAATGTTTTATACGTAACCTGCTTGTTTAATCTGGTATTAGTGCTGGTTTTACTAATATATGATGGTGTATGCTGTACCACTGTATGCTGGTGGATGGTATTTTTAAGCCTATTATATTGAAACGGGCACTTTATAAGGGCGAGCAAAGAAATAACATTTGAGTAAAATCATTAGTATATTTTATATAATAATACTATATTAATATTTTATATACTATACCAATTATGGAAATAATTACTGCAACATATGTATTTGTTTTACAGGCTTGTGCTATTATTTTCCTCAGCAATCTGCAGTTAAGATGTTTGCTAATATAAACAAAAGGAAAAACAAAGAAATTGACATCCTTTACCATGACATTTAAAATTAAGCTCAGGTGTTTCATTGCTGAAAGCCTCCAAGTATCTCAGTGCATAAGCCCATAGTAACTGTGTATGAGGATAATATCTCAGGAGCCTGTCATTTACATTGGCGTATAATTATGTGTGTCACTGGTATTTTTTAGTGAGGGTCATGTAAGTTAGGTCTGAGCTGACCGCAGTGCTTCCAGTCACCAGTGAGTGGGGCTGTGCTGCTGAAAGACAACTACAACTACCAGAAGTTATGTTTTTATTACGAATAAATATACTATATTGTATTCAGTACAAAATCAAATGTGACAAGTCCAGTTTAAAGTTAGACTGAAAATCAAAACCTGCCCATGTCATACAGACTGTGCCCACAAAACTGAAGGAGGAAGCCTCGTCAGCAAGGAACTGAGAGTTATTTTCACATTGCTCCTTTCCTCTCCCCCACTCAATGCTGTGACCTGATGTGAATTCATTCCTCGACATGTGGCATCACCTTCTTATGTTCTTTTGTATAGAGTTTGGGTATGTTTTCTGTGCACGGGAGCAGGAGGCGCAGCAGACACTTCTGTAGTAGGGGTATATGCAGAGTCGGGCTTGAACCACCACCAAACAATTATTGTACTGGTCGCTGCACGATGGATCTGGGGGAAAAAATAGAAAAGATAAAGATAAAATACGATATTCAATTCAACAAAACTTTATTTGTCCCCAGGGGATATTTCATAGATCAGTCATACAAACTTTTATAAGGTATGAAAGTATATAAAAACAAATAACTAAATAAATGCAGACCTGTTACATTTGTAAATGTTGGAAGCAGAGTCATGTTTTAAAACTCTTCATAAATCAAATGTATCTTCTTTTTTTTATTATTTAAACCCTGTTTTTCCATTGATTCCCTTCATTAAGTCAAAAGGAAAAAATCTGTTTCCTTACAGCACCTCACTTAATACTGGTTAACAATGTCACTGATATGTACAGTGAACAATGACATTACAGAGAAATTTCACTCCAAACCGAGTCCTCCCTGACTCTGTTTTGACCTCTGACCCCACTACACTGATGGTAGCACACACCCTGTGCAAATTGCTAGTTGGACTCACTTATTTCAGCGAGGCAGGGTTGTTTATTGCATTCTTCTCGGCTCTCTGGGGTAAAATTGGGGTCACAGCGGTCGCTTGGGGCAATATTGTCAGCAAGACAGCGCACCTCCCTTACACGATAGCCACCATTACAGGAGCGGGAGCACTGAAAAAGAGAGCGTGGGGCAGACATGATTTACTGCACACACAGTGAATGTGTCAATGCATATGTATATACATTTATGTGTATATTGGTATCAGCAAAAATCTGCACAGAGTCTACTATGAATAAGCCTAAAAATATACACTTGCCCACCACTTTATTAGGTACAGCTGCTTGTTAATCCAAAAACCAATGCAGCCAATCACATGGCAGCAACTAATTCATTAAAGACATAGACATGGTCAAGACAACCTGATGAAGTTCAAAATGAGCATCATAATACTGAAGAAAAGGTATGGCGACGGAGTGTTACAATCAAGTATCTCACATTCTGTAGTTTTTGTATGTGCCAGATATTAAAAACACAGGTTATTGACACTTACTGCACTCCACTCTGTGACATACCACTGGACACCACACGGCTTCAGTCTGCAGGTCTGAGCAGTGATTGGCTGAGGCAGACTAGAACACTGTGAATGGTCCACAACCTCCATGTCACCGCTGTTGTTGATAATACAAACTACGCTCCGGGCCTGCGTTCCATTCCCACACTCTGCAGAACACTTAATTAACCCACACACATAATTAAACCAATGCTCTTTTCATAGTGTCTGTAAGTATTCCATGTATGTATGTATATATGGATGTGAATTACCTGACCCCATGGTCCTGTATACCACTCCAGCTGTTTTTTACAAGGCCCTGAATCACAAGATGTCACCTCTGCTGGACGTTCTCCTTCACAGCCGTCCAATGGGAGATCAGTCATGTGATCCATCAGACAAACTGCTGTCCGGGTTTTATTGCCTTTACCACACTCTGCTGAGCACTGAGGGTGATCACGCACATACACACATGGTAAATCAGAGCCATTTCAATGGTTCATCATGATTCTACCTGATTTATTTGCTTTGTCTCACAAACACACACATACACACACACTTTCAAGTACATACAACAGTGTTTGTGTTACCCATTGGCTCCAGAGGGAGGTGAACCAGCTGCGGGCACAGGTTCCCATATCACAGTTTTGTAGTGTGTCTGGCTTTAATTTCATGTTACACTCCTCATCCTCCTCCACGTCACCCTGGTTACTCAGACACACCACCTCTCTGCGGCGCTGTCCCACTCCACATGGCACTGAACACTTTGGGAGTAAAGAGTAGAATGGCGTCACATGACATCCAGAGCTCTATAGATAATGAGCGTCATCTCATTATTTGTCCTGTGTAATGATTAACTGGTCAAGCCACTTATAGCAGTATGTATGCGTTAAGCATCTGAGGTTCATTATGCTTCCTGTTTGTGATTGTTGAAGCTGTGTGATCTTGCTCTGGGACTGTATGTTGCACATGTGATTAATGGAAGACACACTTTGTAAATTAAATAAATTAACTGTGCGTATTCAAAGGCTCCAGTAATGCAATAATGAAGTAAATTGCATGTCTTATGAGTAAGTCCTAAAATATTTACATATTATAGTATTATAATATTATTCACAAGTCTTTTAGTTAACGGATGGCTAAAATATGATATTACATTTGTACAGATTTATTACAACTACAAAAAAAACAGTGGTCATTGATCATGAATAATCTGCTGTATGGTACTTATGTACTTATACAACCAAACCTGTGGGTAGTACATTACATTTCTGCCAATAAACACTTCTTTACTTAAGTAAATTCTAGCATTCAAGGCACCTGTTAGTCGTCATGTAGCATTGTAATGCTCAGGTGTGTGTGTGTGTGTGTGTGTGTTTTCTCACCAAGCTCCACTCTGATTGAATCTCCCACTGGCTGCATATTTTCAACTGACAGGTTGTCTTAGTCACTGGCTTGTCGGACAACCCGCACAGTTCTGGTGCCACAGTAACCGAGGACTCTGTCCCATTGGCATGGACCTGTGTGACCTGACGGCATATGACCTGGCGGTGCTGAGTGCCGGGGCCACACCTCTTGCTGCACTCTGACCACTCCCCCACATCCCAGCTTTGAGACAATCACAGACAAAAAAAAAGAGAGGCTGAGGGGAAAGAAGTCCTGTATATATAGCAGAACACACCCCAGCTCTGTCATCCCAGGAAGCATAGGATGGTGCTTGATTTGATTTCAAGGTCAGTTGACTCTGCTCTACAGGGGGCGTTTTGAAGTTTCCTCCGAAAGGAATTTCAAGCTGCGCAGGTTCAGATGTTTCTCTTGAGGTTTCACTTTCTCCGTGTTTTATTAACAGTCACAGCAGAAACATGTGTATTTCAGACCAACAACTGTCAGTTTTCTGAATCATCCTGGTGGTTGGTTCGGCAAGACATGTTAACCAAAGCCATACCCAGGTATGTGTGCGTAAAATAAAATGTAGTCCTCATGGTGACCAACATCTTGTCCTTTTAGGTCAAAACCTCTTTTCTGAGGCTGTGGTTAGGGTTGGAGGAAAGATAATATGTGGTAAGCCTAATGTTAGGGTTAGGTTTAAGGTTAGAATTACCCATTAACTATTTTTTTTAGGGATAAGGCTTTGTTTAGGTTGCAGGAGTTTTAACAAGAATACCTGCAAAAACCTGTGTGTGAGAGTGTGTTCTCTCACGTTTTCTGGCATAAACACTGACCTTGTCAGGACCTGTTGTTCTCATGGAGATCAAAACCTGGTCTTAATGAGGTAAAACCTCATATCTGATGAACAGGAAGTTTAGGGCTAAGATTTCAGTTTAGGTTAAGGTTAGGATTAGGATTAAGCATTAACTGGTTGTGGTTCAGCTTTGTTTAGGCTGTCCAAATGAATGCAAAGCAATGCAGTGTGTGTGTGTGTGTGTGTGTGTGTGTGTGTGTGTTCCTCACTATGCAGGGCAGGGCTGGGCATTGCAGTCCTCTTCCTGGTGTATTGTTTGAAGGCCAGGGTCACAGTGGTCAGCGGCGACAGTCACCTGTGAATCCTTCTCAACACACTTCCACAGCACCTGACGTCTACCTGGCAAGTGTGCACACACATACACACAAGATAGACAAAAGGTGAAAAATATGGATTCCTGTGCAGTAATTAAATGCCCCAAAATAATGAAACGAAAATGTCTTTTCAAAATCCAGAATGGAATAGTTATCAAAGCAATATCGCACAAGAGGGAGTGCTGTCACTCCGCTTCACAGGTGTTAATAATAACCATGCGCAGATTATTAAAAAAACCTGTTTGGCTCTAGTCTGTTGTACTGAATATCAGCACAGCAGTACAACAGACTCCAGCCCGACAGTCAGAGTAATTAATGATTATTATAAACACCTGCAAAGCAGAGTGATATAACTTTGTTTGTCTTTTAAGCCCATATGTATTTTAAATATAATTATATTTCTATATAATATTATATTATATAATATTATATTATATTATATTATATTATATTATATTATATTATATTATATTATATTATATTATATTATTATTATATATTCTTCCTGCATTTCCTCACCATTGCCACATGTTGTGCTGCACTCTGTGTGCCCACTCTTTGCCCAGGTGTAAGTGGTCTGAGGGTGAGAGGTCACACTGTGGTCAGGGGGAACGTGGTTGGGCTTGGACGTCTCCTTGGTGATGTCATTACCGTTGATTTCACCTTTCTCACCTGGTTTGGATGGATCTACTCTCTCAGCTACAGGAAATGATGCGTATGAGAGGTGGAACAAAAACAATTATAGGCATGTAAGTGGAAAATAAAGGCAACGAGATGATTGAAAACATTTCACAGAACAGAGAGCAGTGATGGAATGAAAACACAGAAGACAGTTTAGTCATTGTTGATGGCCAAATGCGTGCACGGTGCACCCACACAGGTGATTTTACTTCCTATGGCTGATTAGGTATGTGTCAGGACAGCATGGGTGTGCACAGGCTGACCCGAATCCATAGTGTAGTTCACATAAGTAAAGTATCCAAAAACGTAAATGTACCCAGGCTTGCTAAGAAAACCTGAGCCTGATTTCGAATGTGCTGTTTATGCACACCAATGCACAAAGGAAATGGAGGAAAAACACAAAACTAATTGTGGATGTTGGCGAAACAACCCTGGTAACACCTCAGAAAAAAAAAAATAGTTATTTAATATTTGGAAAAACATTGTGGTTTCTCTTAACAGCTTAAAGTTGCAGTATAGACATGGTGGTGCGTTGTTTCATTTCCTGTTGATATAAAATATTTTAGAATATTAACTTTGTATACACTAATTGGGTGAGAATTTTATTTTGCATATAAATGCATTTCATTTGATTTGGCAGAAATAACACCATTGTTTGTCCTACTAATATATGGATAACATCTACCAGCACAGTTCCACCCATCTTCAACTTGAGCAAATGTCTAATCAGCCAGAATAAACAAAAATGCCTAAGGGGTTGTGCAGGTTATGCTGTTCTTAAAATTGCTCTGGAAATAATTAATTAGAATTAACTATTGGCAGTATTAATTGAGTATTTGCCTGTGTCGCCGGATTCAAATGAAACTGTTTCTGTAATGAAGATTCAGTAAAAGGTAATGAAATTAAATTTAGCCCAGGGGAACACATGTTGTCTCAGTGTGGAGTGAAATTCTCTTGAACAAAGTGTGGCTGCTTGCCTGCTGTATGGAACGTTATCAAACTGCTAATCAAGTTTTCAAAGAGACATTTTTGTGGAATATGATACATCTTGGTGTCTCTTTGACGATGCAAGACGACACAGACTGACGCATCTGCTGTGTGATGTGATACATGTGATACAAAAATCTGAATCTTTTGTTTAACACCACTCTGACTCTGATGTAGGTGTTCATGCATGTGATTGTGTGCACTCACCGAGGGGAAGTATATAAGAGTCTGGTTCAGGAGTTGGCTGTGTGTTATGTACAGGCACACTATATTCATAGTATACACTGGGACCTGGTTGCTGGTAGATCAGCTATAGTAGAGAGAGAGAGAGATGAGTCATTTATTATGTAATGTAGTAATAATATTGTTTTTGTTTATCACAGAAGATAAACACAGAGTTTGTGGTGTTTTGCATCTCACATAAACATGCAGCTCCTCTGTGAGCGGCCCAGGTGCAGTGATGGACTCTCCGTTGCGAGAGCGGATTTCATTGGGTCGTCGATACGTCAGTTGTGTTCCCACAGCAGCGTAGATCCCAGGCCTGTCAATCACCCAGTTCCCATTGATGATGGTGTCTCCAGTTTGGGTCTGTAAAGCTGGATGGAAAAAGAAAATGTTCACACATCACTGTAGTAAAAATGACTCTTGTGTGTGTGTGTGTGTGTGTGTGTGTGTGTGTGTCTCTATACCCAGGTAGTTTCGGCTCTTCACTGTCTCCTGTACGGTGATGTTTCGTGCTCCTGCAGGAATTTCAGCAATCTTATGGTAGCCCACACGAAGGAAGGTCCGAGAGAAATTCCCCTTCACCACCTTAAACCCCAGTCGACACACACACTTAAATGCACACACAGCTATCAACACAGTTGCTGTACAGTATGTGTCTCAGCCAGCTCGTGTACATGTGCAGACGCTCCCTCTGTGCTCTCTGTACTACAGTTTGAGTATCATGTGTAGGCCTGGGTTTCAGTAGTATAATCATAAATTCCACTGGATCACATTGTTGTTCTTTTTATCTTATTTTCACTCATCCCTCCTGCTCTCCAACTCCCTCTCTTTTGCTGGAAATCCTACAGCTCACTCAGTCCAGTCCAACAGGTGGTTTGAGTTGGAGAACCTTTCTGGTGTTCCTCTCTATTTCTCCAAAACTTTTTGCAAGTTTTGTGTTCTATTCTTTTCATGTACCTCAATAAGTTATCTGTTTTTTCCACCTTTTATACCTTATTTATTAATGAATGTAGCATGATCTCTTCAGTGATAGTTTAGTCTTAGTTTTTGAGAAAGACAGAGAATCTATAACAACTGGCAGTTTAACACGCTACATTTACTGCCAGATTTTGCTTTTACATACGAATAATGCAACCTTTATATAGGACTATCAACTCTTACAAAGAGTGCACATGAATACAATTTGCATTTAAGCTTCTGTACATGACCATGTGGATGTCTTACCTCCAGAAGGGATGGGCTGACTCTGTCATCCCAGCGAAGAGCACCTGATGGTCGGTAGAGAAGACAAATGATGTGGAGGAAAGCCAGAGCTCGCTGCCACAGTTCAGCCATGGAGAGACTGAGGGGAGGACACTCACAAACACACGTACACACACATGTTTAATGGAGGGAGTGTGTGTGTTTGTGAGGTGGGGTTGGCTCGAGGGGTGGGAGGGAAGAGAGACAAAGGAGAAATGTTGAGAGAAAGTGTCAGAATAGTTTGAGGCACATTTATTTCAAGATGAGGTCACACCCATTTGCACCTCAGTATGAATGTTGTGACAAGTGTGGTTTTGTGTGTTTGTGTGTGTCCCATATCCTAAAGCTGATCCAAAACCAGTATCTCTGCCACATTTTTGACACACATCACTATTGATGTTTACATTACATTACATGTCATTTAGCAGACGCTTTTGTCCAAAGCGACTTACAATAAGTGCATTTAAACATTATTTAACATTAGTTAACATCAGTACAAACAAGAGCTAGAAGTAAGTAAGTGCTTCAAGTAAGCCAATCTATAAAGTGCTAGTCGTAAGTGCGATGTACAAGTAAGTGCTTGCCTTTTTTTTTCGTCGTCGGGTTAGGGTTAGTCGAGATCTTTATCTGACCTACTTCTCGATCCACCTCTTGTTTTTTACTTTCTAAGGCTTATCTTGTTCTGAGTTATTCTGTTTTTCATTTCAATGTTGATGGGAAAAAAAAGAAAGATAAATAAATAAATAAAAATAAAAAAATCTAAATTGAAATTAAAATACCACTGCGGGAGAGGGCAGGATTGAGGATAATCATACAAATATGTTCAATCTTTTCACGACTGTAATGAACCACAAAACACACGAGAACCACTATGGATGTCGATTTTATATTGACTTCAGTTTTCCACCATACCACTAATGTATACAACATATAACAACTGTAAATCGACTGGCCAGGAGTCAAAACAGCACAGTGACTCCTAATGTCTTAATCCAGAGGGCTTATGGTAATATTTTCACGGCCATAAATGATTTGGAGAAGCTCTAACACATATGGGTGTAATATATTCCCCTGGCTGAATGTTTTAGTTCTGGGCACAGGAGTGTTGAAGCCCTGCAAACACAAAGTGTAGTGTAGCATGCCTGCCTGGCTCTTTAACTTTCCACTGTTTTATGTTAAGTAATTAGAGGGAGGCGAGTTGTAAACATCAGAAACTCCATTTTTTTTTTAACGTAACCTAAAGTTACAATGTGAAGAATGTTAGAGCAGAGATAATGGTGTTGTTTTTGTTCCTGTACCTGTGTTGTGCTTGTATATGAACCAGCAGAAAAAAAAGACCTTCTCCCCTCTGATCCACACTGCAGCTGTTCTCAACATGGGTGTGAAATTGCCAGGAATGAGAATTTCACAATTTCCAGAAGAAGTGCCATGTCTTTATGATTGTGTGTGTGTGTGTGTGTGTGTGTGTAGGTGTTTGTGCATGGAGGATATAGGAGTCACACATGTGTGGATGTCTCTCGTGATGATGCTGGAAGCAGCACAGAGACAAATGATGCCAGTGAAATGTTTCTTCTTTCTTTATGAGTGTTTTGCAATTGACTCTTTGAGAGACATAAGAACACTGATGTGTATACAGCAACACCTCATTAGAAATGCTGTACGCCTTATACATGCCTATTCTTCCTTTCCTCCATCTCCCCCTCTCTGGCACACAGCCATATCTAAGATGCAGCTCCCCCAGAATGAATCCTCAGTCGTCACAGAGTTGTGACACAGGCATTCTCCTCCTAGAAGTCTGTCAATGAAGACTGGGAATTCTGTGCATTGTCTGTTTTCCACTGTGACATCTTAATGGCTGCCACTTCTGATGATTCACACACGCCGCAAGTCCCTGAAAGCGGACAGAAAATGAAACTGTATAGTCTTTTGTAACAATATCATAGTTATCCCCTTTTACAGTCATTGTGAGTAAACACATTCAAGATAGTGTCAAAGTCTGTCTGCTATATTCAGTATATTCAGTGAAACCCTCAGGCCTTCCATGATCACATTGTGTGTAAAGATCATCAACTGTAACAGAATTTGCCCTCAAAAGCATTACAACTATTTAGGTTTTTTAAATTTTTGAACAATGACCATGTATAAAATAACTTAGAGGGTGAACACCCACTGGTACTTTGAAATTGTTTAAATATCTGAGCTCAAGCATTTTGATGAAAAAAAGTCCTCAGCAATAGATGTATTTAAAAATGAGGCCTGAAACCATTTTTCTTTTGCTCTCCTTAAAAAGTTGCCTAATGTTTTTCTCTCTATGTGTGTATGTGTGATTGAAAAGAACAGCCAACAGAAATTCAGTCAACATCAAAATCAAAAAAATTCTCCTTGATTTTCCTCTCTACTTTTTTTTTTAATTGTCTTCCCTTTCTCCTTCCCATTTTTTCTTTCCTCACACTCACCTTCCCCTCTCTTTTCTTCCAGCTGTGGGTTGTTTGATGTCCCTCTGTCCCATCCTGGCCAGCTGCCCCAGATACCAAATGAGGGGTTCTGTCATCCCGCTGACACCTGGTCATCCCCTAACCACCAGTTACTTCCCTAACAACCAACTCTTTCCCCAATGACCATGAGAATGACACGGCAACCACTGATCACTTATTTAAATTCCTCTGCAGTTCTCTGTCCACACTGGCCAAACATCAAGATGTAATATTTTCAGTCTATAAACATGTCTGGCTTTTATTTCACAGGCTAATGTGTGACTGGGATGGCCTGTTGTGAGACCTTAAATGCGTGCTGTCTTGGTGTGGATATTGATTAGGCGCAGTATAAGTTTTCCATGCCAGTGCATTTAATAGAGGACATAAACAGTTACTGCAGCATTTGCAGTACAATCTGTCACAGTGAGAGTGGTTGTATACTGTCATCACAGAGGCAGAGGGTCTATTAGAATCCATTCAGGGGTTTCTGTGCACACCTCTTAGTGTTTCCTAATTACAGACCTGTGACTTGTTGCAAGTGAAGACACACACCTTTTGACACCATAAATACACATCTCTGGTCAGCCACTATAGCTGCATACCTACGGGGTTAAGCAGAGGAGCTTGAACACAGTTGCAACACACAGGATGCTTTTCATACCTCAAGTTATTTGTACGGTATACATGCACATGAATGCACATGTAATGTAAATGTTAGTAAAATAATTCTTAATCGAAACAAACCACTACCTTTTGAGTCACATGTCCTAGTGCTTTGGAGTGAGACAACCACACTGAAAAGGGAGACAACACAGTTTGTACTTTTTAATCTCTTTCTGGTCATTTTATGTTACATTACATTACATGTCATTTAGCAGACGCTTTTATCCAAAACGACTTACAAGGGAATTGAGGGGGTGGAGTTGCACTTGCGACCATGATGTCTTTTGCACACAAGGTACTGGTCTTATCCACTGAGCCACTCCACCCCCCGTGGATCTTTTGTTCATTTTGAATATACTGCCTCACTTACTAGTGGCTCTGCTCATCTTTGTGGGTAGAGTGACCCTCTTATATTTGGGATGTGCTCCTTATGCCACTGACTCGATAAAGCCCAAACCTCCACCAATGCCACTTAGTTTTCCACAGTGTCACTATGGCTCAAGATCATGTATTTAACATTTGTTTAAAAGAAAAAAATTCACGAATCGAGTTTTACCTTATAACTTTGTCCCTGGGCGATAAACAACATTTCCAGAAATTTCATTGAATCTTTACTTTGGCTACTCACAAACAAAAAATAGCAAAAACATAACTATAAGTATACTACTAAATACTGAATACTATACTATACTATTAAATTGTTAAATTATCCCTGTAATAGCTGCATATTTTAATTTAGGCGATTTCTACTTGTTGGCAGTTGTATGTCTCTGCAGTAACTGTATTTAACCACAAGGAGCAGCGGGGGCGCAACACAAAACGGAAACAGGAAATGAGGTCATTATCAACGTACCAAATTCAAACTTGTTTTAGAAAAATCTAACAGAGCTCGTTCTCCATAATGTTAACTGAGCTTACCTTCTTTAACTTCTGATTTTACACGAACACAGGTAACGTCACTCACGTTTGCTCGTAGTATTTACCGCTTTTAGTCAGAATAATTGTTATTTTCTTCTGCATGTTGAGTGCGCTGGAGTAGTTCAGGTGGTCAGTTAGCCACAAGATGTCGAAGTTGTGAAATGATAATTGTGGACAGACATAATGCCGTTGGATTGACGTGGTATTTAATGTTAAAGAAACCCCTTTCTAATTGCAGGGAGTTGTGTCATTGTTTATTTAACCAAGGAAAAAAAGCGTGTGTCCTTTAAAAACACTTTATTGTGCGACTGAAGAGGGGAAGATGCCTGTAGAGAGGACTGAGCACCGTGGTGCGGACGAGCTTCAACGATACTATGAAGTTTATGAGACAATCGGCTCAGGTAATGTCAATATTTATGATCAATTCTGAGCTTTGTCAGTTTATCAGTTAAATTTGCAACATTTTACATGTTTTTTTTAGGAGGCTTTGCTAAAGTCAAGCTGGGCCGACACATCCTGACAGGAGAGAAAGTTGCCATTAAAATCATGAACAAGAAGGATTTGGGGGTAAGTCAGAAAGAGACCAAATCATTTCCAGTTTCTTCTGGTGAAATGGTGTAAATTTGGAAATGTGAGTGAAAATGTACCTAAATAAATGAAAAGGTCTCCTGTTTTTTTAAAATATAACAATAAAAAAAGATTTGTCCTCTTTCGCTCCCTAGGATGATCTGCCTCGTGTAAAGTTAGAAATTGAGGCCATGAAGAACCTGAGTCACCAGCACATCTGTCGTCTTTATCAGGTCATAGAGACCTCCACCCAGATCTTCATGGTTCTCGAGGTAAGTGCACACACGTACAGCTGACTATTGAATGTGGTTATGTCATATAATCTCATGATTATTTATTGATTCCCTTGTTTTCCTGTTGTCTTGCCTCTTTTACGCAGTACTGTCCAGGAGGGGAGTTGTTTGATTACATCATAGCAAAGGACCGCCTGTCAGAGGAGGAGACCAGGGTCTTTTTCCGACAGATCGTGTCAGCGATGGCCTACGTCCATAGCCAAGGTTATGCACACAGAGATCTCAAACCGGTAAAAGCAACCGCTCTCTGTCACAATGTGCACCAAAATGTGTTTAATCTCTGTAGCTTCATATGAAAGTAATGCCTGGTGTAATGTTTCTCTTCAGGAAAACTTGTTGATTGATGAAGACCATAACTTGAAGCTCATAGACTTTGGTCTTTGTGCCAAACCTAAGGTATAACATCACATTCCTTATTCTACTTTGTGTTTCAAACACGTTAAGCCTGCATTTACTCAAGTATGAAAAGTATTGTAGAAGTTAAAAATGAAGGAAATGGCAGGTCTACCATGTTTCGTTTCCTGTATTTTCTGGCTGTTTCAGTTTGATCATAGAGAAATTATAATTATACTGTATGGTCAATATGGCATTGCTAGAACAACAAAAATAATGGTGGTTTAATCTAAGTCAGGGTAAATTAATTTATATATTACATTTCCACAGCAGGGCAATACAAGGTGCAGAATTTGTCAACCACATACTTTGTCCACCAGAGTGCGCTCTGATTCCCTTACTTGTAACACCCAGCACCTTGATATGTAATATACTGTATTATGTATATAAAGGATTTTGCCTCTTATTCATTACCTGATCCTTTTTAACCCTCCTAAATTGGCATTGGCCCAAAGAAATCCAGTGTAAGTTAAACTCTAATGTTGATCACTGAATGATATTCTCTCTCTCGCTCACAAAAGGGAGGTCTGGGTTATGAGCTGATGACATGTTGCGGGAGCCCTGCATATGCTGCCCCTGAACTCATTCAAGGAAGAGCATATATTGGTTCAGAGGTGAGAGATGGAGGCTATATGGTATTTACAAGTTTTAGAACCATAAGTGGTGTTGTAATTTCAGAAATGTGTCCCTATTTAAACCCATAAAACTTAATTAGTTTTCACTTCAGTTGACTATTTCCTGCCTGCTCCACAAATCTGCTCTTTCATGGTCTCCTGATCATATTCAGTGGTGAATGACTTTGTGCAACTGAGCTGTGAAATCCAGGCTGTTTCACTTTAAGTCGTAATATTGCTGTGTGATGTGAAACCTCTCCAGGCTGATGTTTGGAGTATGGGGGTTCTGCTGTTCGCTCTGCTCTGTGGATACCTGCCTTTTGATGATGAAAACTGTGTGGTCCTCTACAGAAAGATTATGGTAAGACAGCTCTCTAAGAGACATCTTCCTCTCCCTTTATTTATGTTTTTTGAAAGTTTTGCCAAATTGCTGCTGAATGTCTTTCTTTATGTTTTATAATCTTCAGAGGGGTAAATACGACAATCCCCAGTGGCTCACTCCAGGTAGTGTCCTCCTGCTAAACCAGATGATGCAGGTTAGTTTTCACTTTTCAATTTCCTTTTCCTTATTTATTATGCACTCGGCTTACGATTCTGCAAATGTTTTCAGTGTTAAATAATCTCAACAAACACAGTATAACACAATATAGTTTGTTTAACAAATCAAACAAATCATATTAATATTCTAAATCAAAACAACATAAAGCTAAATAATTTCTTAACTGTAAAAAGTACCGTTCAGAGCAACATACAGTTGTACTTCCTGCATTACAGTATTTTCCTCAAACAGTTTGTTCCTGCACTGTCACACTCTTTACCTTTTTATATCATTTTGAGCTCCTTAGATTTCAACAAAGCTGGGAAGCCTTTGACTGGCTGTGTATTTGTAGGCCATGAAGCATGTTGTCTGTTGCATATTGAGGTGTAGTTTCTGTATGTGTCCTGTAGGTGGACCCCAAGCGGCGTGTTACTGTTCGACATTTGTTGGACCATCCCTGGGTGATTAAAGACTACAACAGCCCTGTGGAGTGGTACAGCAGGCAGCCGGTAAACTCATACAAATACACACTTATAACCTGTATACATATATGACTGAAACTACCATCAGTAAAGATCTGATGCATTGTGTTCCAGTCACCACAGAAGCATGCTTATATCTTCAGCACCAACAATATGTTTTGACATATGTTGTCCTTAACGTATGTCGTTTAATAGCTTGGCCACATCGATGAAGATTGTATCACTGAGATGGCTGTCAACATGAAGCGAGCGAGAGAAAGCACCACAGCACTGGTGAAAGAGGTATGTGCCACTTTGTGGTCAAATTCAAATGTTTGCATTCATGTTTATTTGCTCATCAGTTCCTCTTCTAGTGGCTGTTTTGTGTTTTTGATAGTGAAATCACACCCTTTGAATTATGTTTTACATACTTTCTATTAGAGATCTAATTCTTGTCTAACCCCACAGTGGCGCTATGACCACACCACAGCCATCTACCTGCTGCTGCTGTCCAAGAAAGGGAGGGGAAAGCCTGTCCGTCTGCGCCCTGAACCAACTTTCTGTGATGACTTCTCTCCTTCACAGCGGGGATTACAGGTTAGACTCTGAACCACAACTCCCATAATGCTCTTGCTGCCTGCCCTGGTCTTTACAGCTGTTCTGACACAGTCTTAACACCTTGTATATCTATTGTTTCTGACTACTTGTCGTCGGTGTCAATCTTTTTGTCTTGTTTTTTCCATTTCTTTTTTTCTGTCTTGCTTCCAGATGGGAGATGCTCTTCATTTTAGTGAGGATGAGGATGCTGTGATTGTGGGTTCTTTGGATTTTTGCTCAGAATACATCGATGATTGTCCTTGGCTTTCAGTTGCTCAACATACACCCCAGGGGGTCAGAGGTCAGCCAGATGGAATGGCAAACAACAAAGATAAGGTATGTGAAAGTTTGGACTATTATGTGTTCATGTGAGAGGGCTGAGGAAAAGGAGCATATTCACATAAAAAAGCTCCTGTGTTGGGTCTTTTGCAATGAAGAAACTAGGTCTATGGCTCTTCCACAGAATTGTACTCATTATACCAAATTTCTGTCTTCCTCCTAAAGAGACTGGCATCTCCGTCAGTAGAGAAAAGACGTGCTTATAGCCCAACTCCGGAAAGTGGGCGAAAGACTGCACCCCGCCACCAGGACAGGAGGGACAGAGCCCATGAACAAACATCTGAGAATAAGGAGAATATTGCTGTTCAGGAGAAAGATGTTGATGTTTTTGTCTTGCCTCCACCTCGAACTCCAGTGTCGAGTAAGAAGAATGCACGCCACAACAAGAATGTGTTGACCACACCGAATGACAATGCGAAAGTAAATGGCGGGAAAACCTATGCAGTCACTCCTAAAGGTAAAAAAAATATATTGTTTTACTCAATAACTCTAATTTACTATGAACAGCAAAGCTTCAAGTGCTGTAGCAGTAGCCAATTGCCCCTTTCCATTTATCTGTCCCTCTCTGTTTCATGCAGCTCTCATAATCACAAGTGCCACATCCACATGCCACACATTTGCAAGTAAATTGTCTTCTGGTAATAAACTCATTTATTTGACCTGTTTTTATCCCAGAGCCACTCATATTTTTTTTTATGATTTAGCTGTCACTAAGCCCCCGAAAGTGGACGCATACACTTATCATTGTCAACTCAAAGGTGAGGTTATTATCAAGAAAGCTAATTCTATTTACTTATCTGTAAATGAAGAACATTAATATGAATGGAGAACCATTAAAGGTTTAATTATTCATCAAAGTGAATTCACTGCTCAAATGTCCACCCTCATTAGTTTCCACCATGAACTCAGGCAGCCACTAGCCAGCTAATGTACCGCCGCAGAGCGTGTCGGTGTTTAAACGTCCGGGTTTGGTTGGGCTCTATTTACAGTCGCCTGCTCTGCTGCATCAGGTCCAGAGCAAGGACAGGCTACCTCTGACACACTTGTCCACACACGTGCACTGTGGTCTGTGTGTGTCTGTCCCTAGGCGTGTGCTCTGACAGGTGTAGCTGTCTTTTTCCTCTGCTCACTGTCCCAAGTGGGCTGTAGTGACATGTGTTCTCCTGCCACCAAAGTGTGTGTGTGTATGTGTGTTTGTGTCAGACTACGTGTCTTTGTACACTGAAGTCTTTCTATTCACAGGGCGAAAGCCAAGTAGTTCCATTCATATGAGCAAAAGGGCTGTGTTCATGCGTGTGTCTGTTTGAATCCAGTCCTGTGCAGTTTTCCCCTCTTTTATTTTCTCTTAAGAGATGCTGAGGTAATAAAGTTAATTTGTATTCCTGTGTGTCTCGCAGGTGGAGGCAGTGCCTCTAAAGAACGCAACAAGAGGACAGAAATCAAGGAGCTTCCCAATGTTGAAATAATGACTTTCAGCCCTGAGAGACGGTGAGTGACCTGCACAAGGGTGAAGACTTTGGGTGGAAAGTAATTGAACAGAGTAATCATTAAAACTAAAGGTCGACTGATTTCTATGGCTGATGCTGATCTTTATAAATCGGGGCAGCTGATGGCTCATATATGATGACAAATTGTTTTGGCTTGTTTTCTTCCACATGCTAAAATTGTAACATAAATAGAGAAAGAAGGAATGAAAAGAAAAAAATTGATTAAAATGCAGAGAAAAATATGATCGTGCAGCATAAAACAATAATTTACTAAATTAAAAATGGAAAAATTAAAAGAGAAAATGTAAATTTAAAAGAGCTCAATCATAACCATATGGCGAAAGTGGTGTTTTTAACCTGGATTAAAAAAATATTCACATTGGAAGAGCAATTTAGACCAAAGGCAAAGTCAGTGTGAATAAATGTTGAGACCCTGTTTCCTCTGCAGGTCTCGGTCTTTAGACATGGCTGACAGTGGAAAGAAGAAAAGAGGAGGGAAGGTGTTTGGTTCTCTGGAGAGAGGCCTGGATAAAGTGATCACCATGCTCACCCCCAGTAAGAAACGCGGCGTGCGTGACGGACCCCGCAAAATCAAGGTACCTGTTCCGTCTCGCACACACGGCAATTTTCTCAATTAAGTACTAATTCTCACATTTGACAGACTAAATTCTGATAATATTTACCATGTTAAAGTGTAACTAAACCCCCCGAGCTTAGGCTAACTCCGCTCAATGCCTGAGTTTGAAAAAAATGCCAAGAAGTGGGCAGGGAGCTGTGAGTGAGAGGGGTGGAGAAGCACCTCAGGGGGCGTGGTCATCTGGACCAGTCTTTGGCCAAAGAGACAGTGGTTACATGCATTTTTAATTTAAATTTATTGCTTATTTTTAATAAGCAATAAATAACATTACAATAATTACTTTTAGGGCTTTAGTTACACTTAAAATGATAATTAATTGTGGAATATTCTCATAATTTATGTGTCACTAGGCAGCATTTCTAATCTGTGCCTGTTTCCTGTAGGCACAATACAATGTCACTCTGACCAGTCAGACAAACCCGGACCAAGTTCTGAACCAGATCCTCTCCATCTTGCCAGAGAAAAATGTCGACTTTACACAGAAAGGGTAAGCGTTCAATCCTTGATTCAATAAACTCCAATCTTCCCTTTTCCCGTTTAACACCACCAGATAACATGGTATTCAATCAACTCCTAATGTTTCTGTGTTTTATTTCCTTGGCCTATACTCAGGTACACCCTAAAGTGTCAGACCTGGGGCGACTTTGGGAAGGTGACAATGGCGTTTGAGTTGGAGGTGTGTTTGCTGCAGAGGCCAGAGGTCGTTGGTGTCCGTCGGCAGAGGCTGAAGGGAGACGCGTGGGTCTACAAACACCTGGTGGAGGACATCCTCTCCACGTCCAGGATTTAAATGCACTTTACAGACAAAAACACTTCCGTAGCAGTCGGTAGACTGGCTCTTTTTGTGCCAGCCATCACACGTCTTCATGTTGTAGAGATTTGTATCAGTCTTTAATTATTTTTATGAATATTTAAATTCCCCTTAGGCAAGCATGAAAACCTTGCCGCATGGAATTTATGAGAATTACATATCAAGATCCTTTACCATGTATCATGTTTTATGTGCATTATTGTTGTTTTCCTTAGCCTTTTTCATAACTATTTGGCTAAATAGGATCATGTCAATCCTCCTGAGCTGTGTGAAAAGTATTTACTCTATACCTTCTGGCTGCTTCTTAGCATATTTATGTCATGATGTTGTTCTCCCCTGGAGGTGCACAACTTGATTTAACAACTTAAATAAGCAGAGCATTACTAATTTTCTGTCACTGTTCTTTTTATGTACATGTTTACTTCAATCAGGATGTTTTTACATGTTTGTTAAGTGTCTGCTTTTATTTTCTCAGCTGTGTTTCTTCTGTATGTCACATTGTGTCTATACTTTTTTTTTTTTCGACCATGTAAGAGGAACAAAATAAACGGTTTCTGATGAGCGTTTCATGCCTCTGTTCATTGAGACGTGATGGAAGTGGATTTCATTGACATCCCCCCCCTTTTTTTTTTCCATTCAGCAGTTTGATGGAGCAGTCGTGTCTTTTACAGTTGACTGTCATCGTCCTTCTGTTCGTCTGCCATGAGTCGTTCTTGGATGCAGAGATGGATTGTGACAGTTTTCTCTTCTATGCATTTGTCAATTGTAGTGTCACAAATCTACAATGATTCACCTCACAGAGTTTGAGACTCCACACTCCATACTTTTCACTTGCATGTTGTTGTGATGATAGGAACCTGGTACAAAACATTTTATACAATAGCAGTGCACACAACTGTAGTATAAAAAAGGCATTTAACTACAGTAAGTTACAATGTGTGTATTGTGAAGTAATGGATTAGCTTTGATGCTCCAAATGTTGGATGATCATTGTTATGGCTGAGTGTGATTGTTATGACTAACTGAGCAACTAAATAATGATGATTATTGCCTGCAACATCTGAATATAATACAGAACAGAAGGAGAGTCTTGTGAGACCTCTCTTCAGAGACAAGATGCTGGTTTGTCATGACAGTGCTGCAGCTGATGGGCATTTATCTGTGGCAAGTTCTCCTTTCCATCTCAGCAGGGAGGGGAAGGGTAATAGTAATGGGCGATGGAAGTGGTGATGAGGAGGTTTTAACCTTAATGGTTTCTGAGAAAAGGCGGGGGGTGGGATGATGATGATTTAAAGACAGAGGTGAAGGTTGGAGTTAAGTTGGGAGGTGCTGAAAGAGAAGTCCTCCTCAGCTCGTATCCTCCTCATTATTCCAGTGGTGGTAATGACTCCTGCTGGGCTGGAGGATTGGAGGATTGGAGGTGTGTGTGTGTGTGTATATATAGTGTGTGACAACTGCTGATATTAGCCTCACATATAAGCAAGACTTCTCTGTTTTCTAGCCAAGTTATGGTCCAATGGATCTAAGCGCGTGTTCTCCTTTGACATTTAAAGAAAGGTTTTGGTTCTGTGTCATAAATTTGCATCACATTTTTGCTTCTTCAATGTTCACCTCTTAATTAAGGCAACACTAACCACAGAGGTCAAATATTCAAAGTTTTCACTTTTCCAAAAAGGCCTGTTGAGGTAGGAGTGTCATTTTTAAGGCCCCTGAAATGGTTGTGGTCTTTGTTCCTCCATTCAAACAGGGGGCACTGTGAAGCCTCCTTTTAAATCTTGCAGTATATGATGTGCCTGCTTGAATACTTGAACTGAAGTGCCCCAACAGCTTGACGAGGATTAATGAATTCAAGCTGAGCAACTTTGCAATGGAAAACATAAGTTAGGCTTTTAGTGTGTGTGGAGCAGGGGAGCGCTGACACAGCACTTTCAGTTTAGCAGTGTCACTCTTTGGTGGGTGGAGAAATAATTCTTTGATCAACTGCTATCATTACATATCATCATAACAATGTACACTGTCCCATAATCATGTGAATGTTGGAGGAGATTAGAGCAAATTTGTGTTGACCTTTTTCTCTGTTTTGTGAGTGTAGAGGCGTAGAGGAGAAATGAGACTTCTGCTGGCAATCGCTCTCCTCCTCCTTTTCCTATGTGAGTTTATGTTTCTTGAGAAGTGCTATTACACTGATACGGTCCAATAGTTTTGCTTGCTGTGTTTTTTTTTTATGTGAGGCAACTGCATGACACATCAATTTCCCTTTTGTTCTCTTTCAGGGCTGCACAAGGCACACACATCCAGTGACTCTTGGTATGGACAACAGTGTGAGGTGAGCTTATATTATTAGATCCCACACTGGTGGTTCTCAACCTGTAATTTGGGGTCCCTGGGGGGTCAAAATATCAATCTTGAGGGGTCAGAAGATGAATAAGATTTCCATTTTTCTTGAGAAATACTAGATACTTTTTTTTTTATCATTTGTAGTTTTAAAATTAAATAAGTTTAAAGTGAAACATGTTGTTCTATTAAAAATGAGTAAGACCTCACTACACGTCTGCACAGCTGTAGTTCAGTTATTTTCTGGGCCACATTGTCTGTTTTAGTTCACGTATAAAATTGTCTTTAGCAGCATGAGCACAGCATTTAGCAGCTAAAGAGTCTGATATTTCCCCCAGAAGGTGTTGGAAACCTGAATGGAAATTAAAAAAAAAAGGTCAATATTCATTCAATCAGACTTTCATACAATGCAACTTAAAGTGCTTCAATAGATAAAAAAATAAATAAAAACATGGAACAAGTCGCCAACACACCCATCCATCTCAGATTTTGTAGGTTATTTGACAGCTGTCTCCAAATGAATGCCAATAGCGCTCTTTGGGTAAATAAGCAGTGTTTGAAACACCATGTTGGTTTTGTGTCACTTGGTTTCCACTGTCTTCAAGTGTCAAAATAAATGATAAACATTGAAGGTTGGAGTTAAAAAAGTTTAGAACAGCTGTCACAAATTCCTCATTAGTGTACACTTTGTGTTTGTCTTTTTCAGTCAGTTTCCTCCAGTAAGGCAGTGGTGTCTCTCCTCTTGTCCCCGCTGACGCTGTACTCCTGGTTGACCACCACGCTGCTCAGACTCTTCCTGGCTGTCCCACCTCTTGTCCTCTGTGCCATTTTCAACAGCCTCCTGCTGTTCATGGCCTGGCCGTGGTCCATCGCCTCAGTCTGCATCTCGTTGCTGCTGAAGTGTCTCCATGTGGCCCTGTACCTGCTTCACCTGGCTTTGGTGGTTTGCGTGGTGGCCATTTTGACCCTCGAGCAGCACAAAATGGCTGACCGTGCCACCACTGCTGATCAGAATGCGTTGTACCAGCAGAAGAAACCGGAGAGTCGTCACGCCAGCATCAGTGAGTTATTCTTTAAAATAATATTGTTTCCTTGTGTATGAATTTAGTTTGGACCTGCTTTTACCTTCATTATCTAATGAACCTACAACTGTGGTTGATATTTACATGGATTCTGTGTTTAAATTGGCTTTGGGACTAAAAAAAGCACTGATTAGGTTGTGTCCTCGTGACCTAAATGAGGTTGAAAATACTTCTGCTCGTTGGCTCTTCAAATGTGGCTCCCCAATTATCGGTGGATTGTTTGTGCTGTTTCCTCCGCATCTGCAGATGTTATCATTAGACATGTCTGTCAAATGGCGATGAGCAGATAAGAGAAAAAGCGAGGAATCAGAGAAAACCTTATGCATTCATTGCATCAGTGCTTGTGTGTGTGTGTGTGTGTGTGTGTACAGTGAAGTCCAGCAGGGCAAGGATGCAAACCACATTCCTGAAAAACACTAATAAAGGGAGTTAACAGGGAGAGAAACTAGATGTGGTATAGGCGTTGAGCCAAGGCGGCAGTTGCTCAGCCAACCAGTAAACAGCATATGCTGACATGCTGTGGCTCTCACATCTTAGCAAGGCATTAAAAATTTGCAAGATTTTTTTTTCAAAAACTCCTACCAAAGGGTGTAACCATAAAAAGTAATGGGTGAAGTTTCAATGCTGGAGTGTGAGAGAGTGTGCGTTCAATAGACAGACAAAGAGACAGGGGGGAAATGAGGCTGGATCATAGAGATTTATTAAATGGCCGTGGCATCCTAATTAGCATAAAGACTGGACTGGCCCACTCAAGCAGAGAATTAAAAACCTTAATTGTGCTGTCAGCCTTCCTCTCTCTTTCTCACTGTTGACTCTACTTCATTCTGCTCACATTTGTCTCCGCCCGCTCTCCTCGCCCTCTCCTCTCTGCTTATGAAGTAGTCCGCCTCTGTGCTGTTTAATTGTTGGTGATAAATGGGAAGTGGGATGTTTGTAATAGTCTCGGAGATGGAGGAAGGAAGGACGGGGAGAGTTTTCCTATTTTGAAAGTGAAGAGAGTGAGGAGGCCGTTTTATTAAATGTTTGTTTTGAAAGACTAAAATTGGTTTGGTTAGACGCAGTCGAGGCAGCGTTTAGTGGGATCTGATCTCAGGTTCGTTTACGTTTTGATCTGAAGGCATCATTTGAAATGGCATAAAAATAGCAGGGGTGATCTGGAGGGAGATGGAGATAAAAACATGATAAAGGTTTTATTCTCTTTTGGAAAAAGTCTTTCTACCTGTTGGTGCTTTTGTGGCAGCTAATATGAGCTAAGTAGGAGACGATGGAGTGATCATTATTCTGACATATTGAAACAATAATACATTTCTATTTGTGTTGCTTATATTTATACTTTTTTATATACATTAATTTTTATTCATATCAGTGTCCTTGGACAGTATTTTATACTTACTGTTCAGATGTCAGACATCATCTTAGTTCTCCTCAGATCTGAGCTCATCACTGACTCCAGTTTCCATCACAGGTCATTTCACCTGATGATCAAAAATCTCCGTAACACTGGACAGTTGTGGACGAACAGAATAATTAGCAAGGAGGAGGGAAGAGGAACATGTTGAGCAAGGAGTGTAGCAGTGAAAGGATTCTCTGGAGGAAGAGGAGGAGGAGGAGGAGGAGGAGTGTTTTGTGAGGGTCAGTCCTGTTTGTGCGTCTCTGCTGTCAGAGTCTATCCTGCAGCAGCAGATGAGGTTAAGACTTTGGAGGCCAGCCTCACTCTGGCTGCCTCTCTCTCAGCACTGACAGCTTGTGTACACACACACACACACACACACACACACACACACACACACACACACACACACCCTGACAACAATGTGGAGTGTCTCAAACTACACCCACTTCACCCCTTTTTCTTCCATACCCCCTTTTTAACCTATCTGCCCTTCCTCTCTGTGTCGTTCTCTCGTTTTGCTTCGTCTTAGTTTCTTTCCGATGTTTTTTTTCTGTTTCTATCTTTCTTCTTCTCTTCTCTCCTTCTCTTTCTCTCTAATTGGTCTCCACTAGGTTAGTTTAGACAGGCCTATTCATCATAGCACTATCCTCATAGACAAACCCTTAGGGAGTGAGGGGGGAAATGGACGGAGTCAGACGGGAGGGCATGAGGGTCTGCCGCTTGTCAACCCACTCTTCTTCTTTTTTTTTACACTCCTCCTATTTCTCCCCCCCCCACCCACCCCCCATCTCTCTCTACTCAGTTTATAGATGTCAGTTTTGCAGAGGGAAGAGGTGGGCGAGGGAGGTGCAGAGCGGGGAGAGAATGTAGACACATTAGTTAGGCTATTAGTTCAACAAGCTGCTTCCACGCCTGTCAGTGGTCTGACCCACACACACACACACACACACACACACACACACACACACACACACACACACACACACACACACACACTTGACATTTGTTACATGTAGTATCTGTGTGAGAGAGCAATTGTAATTGACGGACTGCGGGTGGGGGAGGGGCCTGACATGACACGAACACATCTCGTCATTTCTGAGCTTTTATGAGTTTAATGCGGCAAATAAGCACCGTACAAGTTTTTCTCATTTTTAACACAGGCTGTCTAGTGTGTGTGTCTGTGTGTGTCTGTGTGTGTGTGTGTACATAGACATTTCTGTAAAGGGCAATGAGAAGCTTGTAAATCCAAATGTCCTCTGTGAAAAGGTCAAACAAGTTTTTTCTTTTTTCTCAGAGCGTCAATGAGTTTCTCCTTATTTGATTAGCCCACAGTCAGAGCGTTAAGATTTGCATAGTGATCAGTTCAAATGTTCAAAAGTGATGGTAAAAAAACAGGTGTAAGGTTCCTTTACAACAGAATATATTTGGCCACTCATCTCTTACAGCGAAAGACGGCAAGTCTGTAAGACGTGGTCCTGTAAATCTAAATAACAAAATGCATAAATTAATTCAACGACATTGATAATTGATCCCCTATTTGGGATAAACTGTCTCTTAATGGACTAGAATTTTTTTGTTCCTTTTTAAAAGGGAATGTGTTTTTGGCAAAAAAAACTGACACTGCAGTTTATTCAGCAACCATTTAAGAATGTTGGTGTTATGTTAAAGAAAAACAAACATAATCTGAATTTTTTTAATCACCTAATGTTTTTGTACGTGCAGTTGTTAAAAGTTGTACCATCACTGAGTGGATCTCAGCATCAAACTTCAACATTTAAAGTTGGAATCAGCTTTATTTGGGCAACTTAAAGTGATAGTTCAAGTTTTTTGATGTGTGGCTGTATGAGGTACTGGCACATAATAAAATCTATGCTTGCTCTCTGATAGCTTAAGAACATGTTCACTGCTTTATCTCACCAGTTGATGTCTGCAAACGTATTCTCTCAGCAAAGTTAAAATCTTAATACTTACAGATTCAAAGCTTCAAGTTTTACAGAGAGCATACAGTAGGTAGATTAGGATATAAACACAGCAACAACGATAAATATGCAACACATGTCTCAGTCCTCTCTCTGCTCCATCCTCTGTACCTTGTCAGCTCCTCTTTTCTTTCTCTTCCCGTTAGATTCAAAGGCCCTGCTCTTTCACTCTCCATCTCTCCTCAGCATCCTCTCTTCACTCTCTCTCTCATATGAGCCCCTCTTCATTAATCAGTTAAGGTCCAATTATGCTCATTTGGCCCCGCACATCTCTCTACAGGGGCTTTGGAGGGCCAAAATGTACCAGTACTGACTGACGTTAATTTGCATGACTTCTTGCCCCCTTAAGTACCACTGTTGTCTGTCTTCTTCTTGTGTAGGAAGCAGCAGCAGGAGGAGGAGAGAGGGGAGAGGATGAGGAGGAGGAGGAGGGGAGGTAGAAACTGTCAGTGCCTCTTTATGTTATGTAATCTGAAGCAGCAGAAAGAGAGTTCACAGGAAAGATGTCACATTTCTTTAACACACACTTCTTTAACTTTAACTAACTGTTAAACCGACTGTTACTGAAGCAGACGTTGGCCCGACACATCACACACCAGTGCAGCATCCACCAGACAAACGTTGTTACTCAAACTCCACTCAGCAGCTCATTTTGCTTAAAAATGTAAGCAACTTTACTGTTGGATACAACTTTTTTTTCCCGTGTTTTTTTTTTTTTTTTTTAAATTTAAATGGAGATCACATGAAATATATTTGGAGCTGAAAAGACATAGTGTGCTTATGACACTATACTTTATCTTACAAACATATGCTATCTAATCTAACTGCCTCTCCTCTTTATTTGTGTCAGCAATAAATGTCTGATAATCACACAAATCTGTGATAAAACATTTTTAGCTTGTGTCTCAAACTGTATAAAATGTATATCAATATGTACTGTATATATTGACCATTTCTTATATTGATAATTGATTATTGATGAAAGAAATTGCAAGTTTTATTTAAGTTCATCGTATGGTGCATTTTTAGGCAACATTTCCTGTAAGCCTGCAGTTGGCAAGGAACCAAAATGAGCACAAACACACACACAAAAGCACACAGTCACTCTGGTTTACTGGGCAGACACCCAAGCTGCGGACAGCGTGGTCTGTGTCTCAAGCTGGGTATGTGCTGTTTTCTGTGTGTGTGGCGTGTTGTTGCCATGTCATTGCTCTTGTCCGATTATCACCCCTCTCCCCATACCACCCCCTTCCCCACACACACACACACACACATACGCACATACCTCTGTCCCCTCCTGGACTCGGCCAGCAGCCAAGACTGCAGCAGCGGGACGCTCCATTTACTCCGATCGCTGGGGTGAGATTAGATTTGCATCTTTAGGATGGGAGTGCAGTTGTGAGGTCAAGCAGCCACTTTAACCTGCTCCAGCTCTGGGAGTCTCCGACTATACAGACTCAGGGTGGATGTCAAGGAATGTGACATTTACACCGGTAATAATTATGTGTGTGTGGATGTCACATCTCTTTAAAGCATAACTAAAAACCCCTGATCTGAGCCTCACTCAGATACCTGATGCCTGATTTTTAAAAATGCCATGAAGTGGGCAGGGAGTTGCGAGTGAGAGGGATGGAAAAGGAGGGGTGGGGGAGGCGTGCTCATCTGTACAACCTGCCTTTAGCTGTCATTCACAGCCATTTTGAGTGTGTTATATCTAATACAATTATAGCTATGAGTGATGACTCCAGTTGGAGCAGCACTGATACCTTTTGAATCATACCTTCAGATTGTTTGATGATGGCGACTTTTCTCCCCTCGCTACTTTACTCAATCCATGCAACTCGAATGAGCAGAACCAGGTTTTTAAATTATAGATGAGCCCTGAGTTTTTCCTAATACAGTTCTAGCACTCTACATGATTTTGGGTACCATTACTCCATAGTACCTCCTTAACATGGGCGTGGTCGTCATAGCACCAAACTGGCATGATGTTGTTTTATATGCGACGCACATACTAGTGACGAGTAAAGCAGTTATTTCAGGTGCACTGAATCATAAGGATCAGTGAATTAAAAAGATTAGTTCAGTACTTCCTGCATGACCGAAGCACAGACTCCATCTGACACCGTCGCTGAATTAAAATACGGCTGAACGGGTTGTGATTCGGCTCACAATGCCTTTAGCAGTGCTGTCGCTAAATACACATTTCCTTTGCTAAATGTTGGAGATTAACACATTTTTAAGTCTTTTTTAACTGATCTACGATTCGCATTTGTTCACTCTCTGACCAATCAGTGGCCGGCAGTCTGTCCGTGTCACATATTAGTATCGGCTCAGCTCACTAATGGAAAAGGAAAGAAAAACCCTGTCGTGTCGAGCCATGCCGAGCAGAGCAGAGTAGTGCTGGAGTGGAAAAGCACCATTCGTGACGAAAGAGCATAATGAGTGATAAAAGAGCAGAGTTCACCGGCCAGTGGCAATGTTCAAAGGCAACGCCCGGTGTTTGGCGAGAGAGAGACGGTAGATGCACGTATTTCTCATAAAAATATGCCTAATTCAAATATTGTATACTACACTGTTAAGATTTGGACCTGGATCAACAAACAACAATACTAGATACCTGTATGCTTTAGTTGTCACCTGGAGAAAAAGTGGTTTATGGATTCAGTTGCACTTCAACCATCAAACCATCAAAACAGAACCTTTAAGTTTCAAAAAATTATTTTTTTTATTCTGAAGGACCAATAAAATTATGGCAAATATTTACAAATAATTACTTCTTAGCTTCACATTACAGGTACATAAATGGAATAATTCACCAACCACAGTCACTCGGGTGGACGGATGGACAGGTACACATACGGAGTATGAAGAGATGCGTCAAGCAAACTGCAATTTAATATTTCACAGTGAACTCAAAACTGGGAAATAAAATAATATGATTGACAATAGTAATATATAAAATATAAGCATAATATCAAATTCACCATTTATTTCCAGTTTTCTGAACAAAATTGGTCACAATTTATGAACAAAAAAAGCAATCAAGTCAAGGAAAGAACTCAAGTGATATGATATCTTTGGCAAATTTGCACTGCAGTAAAATACATTCAGATAATAAGACAACACACAACACACACAGAGGAAAAACACCAAGTTTTTGTTTGCAACTACTAGAAAATTGAATAAAAAACATACACATTTTCTTAAAGAAGCTTTTCTTTTCCTTTTTTTTTTTTAAATTGCCCCCTCCAGAATATTTGAAGGCATTTCTTATCTTCATTTTGAGTTTGTATCTAAGTCTTTTCTGATAGTTTATATGTTTTTTTTGTACAAGAATCTATCATTTAAAACAGGCATCACAGGCTTTGGTGAATGTTACAGATATGTTCTTTTTGATCGCGTTTGATTTTCAATAATAGAGGGAGATCAATTGTTAGAACCTAATTTCATGTTTGCTCATGTCCCTGTATTCTGATATTATTTCTTTCTGTTATTTATTTGTTTGTCAGTATATGTTTAGCCCCAAAACATCACAGATATAAAATATCTTCTTAACACCCCAGATAGGAAGCCATGGACACAAAAAACTCCAGATTGTTACACGAAAGGCCACAGTAAGGTGAAAAATCATGTCTGTTTGTTGTTTTTTTTTTTTTGTCTTTTTCTGATTGAAACATCTGCTTTAAAAAGCCCAGTCAATTGTTGTAGGCTGTGTGGAGTGTATTTCTCCTCTTACACAGTTGAATAATATTAAGATGTACACAGAACATTGTAACACTTCAGTATATGAGATCTGTCCAGAGTCTAGTTATATCAGCAAGCATGAAACAGATTGTGCCACTAATTGCTGTCAAGATGTGATGCTGAAATCCCCTCAGGTTTTACAAAGGCAGTAGCCATCTTCATGGATTCATATTGAGATACAGTCAGGCGGTGTACACTCCGTGAGAAATCATTATAAAGAAAAAGGAAAAAAAAAAAAAAAACTACTTTGCATTTATTTCAGTTTCGTATTTTACCTTGGACCTGGCATGATAATTCATGATGCAATTGTATTTTTCATGGACCGTAATTCAGTTCCAGTGCTGGATATAAAATGTCTTCATTTGATCCCAAATTATTTGTTTGGGATCAAATAAAGATCTTATTTTAAATGCTCCGCGGCAACATGAAGAGAAAACGTAAGAAGAGAGATGTGAGCTCGCACAAAATTCCTTGGCCAAGTAAGATACTGGCAGCAATGTTACCATTGAAATGACCTCGCTTTGGCACAAAACGCCCTGCTTTCATTCCTATGCAGAATTTCTGACAGGACCGTGAGCATCACGTCTGAATCGTCAAAGAGAATGGTCAGAGAGAAAAGTGAAAAAGGATTAATAAGGTTGTCTAAAGAAGGAGGGATGACTTTTGGAAGAAGGTCACAGGCCTGAAATCAACCGAATAGTTTTAATATTCCTAATCCTAGTGGTGTGGCAGTGCTACAGGAGAGGGAGGGGAGGAGTGTGTGTGTGTGTGTGTGGGGGGGGGGGAGACGATTGCAGATATGATGAGATTAGGGCTGAGGGAGGGGGAGAAAAAAGCTGGGATGAGCTTCTGATGGCACAGCAGGTTTTGCCTCCCCTGGGGAACACAGGGGCACGAGAGGAGGGGCGATCACCACTCCGCAAAGGACAAAGGAGGGAGAGAGTGTTTCTGTACTTAGATTTTGTGTGTGTGTGTGTGTGTGTGTGTGTGTCTGTATGTGTGGGGCCTCTGCTAGCCATGCTTTCTACTGTACCACCCACAATGACAGTCGCCCATCATCGCTGCAGTCAATGTCACAGCTGCCAATCGAAACTGTGAGCCAATGAGAGCCCGCTCTCTCCCCATGTGAACCACTTGGGTCAAAGCAATGGCAAAGGCGAGCGGTGTCCCTATGTGATGCATAGTTGACAAATAATCCTGTTAACGCATCTGTGGACCCTTGGCTATACGCTGGAAAGCGGGCGTCCGTTTTGGCCTGTTCGGTCTTGCTCGCTAAGAAGACAAAGGAGGCACACCCAGATTCATGTCCTCAAGGAGAACAGCGTTCAATCAATATCTTCATGTTTACAGTTGTGTGTGTTTGGAAAAATATTCTGGTTGATAAACAATGACGGTGAACAGATTTATGTCATATGTCTGTTACTTATTTGGCCTTTTTGTGCTTCTGTTCAGTGTTCACTCCTTGTCAAGTCAGTAGGTTCTGTGCATCCCTGCTCCAAAGCTGTTTACCACAGATCTTGGTCCTGCATGAATATCTTGGCATATTTGGACATTTCAGTCACAGGAGGAACAGTCAAAATATAAACTCAAATGATCTCTGTGTCTTTAGAGCCGGGAAAAGTAGTTGTGTTTTTAACCTGACACTTATGCAAACGATACACTAAATAAATGAGCGTTCTGCATCATGAACACAGTGCAGTGTTTCCCTGCTCCGACACACGTGATTCAAATGAATGCCTCGTTATCGGGCTTTTGCAGAGCGTCGAAAACATGCCGGACGGTGGACTGAGAATGAATCCCTGCCGTACTGATTCTACGTTCCATCGCAAGGTGAACAGGAATGTCTGTGCACTGATTTCAGCGCAGTCATTCCGACTGTCGCACATTGCAAACCTAATGGTTTGCAAACCTAATGGTTTGCAATGGAGTGAACAGGAGTGTTCAGTGCTGCCCCTGGTGGATGGAATCAGGCTGACTGTTCATTTCGTACATTTCGTGGTTTTAATGTCATGAATTAGAATTGTTTTGTGTTGTTCTTTTACAACCATTGGATTTTCTGTGGCTGTCAAAGTTGGGAGAATTTAAATCTTGATAACTGTGTGACTGAAATGTCTAAAGAAATGTATACAGGACCAGGATGCATGGTATGTGGTGCTTCATCTGGTATAATTACTGTTATATGGCTGCAGTAATATGTTATGAAACTTAGTTTGTGATATTAGGGCTGTAATAAGTCTACTGCTACTTATCTGTGGATAGGTTTATGTGGCAACTGGACAGATGGACACGGTTGTTGTCAGGAGTTGCAGGGAGGGATGCTGAATCTTCTTTTAGTGACTCATGGTCAGGGAGTTGTTGACATATAAAACTAAAGGCACTATCCTTGTTTTCAGCTGGTGTGGTTCAGGTTCAGTAATGCCTCAGGAAGATCAAGAGAGAAAGACAGAAATAAGAAAAGGCTCCTGCTGTGGTGCATGCTGGCAGCACGGCGGGGGAGCTGTTTTAAGAATCTTCTTTAGAGTTGTGTATGTATGCACAACTTTTAATAAGGTCTACTACGTATGTGAAAGGATCTATCACTATTCCAGAAAAAACCCAGAAACAACAAAGATCGAAAACTAACAGTTTTGCTCCGTGTTCATAGGTACATGTTCATGAAGCTATACTTTTATGTCTCGAGCTGCAGATTTGGTGCCTTCAATCTGTAACTAGAAAAGGTACAAAGTAGCAATGAAGAGCTACGGTCGGCCACACATACCCAAAACAAACAAAACCAATAAAAGGTATGTAAACACTTGCAGAAGATGGCTAAAACAACAACACACACCTCTTTTATCTTCTTTTTTTTTTCATAAAGAAAGTCCCATCACTAAAATCTAAAGTCAAATATGAAAAATGGAAATTGCTATCGACATAGTGACATCTCTTCTCTTTCACTAATTACTGTACACATCTTGTACGGACAGAAGTGAGACAGGAAGCTACGTACATGTTTGGGGGGCAAATCTCTACTGTGTCTGTACATCGAGCGGGTAAGGCCTCAACCCTGGTGTCATGCATTGTCACAGCGCAAAATGGATGTTGGAGCCAAACCAAAAACAAAAAAGAAAACAGTTTCACTTGTTTTTCACCAAAGCAATGCTTTTATAGAAACAATTTCAGGATGTCAGACAGCACAACGACAAGAACTCAAGTCGGGGGGGGGAAAAAAGAGGAAAGTAGTTCATGGTTCTGAAATGAATTTTTTTTTTAAAGTAAATTGGTGCCTCTAAATGATGATTGAGTCTCTTTGTGCTTTTGTAGTTAGTCAGCCGATCCACTAGGGGGGGCCCATCTTTGGGGATTTTAAAGAGAAAAGAAATACTAGAGTGAGAGAAAGAGGGGGGGGGAAAGAGGGTGCCACCGTTTCCTGGTTCTTCTTTTGAATGTTCAGGAAACAGATAAAAATGGAGTCTTAATAACTGGCACCGGCATCATGTGATATTAGGCAACAAACTATTGACAAAGAATTGCAATCACATTTATAAACAAAGATTTCTTTTATATTGAAAGTTTTTAAGATTTTTATATTTTTCACTGCATCATCATCAGCATCATCATCATCCATCATCACTATTCTAGCACAACAGCATGACACATAGTATACTGTAAATCATTATAGGCATTCACTCTCATCACGGAATGCAGCGCAGAAAAGCTTCTTAATATATTACTCTGTGTCTCCTCTATTATAAATAGCTCTTGATCAGGAGTCAATCTTGGCAGGGGAGGGAGGATAGCACCGTCCTGTACAACATGACTCCCTGGTTAATTGGGTTTTGGTCTGATGTGAACATAATTTCCTACGGGGGCGGGCTCAGATTTAACACTACGCTTTAAAGAAAGACCTGTCAGTAAGTGGTTTCTACAGTATAAACCACTTTGAATGAGAATTTGAGAAGACTGTGTCCTCTGTTAGACACATTGGGATCTGATGAAATCCGCTGAAATGATGCACGGCAGATCCGGCAGGCTTTGGGCTTCTCCACATGTGAAAGCAGTGTGCATAGGACTGTCGTAAGAGTGATCCGTCTTGTGAGTCCAAAACTAAAAAAGTGTAATATAGTTTGGACCACACAATTAACGAGCTACAACATATTTAGCGGGTTTACATAAAAAAAAAAAACGTTTAGAATCCCATTCACTTCCCGAGTGAAGTAAATGAACCGTCTCGGCTTCATTCGCTGGCTGAAATTATACAGCAAATATTGTTTAATTTGTCATTAAATGTATGTTATTGATGCATGAGAGCAGAAAGCTCTCGGCGACGGGGCAGGACTTGACAAACACAAGTGTGGTTTCCCAGTTGTTATCAAGCATTGTGATCCCATGGGAAATCTACGGCAATCTACGGCTGTAGAGTGGCGATGATATTTGGATGAGTTGGATTGTCTTTACTTCAGTGGGGCATGGCATACAAAATTGATTGGTTGTGATGATGGCTGTTTGAACTCAAACGTTTTACCCAGAAGATCACAATACACACAGTTACTGCTGTACACATAGTCCAAATACTCTATAGGATTAGTTTAAGGTCTTGATATATTAAGGAGATCTTTGATTGGTCCAGTATCGGTTGAACTACTGTCACGCCTTTGATAATGACAGTATTTGATGATAATACGGTGCAGCTCAGCTTTTGTGGGTGTGAACTTCAAAGAAATTTCAAATTTCACTGATGTTTAAAAATGTGTGTGTGTGCGTGTGTGTGTGTGTGTGTGTGTGTGTGTGTCGGGCTGGTTTGTACTGAGTGATGATGGTGCTATCCATCCCTCCATCCCCCCCTCCCTTTACTTCTCCTCATCCTCCTGTTTTTCTCAGTAGGACGGGTCAGTGTCTGTCGTAGGCCGAGGCTGTTGCAGTGGCTGCTGGGCCTGTTCCTCGTGATGTCGCGCTGTAGTAGTACGGTGACCCTGTGAACAAACAAGGACCTGCTTTTTATTCAATTTGTTTAAATGCTGTTCAAACAAAAACAGAACATAGTGCAGAGTAAGAATGACTTAAATTGAGAGATGAGTTTAGTTCATTTCAACCTGGGTTGTTTTTGGCAAAAATAGAGCAGAAATTGGCACATTTACCCGGGTCTTGCGTTCCCAATGATGAGGAGCTGAAGCCGATTAAACACATTTCCACTGGTGGAAAAACGTGTTTAAACCCTGGATTATACAGTTTTTGTGACTAGCAGGAATGGGGTATAGTGCCATCTAATGACGAGACTGCAGATTGAAATAAACTCCGCTCCATTTCTCACGTGTGTCAGGGAACGACAGTCACCTTTGTTATCATACCACTCTGGCTGGTTTGTCCATGCATGCTGCTGTGAACACACGGCTGTTTCTGAAGAAGGTTTATCCTAATACTGCGAAACTGATAGTACACTGTAGTACATTGAATTTACTACCCTAAATATAATTCGGTCATGGCCATGTTATGACGTCATGAAAATGATGTGGACAATTTCTCAGCAAATTGATGCCTTTTGCCCGCAAATGCAGCATTTACAAAGATGCATCAACATGGAATCTAAACAAACTCTGGGACCAGTGGGATTATAATCAGCAAAAAGATGTTAATGAAAGTAATAAGATCGAAATAATGCAGCAGAAGCTCAGATGATGGCTCCGTGTGTGTTTATCATCACAGCCAAAAGACAACTGTCCTTTGCCTCTCAGTGAGTGCAGTTTTTTAAACACTGGCAAGAACAAGGTTTTAAATGAAGGAAATAAAACCCAAATTGTAATGAATCTGAATTATCCTTCGGGGGGAGGGGGCTACTGAAATGTGTAGCTGTGTAAATGGAAATGGAATTGGCAGCTTCAATTTTCTGTCGAGATTATATTTTACTTTGGACATGAATAGTAAAAGGCAGGGATGAGATGACACGAGCTGATGAAGCTAATGACAGAAAAGACGAGCCTCTTTTTCATGTAAAACCAATAAAAGGGACTTGCTCTACTTCCAGTCTTCTTCCTTACGCTCTTCCCTTTACACACACACACACACACACACACACACACACACACACACACACACACACACACACACACACACACACTCTCTCTCTCACACAAATTCACAGACACACACACTCTCACATAAGATCTAAGTGACAGTCTAGGCTGACACCCTGAGTACAGCTCTACTACTACTGATCCCCTGAGTCTATTCTCTCCTCAGGGAAGAGGTCAATTCAATACTGTAACCTCACAGACACACTGCAACCCACACTCGCACAGGAAAAAAGAACACCCACACACACACACACACACACACACACACACACCTGTCTCTGTCACTTCCATCAATCAGCCTCACTGTGTGTTGACAGGTTATGTCTGTCCACAGTCCAGGTAATCTCAGGAGGCTTTTTGGGGGGAAGTGAGGCATTAAGCTGGTCTGACAAACTATTTAGTCTCACTCTGGACTTCAGACACACTCTCTCCCCTTTTGCCTCTTTATTTAACTCCAATTTCTTCCATTTGTCACCGCTACTACACATCGTTACCTGCCTCTCCTTTCTGTCACGGTCTCTCTGTTTCTCTGGCATGAACCTCAGATCTTTCAGTGTCTGTTAATGTGCATTGTTTCCTTAGATTATGTGTCTGCTCATCCATTATCAGAGTCTATGAGTGGTCTCTTGTAATCCATTCCCACTGGTCACAAAACGGGATTTTGAACAGTGGGAATGGTACAAAGGACATATACTACTTGTCATATTTTTTTAATCTTGTGTTTTGATAATCTTATACTTTATTTTTTTAGGATTGTAAATATGACATTTCTAATTCCCCCCCCCCCCCCCCCCCAGAATTAATCGGCTCTAATGCAAATTCCTGCCTCATTCCACGCACATGACACATGTGCCCTAATCCTCTGGTCATTACCAGGTCAATAGCCATGACTGTCTGTAGTAAACCCTCATTTTGTTTTTTCTTCTTACACTTTTCTTATTTAATCTATTGACCAAGATGCAATATTGACAAGACAGCAATGTGAGGGAGTTCACTCCGGTGTGTCCATGAGTTTTAGTGTGAAAGAGACTTTACAGTTTCTCCTTCTCTGCTCAGCCGTCACCTTTCGTAATCTTTGCACCTTCCTCTGTGCATGTGAATTATCACACACTTCTTTTGTCTCTTCTCTTTTATTTGATGTCTCTCTGTCCACCTACCTTGCATCTGTCCTGCCTGGCTGGTGAAGAGACTGGAGGAGCAGCCGATTTCCGTCCCCAGGAGAGACCCATAATCTTGTTGAAAGACTGGGGACAGAGGGAAGGAGGGAAATGAAGAAGTTAAAAGGGGAAGGAAGGGTGAGGTCAGCGCAGAGTTGACCCCTCTCACCCACTGACCTTTTTCACCGTCACCCACTGACCCATTCACCTTTAAACATGACCCCTAAAATGGCTCCCTAGACAATGACTTTGACACTGACTGTTTTTGGCTCAGGGTTAATTTGACTGTAGTTTAACACTGATGAAAATGTGTGAAGGCATTATTGTGTTATTACTTTTACTCTAGTTTTGATTTGGTTAGGGTCATGTGTTAATGTGTTAATGGTTGATGTGTTTGTCTATACATTCTCATTTTTTAAAGGGATTTCCTAAAAATGTTCTTTACCATAATATAAATTATGTATGTGTATTTTGGAAAAAGGCATTTTTTTTCAGTTTCATTTGAAGCATGTTAATTTGAAGGCTCATGTTTGTGCCCGGTCCTGGTTTGAGAAGCTCTATTCATATATTGACCAGCATTTTATTTATTTTATTTACTTACAGCACCAGCTCAGTGAAGATAAAAAACAGAAACAAAGAAAACACTTAATCTGCAATACAAAATTTAATTGGCAGCCAAAAGTTTATTGTCCGAGCCGTGATTTTTATCACTGGTTCTGTCGTGGCGTAGTTATGGCAGCTGCACTTCTACTTCCTTGTTGACAATATTAGCAGCACCACATGTCAGCGGCCTAATCCTTTAACTGAGAGTAATCACATATTTTTAAACCAGCTCTGTGTTCAAACGACACGAAGAGAGTCAAGCAAGAACATTTTAAGCCTCAATGAAACATAAAAAATAACCCAAAAAAACCCTTTAAACTATTCACTACGAAGATGCGAAGAAAACAGCAGGGTTGTGTCTAATCAATGTTTTCCAACACAGCACTGCTGGACTTGAACGAGCATCAAAACTCACCTCAAATTCATGCAAAACTGAATGTTAATTAGTTCTAAAGACTGCTTAAATACACCAAAGTAGATCAAGAGTATAAAAAAACAAAAAAAAAAGCTAAAACACTATCACTGTCAATTAGTGACTCATTTGCCATGGGTTACTGCATGGAAAATTAAAAATCATGCCTTTAATATAAAACATCACAAACTACAAATTCTAAAAATCTAATTCTGGTGAGATGCAGGTAAATTAATTAGTTTAAAGACTCATTTTCCTCCTTTTCTTCAAATCCATTTACACCCAAAATGACCAGTTGAGTAAAATCCTTGCATAGAACGATGAGTTGGATGTATTTTACTGTATAATACAATGGAGAATAAAAGTAATGCAATAGGGAGAAAATGGACATTGGTGCATTAAAGATACATTTTAGAACAGAAGCTGGAAGTGCGAGTTATAGAGTGAAATGACAATAATTGGTACAATAATTGATCCTGTTCTCAGCAGAGTGGTTGGAAATATAAAGGATTCACTCACCTAATAAACTGGGGTTAGGAAATCTCCATGATTCATTGTATGTGGAATACTGAGGATGGGAATATGGACTTCCAGAAAAATCTCCACCTGAAAGAAAAAGAAGAAAACATGTTTAGACCCAACAGAGAATAGAGATAATTGTCTTTGGTTTGTGTTATATGTAGTGATGTCCTCTTCGGGTTGTTATGGTTCCTGTAAAACTGAAGGGATTTGTTAATTTTGTTTTGGCATTTCTGGAGCGTTTCCCCAGTCTTGGTCTGTGACAAAACAAACATATTATAGGTTGTTTTAGGTGTTTTAGGTCCCTGTGTCTTCTAGTAGGCATATGATCATTTGTGTGCCATTGATTCATTTTTGTCCCATTTTTGCAAAGAATGTTTGTGTTCAAGGAAATGTCCGTTTGGTTATTGACTGCTTGAATTCTAATCTAAATCAAGGAAGACATTTTAATTTTACCCCTTTGAGATGATCATTACAACGTCACGGATGATCAACTATCCAATATGCAAATGGACTTTTGGAATAAGACATTTGTTTGCATCCTTTTTTATATATATACACACACACACACACAGTAAATATATATGTATTGTAGTACTCCAAACCCTAGTTGAAGCTTTTCACAAAGAGTATGTTTTACTAATTTGTACTTTTGAAGATTTCCGTCATGTGCAGCAATTAACTTTAACTATATAGTGTTTAAACCTGTCATTTATGACGGCTAGTTTTCCTAACTTTTCACAGCCCAGCCAAATGTTAACAGTGATGGTGGTAGAGGCGTTGTGTTTTCAAGGGTAACCGTGATCTATTGCTTTGTGTGAACCAGTGGAGGAGGATTGAACTGGAGAGCTCAGTGAGACTGTAGTGGTCCTGCCATACAGTGGATGATAGCATAGCTTTTCTCCCTCATTTACTACTTACTGTCTGGGGTATACTCTTCCTCTCGTCTTCTCCTACTCCCACTCGTGCCTTCTCCCATTTTCTCTTTATTTTTCTGTCTCTCGTCCTCTGGCCTGCCTGACTATAACCCGCAGTCACCCTTCACATCAAAACAACATTCTTCCCCATTTCTTCTCCTCTTTTTTTCCACCTCTCTGCTGACTTGCTCTCTCTTTTTTCCACTCTTTTGCTCTTTCTTTCTTTTCTCCTGAACCTTCACTCCTCCCGGGGGATCCCTCTCCCATAGCTGACAGTCACAGACCCTGATGCCCCCTCTCTCCATCCCCCCCTCCATTCATTCCTCCTCTTTTCCCTCTCGTTCTGTCGGTTCTGCCTCACTGCTCTCCTACACCCCCCAGTGTCAGCCCCCCTGCTGCAGAGAGCGAGGTAGAGAGAGAGAGAGAGAGAGGGAGTGCGTGAAATAGAAAGAAGACAAACATCAGAAGAGAGTTGCTTGCTTAATGAAGGTATGATATTAGACAGCGTGGACAAAAAGGAGAATAATTTGCCTAAGAAGTGCTGAGATAAAAACACGGTGGAGCTGGAGAAGTAAAGTTGAGAGATTATCACCTGCAGGCAGCTTCCAACGTTCACTGAGAGGAATTTAGATGTTGAGCCTGTTTTGTGTGTGTGTGTTTTGTGTGTGTTTGGATGTACAACCCTAAGTTTTCTCTCACACTACCCTTTGTGCAAGTGTGTGTGCCTCTGTGTGTATATGCTTAGCTGTCAGGTGGGGTCGGGATGTGGTCTCTATGGCATCCCTGGGTGCGAACATCCTCTCCTTGTCATCACCATAGTGACGGCAACGTGTCAGGTTGTTTAGGAGATGAAGGGAAGGAGGGGTGGAGGGGAGGGGAGAGGAGCCTCGGGGTTCTCCCTTGTGTAGCTCAGTGTCAAGGTCGCGCACACACACACACACACACACTGTCAAAAACAAACACGCATGCACACAAACAATCGCATGCCAACACACATACACGCGCACCGAAATATGCTGTCAAACCTGAGGACAGGACGGGGTGAGCGCAGGGGGACAGGGCGTCAGGGTTACCCATCTTTAGACGTGCTGTTCCTACATGTCCGCTGAGAGTGTGTGTGTGTGTGTGTGTCTTTGTGTGTTTGTGTCACAAACCGAATGACTGGGAATACGCAGCGACAAGAACTTGTAAACAACAATGTTTTTGATTTTGTTTTACTGTTGCTGGTTTTTTTTTCATGTTTTCAAATTCTCACTGCAGTAAACTTCACACTGACCAGGACCACTGGAAGACGGAGAGAGAGATGGAAAGAGAGAGAGAGAGAGAGAGAGAGAGAATGGTGGTCCAAAATTGAAACACAAAAGCGGCGTAGAAGGCGGAGTGGAAGGGAATGAATGAATTAGTCGTGGGTCACTGGTGATTCTCATTAAAAACAAATTACTAACGTTGAGGAGGGACAGCTGTGCTACTGTGGCTGGTTTCTAATGATACACACACACAAACGGATGCACAAACACACACATAGAGCTCATCACAAAAGCACACACACACGCTACCCCCTGGGATTACTGTCAGCCATAGTTTTGACAGACAAGAAAGAGGAAGTGGCGAAGCCAAGTATATCCCCTAAAGACTTACACACACACACACACACATCCATGGGGATTTGTTTTATGGAAGTACAGTTACGCATCTGCTGAGAAGATGACGAGAGGTGAATGAATTACTGTAAAGTGTGTGTGTGTGTGTGTGTGTGTGTGTGTGTGTGTGTGTGTGTGTGTGTGTGTGTGTACTCACCAGGTACCATGCCAGTGAGAGACGGCGTGGAGTAGCTGCCCTGTCCAGTGGGAGGAACATGTGGAGGGTAGCCTGGTAGAGTGGTGCTGGCAATGTCTCGACCTGTAATCACACAATACATCAAGGATTTGATTGTGATATTTAACACTTTTGTAAATACATTATTTGGCAGTCAATATGAGTGATGTGTACTTTTTCCTTACATCACAAGCCTAAACTGTCAGTGACTAACTTACAAGTATTATCCTCAAATCTGTAGCCAAAACCTCATATGGTTCAAAATTATTTAAAACAATATGCATATTAATGAGTCACAAACACTTCTGTTTGGATAATGAAATGTCGTTTATTTAGTTTCATTCTGACATACACTGTGTGCTTTCACTTTTGTCAGCCTTTAACTACAGAACTTAGCCATATGGAGAAATAATGGTCTCTGTCTTTTATGTCTTAAGAATAAAATTTGAGATCCTCTACAATGGACTGGGGATCCCATTCAGGGGGGGTAGAAATACTATGTGTATCTTTGTGCTATGAAAAATGTAGGTAAGTCACAGCCAGATGCTCCATCACAGAGTGTAATCAACTTCAGAAATCCACCAAAAGACAGGCTGCAGGGAATCTGAGATCTGGGATTCAGTAATAATAAAAATAGGAAATAATGGAGATTTCCTTTCTTAAAGTGACACAATGTAGGATTTCGACTTTCAAAATAGGTTTTCCATTTTGATGATACATCAAGTCATAACAGGGTGAATGACACCTCTGTCAGTCGCCTGCATTGGCACGATGGAACTTCTGGTTTCGAGTTTGTGCGACAAAAAGAACTACAACATTCCTCTTTATGGCAAACATCACAAATCAAAGCAATCGGAAGATAAAAGACAGGTGTGACAAATAACCAGTATCTGCTCGGCCTGCACAACACCAGAGCCCTGCAACTGCAACACCTAACCGGACTGCAGGCATAATGTCCTATGACAGTTACTTTCACAGCCCCGACAACACTCATATGTGTGGCTGTGAACTAAGACAGTAGTGATTTATTAAAGGTAAAGGGTTATAATTATTGCTCTGAAAAGTCTCCACAACAAAATTTTTATTAAAAGAAATACATGCCATAACACATCCAGGATGTTCCTGTTTCTTTTGTTTCTTCTCTCCTTGTTTTCCATCCGCTGACATCTATTAATTTACCGACTCCCCCGTCTCTCCTAACCACCCATACACCCCCCCTCCCCCCCGGTTTGTCTGTCACTTGGTGGATGGGATATATAACTGCATTAGATTACATGACAGTGTGTCGGCCCAAATCATTTCTCTGTGTTTGCACGCAGCAGACAGTAGGAGAGCGTGGAGAGGGAGCCCTCCATTCATCATCATCACACACACACACTCACACATGCGTGTGCACACACACACACATATGCACCGACACCCTCCTCTTCCCCCCGCACACATTTATCATCATCATAAACACCTCAAATGTTAACACCATCAATCCCATTCACTTCCCCTCCACTTAACCACCACTAACTAACTGAGTGGTGCTGGAGCAGGAGGAGGAGGAGAGAGAGAGCAACTGAGAAGAAAACATCAAGGACCAATAGAGGGGTCAAGATAAAGCGAAAGAGGAGACTATCACAAGCTTATTTTCCAAGTGCATGTACACTATAGAAACTGCAAAAAATTCTCCTCTTATATATGATAGTGACTGAGAACATGTGAAGTAAAACTATGGAGTAAGGAATTATCGAGTTAAGACTGAAAACTGAAAAAGGAGGTTTGATACTGAAGCTTTTATGTTAATATTCTCCACAATCACTGATCGCCTGCTTTGAATGTGTGTGTGTTTGTGTTCAGCTCCTCCTGTGGACATACCAGCAGTGTTGCTGAGGTTTACCTCATTTATCCTAAATTTTTATACGTTTTGCAACTTTTTTTAATCATTCAAATTTGTCAAGGTGGTCCATGACACATTTTCCTGTGTAGTGACAAAGTAAGAAGAAATCAAAGCTGACATAATGTCATAATGGTGGTAGGCTGCTCGATTTCTATCTGACCATCTTGTGAGGTCGAGTATCTACCAAAACTACGTCGAGACGTTTCATTCAGAACCAAAATTGTCTCAAGAGAAAAGGTCATTTGGATTCATCATCTTGGAACCAGGAAAAATCCGATCTCAGGATTTCTTATTCAAAATGTATTGGTCAATAAACTCTTTCAAATTTCAATATTGATTAGCCTTTTATTAATTAACTGACAGAAAAACGATAATGGCAGAAGTGTAAATGAATTAAATAAAAACAGAACCTGCGGTGAATACAAATGGACCATGGCATCAACATCTGATCCTCTTGTATTTTCTGTCCTCTTTGCTTAATATTTTCTTTTATCCCTCATTGCTTGTGTTTCTCTCTCGCTCTCTCCCCTTCTCTCTCTCTTCTCTTCTCTTCTCTCTCCTCTCCACATTCACCTCCTCTGTCCCTCCTCGCCTTCTCTCTCTCCTGTCTCGGTGTAGTAAAGTTTTTCTCTGTGTTTGACGCGACAGCGAGGTATTAGTGCAGACGGGCTACTCATCCGCTCAGGGTCAGTGCACAGGGCAAGGAGGAGAGGGAGGAAGAGAGAAGAGATGGACTCTCTACAGCCCAACTTAGAGGGGGCAGACAGGGCCAGATCCTCTGAGGTGTGTGTGTGTGTGTGTGTGTGTACACATGTGAGTGTGTGTGCGTGCATGGCGGTCTGTTTGTAATTGTGTCTTCCTGTGTCTTTGGACGGTGTGTATTTGTGCATATTTATGCCAGTTGTGCTGCTGTATCTGTTCTCCACGGCTTTATTGTAGAGGTCAAGTACAAGTCTCCTGCGTGCCCACTTGCAGCTGCAGATAAACACTCCTCTCCCTCCCTTCCTCCCTTGGTGTCCGCCCATCTAATGCTTCCCTATGAAACGGCCATCATGCAACACATGTCAACCTGCAGGGACTGGGGTTGTGCGGTGTGTGTCTTTTTCTGTTCAAACTGCATAGACTGGGTAAACTTCCCAGATATGGAAAGACCTCAGAAAGGAAGATTGAGTATGTAAATACAAAAAGGATAGAGTAACACAAACACACTTCTCTTCCCCCCTAGAGGGAGCTGTGTTTGGAGAGAAAAGACAGGCAAGGAAATGCATGCATAATCTTTGGAAACACTGGAAATGTGAATGTGTGTGTTTGCATGCATAGGCAGAAATGGAAATTTTATCTCTCCCTCTTTTTTTTCTCTCTCTCTGCCTCTGTCTGTCTCGGCGTGAGCAGGTAATATTCTTCAGTGATTTCACAGGGTTGGAAAAAAAGAGCCCATTCCCAGATATCCCCAAATTCCCAGCTCTATGATTCCCCTCATTACAGATAGGAACGTCGAAGCCTTGTCCAAGTGCTCCCTGGTCTGCTCTTAATTAACCGCGGCCTCTCCCAGTGCCGCTAAATAGAGACAAAAGAGAGCAGAAGCTCTCACTTTTCCTCGAAGCCTCCAGCTCTCCTGAGATCCAAAGCTGGGAGCTCTTTAAATCACTTAGAATCCATGGTGCTTCCTTCACTGCTGATGCAGACCTGAGAAAGCCTCTGGATTACAGCAAATGGAAAATGAAGCCATGTTTTCTCAGGGCCAAGACTTGGACTTGATTAAAAATGTTTGTATGAAAATACGTGGAATTATGGAATGACACACGGTCTCCATCTGTATTTTTCATCTTGTTGCACCTATTTCACACCCTAAGGAAGATATAGTTTTTTTTGTGAAGGTCACCCAGATCTCCTTATTATTAATTTAGTAGGAATATATAGACAGTTGACCGTTTTATGTGACGAGTGATGTGTTGGCAATCTCTGGTTATCTTTCTTACCTGGCACAAGTGAATAGGACTGTGGACCAGAAACACTGGCTCCTAACTCTGCCCCTGAACCAGGATTGGCCAAACTGTTCTTCATCTCGTCCAGTCCACCTGCTAGTGAGGCCATGGCTGAATAATCTGACGTCTGTGTAGAGAGAGAAAGTGGAGAAAAGAGATGAGCCAGAGCAGCAAATGAATTAACTCTTGTAAACAGTACAAATGTGTTGGATGTTGAAGGTGTTTGATAGATCCTGCTACATTTCTGACACACTCCCTCAAAGCATAGTATGAAAACACACACACACAGACACTGCTAACAGACTATTGATCTGTTTACATAGAAAGGGATTTACTGCACAGCCAAGTCCAACAGTCTATAACCATAAGATCAGCTTCTTTCATTCTCTTCATCTCGCTCATCCTCACACTAAGACACACACACACACACACGCACACACACATCCCAAATCACTGTGGCATCCATATAAACCCAGGCTAACACAAAGCCTCTTGTGTCCCCAGATACCAACAACAATAAGAAGTGTGATCATCTCAGCACATGTACACACTGACTCCCAATTCTTCACACATGCTTCAGAAGGTAAAGGGAAGAAGGCAGACGTGACAGAGCAATATCTGGTTGTTATACAGTTTTTCATTCTCTCTTTGGGATGCTTTGGGAATTTAATATTTAGCAATGTCAGAAACAAAATAAACTTATTATAGTCACCAACACTTTTTTCCTCGTGACAGCAGAATGATGTGAACATGAAAGCAAAAAAGAAATAAAAAAAAAATAGAAATTCATTGTTCTTCTCCAAATGTTTATTTCAAACCAAATACAAATTAAAAAAAATTAAAATTCTATAGATTGTTCTTCCAAAACAATATAATTTCCCAATACAGCGTAATACAGCTCCTTTCCACATGCTGAATGTCCCAAAACACCAATTGCATCCCATTGTAAGTGTGTGTTCATTAAGTTTTTAATTGCTTTAAACAAATATGTAAATGAATGTATAATCCATAGTTATTTGAATAACATTTGTGTGTCTTTGTGTTTTGTTTGTGCAGAAACTGAACTTGGTGTATTTCTTACTTTTCTGCCTCAAATGACTCAATAACTGGTGTGTGTGTGTGTGTGTGTGTGTGTGTGTGTGTGTGTGTGTGTGTGTGTGTGTGTGTGTGTGTGTGTGTGTGTGTGCGCGCACGCACGCACGCGTGTGTCTCACTAATGATAGCAATCAGAATTTCCTTTAGGTGATGAGGTGAGAGTTTTGCACTGACCCTTTAATACCTCTGCATCAGTGTGTGTGTATGTGTGTTTATCGGTGTGTAGATGTAAGTGCAGGCATTAGTCTGTGCTCACTGACCTCTTAAACACCCCTGTGCTCGTCGACACACAACACAACCACTGGACTGTGACCTGCCAAATAAGAGCTTACACTACACACACCTCTCTCTCTCTCTCTCTCTCTCTCCAGGCTTCAAACACACTTTAGGTCTTCTTTTCTCTCTTAATTCCTTCCCTCACACCCTCCTCCCACTTCACACCTGTATTTTTTTTTTTTTCCACTCATTGATATGAGCTATCCCTGTACCCCACAACTCCCCCCTCTCTCTTGGCTGCTCTCTGTCTTATTATAATGGTGTCTAATGTGCCCATGAATCCATGTAGATGGAGCCAGGCAGTAGCAGCAGCATAGAAGACGGGGTCTGCTCTGGTAATTGGCCATGATGAAGTTTGGCCAGTAGGGTGACAGGCCCGCTAAGGAAGATGGATCATTCTCATTCGCCCCCCTAAATGTTGTCAATTCCACCGCTCATACGGCACCATCAACCCTCATCAAAGAGGAGGGACGCAGCTGCCCGGACCATGGACGGGTTGGGGGTTTTGGGAGGGGGTTGGTGTAGGTGATGGTGTTACTAGTAGAGGTGGGGGAAGTCGTACATGGCAGGAAAAGGTGTCAGGTGGAGTTGGACTTGGGGCAGGGAAGGAAAGAAATCAGGGGGCAAGTAGAGATGCATAACATCTGTAGAAGAGGCTGACATGACTGAGGAGAAGACTTGAGGAAAGATGGGAGCAGTTGAAAGCATGCTTCCTTAGTGACACCTTGTAAGCATATGTACAGGTCCCTTTCATTCATGACATGGTGTAATGCAGGGGTGTCAAACTCATTTTTAGTTCCGGACCAGTAAAATAATATAATAGCATAATAACCTATGACCAGCAAGAACTCCAAATGTTTTCCTTTTTTTTTACATTTAGGGACCAACTTGTCACAAAACATATTATGAACTGTCATTTCTTGAGAAAAATGAGTGCATTTTCAACAATATTATGTCCTATAAGTTTACCTTTTTGGTCTTCAACCAAAGCACAGAATTTGCAAATCTGTGTTTGCTTTGTCAAAACAGATAATTAAATTATGATTATGATAACTTTCCAGGTCACTGTAAAAATCCTTGTCATGATATAGTGAACATTTCTGCAGTGTTTTCTTTCTGTTGTGTAATCACATCCATGGCAGATTCTTGTGATTCTTGACTGTTTTTTTTTTTTTACACAGAGCATTTTTGGTTCACAGTGTTTGCTGTGATATGACTCAGAGTAGATTAGCTACTAGTGTCTGTATGTAGAAGACTCACAGATTTGAGTAATTGCTTTTCTCCATTAGCATTTTTGAAATGTGCTTCTTTTTTCCTTTGTCAGAAGTCAAAATGCAAAGTTAACGAGGATCTACAGAAATGTAAAATATTCAATACAAGCATCGCTGATTATTATGTGCTTTCCTACATTTTACCTTCCATGTCTAATAAAAATGCCACGATGTGCTAGTTAATGGAACGGCCATACACCTGTGAGGTGCTTACAAAACACACACACACGCACACACACACACACACACACACACACACACACACACACAGGCAGACCCAATGCTCTGTCTCGGATATGGGAAGGTAATGGTTTGGTCCACATCTCACATCAATAACAGATGAGCCCTAATCGGCCCTCTGACACACGCACGCACGCACGCACACACACACACACACACACACACACACACACACACACACACACACACACACACACACACACACACACACACACACACAGCACTGTTGGTTTGGGCATTTGCATAATAGTATTTCCTTTTTTTCTCTCCATTCCTCAAATAGCTCCCAATTTCTCCATCTTTCTCTCTCACACTCTCTCTCTCGCTCTCTCTCAATCTCCACACATTGTCTTTTGCACTCCTGATGGAAAAAGGGCTCGACTATAAACAAACACAATTCCCTCAGAGGCCCACAAACTGAGACAAGGATTGTGAGGAAGGAATTTATATCAGCCAAGCTGAACATGGCTGACGTGGAGAGGATATGGATATTCATTCTCAAATGAGCTGGACCTCAACACTGAGAAGAGGCTATACAAGTTCATACTGTGAATGAGAAATATGGCCGATGTTTCTTGTTTATTAGTGCTTTACTGACTCGTAATTAACACAATTATTGCTATGTTTGTGGTGAAAGCTTTGTTTGTTGTCCCAGAGTAGTGGTAATGATATTAATATCTTGTTCTTTTTTTGTATTGCTAAAAATGTCCCTTAAAAATGAAACCATCCTGCTTACACATACTGTTTGTGAGGCCAAAGCCTGTGGATCTAAACTGAATATGAAGCATACAAAGTCAACAGAAAGTACTTGATTGCAACTATATTCAAGTTGTTAATCTATACGTACTAGAGTTCCAGTTGAGGACACACTTACTGTATGTAGTCTGCATTCTGGCTATTTGAGATTAATAAATTGCACAAATGGTCCAGCTGTTATATTCACACAAATTGCATATTTCTGAAAATTGTTCTTTTTTGACATAAGGCTTTATTGTGCTGGGTGACATTGGTGTTGTAGTTAATTTTGAGTCTGTCCCACATTAGTCACCCACCTTCTATAAAGTCTCATGAAAGCACTCCGAGTCCTCAAACCTCTGCCAACAGTGCTCAGTTTTCATTTTAGGCCATAACCCATATCCACATCAGAAAATGTAATCAAAATCCTTATATATTTTGCATTAGGACAAATAAATGCGGGCAAAAATGTAACCTCTTTGGTGGCAGTAACGACTGAACGATGAGAAAAATCCATTTTCAAACTAAACTCATCAAAGGGAAAGATTGGATGAATGGACTTTCTGTGATGATGGAGTGAAAGGTGTGACAGTCTGCTCATAGAGCAGTTATGTGGGGTGCAAGTGAGTCTTTTGAAGCTTTGTCAGTGGCTAAATGGTACTGCAGTGGGCACTTGGACCCAGGGCAGCGTGGATGGAAGGATGGATGGATGGATGGATGGATGGGTGGGGGCTTTGTAAGCTCTGCTGATTTATCACCTGAGTAATAGGAAGTGATTGAGGGGAAATTCAAATGAACTGCCTCTGACAGGCACACATACGAACATGCACACACACAAATTAATAGTGGAGCTTAATAGACTACAGGGATGGAGGGAGGGAACAAGAGCAATAGATGGAGATCAAATAAAAGGATAGTTTGTTAGGGATGAAGAAAAAATAGAGGGTCTTGACTGTTGCCTGATAAATTAAGACTTTCTTGTCAGGAACATGAACAGTTTTAATTTATGAATGAAGGAAAAACAAAATAATGAGGCTCATGTTTCAGTGCAAGAAAATAAAAAAAAGAAAAGTTTAAGTAATTGCTAAATTAACAGGTTATTACCTGAAGTCAAACCATTTGCACCCATGCTTTTACCATAAGATAAGATAAATTATGTCTGTATTGATAATAGCCAAAGAGGAAATTAAAAATTAGACAAAGCAATACAAAAAGAAGCAGCCCAAAGGGAAATGTAGTAAGAAATAAAATTATAAATAGGAACTAAATAAAAAAGATTGACTCCCATGGACTGCCATTCATTTGGACAGCCTAAACAAAGCATTATCCCTGACTTTAACCATAATCAGTTAATGCCTAACCCTAACAGAAATGAGGTTCCGCCTCATAAGGACCAGGTTTTGGTCCCTTAGGTCAGGAGACAAGGTCAGTGGTTATGGCAGAAAAAGGTTCTAAAGCAAAAACACACACATCGTCAGTCACAGCACAGCATTACCCTCCTTGACCATAACGCCACCGATGCTGTCGCTCCCTCTCTCTCTCTCACACACACCACACACACACAAATACACACCACAGAAGCTGTGCTGTCATTGTGTCAGTTCAGGGTATATGACTGTCAATCACTCCCTCTGGGAAACGCAGGCGGGGAAAGGGGGGGGGGGGGGGGGGGGGTGTGGATGATTAGACAGGATGAGAGAAAGGAGCAGAGGTAAAGGGACAGACAGTGTGTGTGTGTGTGTGTGTGTGTGTGTGTGTGTGTGTGTGTGTGTGTGTGTGCATTTCTTTGTAATGCAGTTCCTAAAGCCAGTTTGACCTCAGGGCAAACCACACTTTAAAAAAAACTCTATCCCTGACCCTGACCCCAGTGGCTTGACCGGGCTCAGTGAGGACACTGACCTATGAATCCTGGGTATTATAGTCTCAAGTCATACTCTATAGAGCTACGACAGCCAATGCCTGTCGACCTCTCGCCCTGTGCCACTCCACTCTCCATGTCGGTCAGAGGGAAGAGAATGGGCTAAGAGGTAAAACTCTGCCCTATAGGTCTAAGGCTGTAGCCTATCTTTGATTCCATTTACTACTGCTCCACCATTAAGTGTTCATACTCTTGCCCTTGACATTGACAGAACAAATAAACCAAAACTAGGGTTTTTTGAGGTGTTGGCAATATATGCCATTATTATAGACTGGATGACAACATATTAGAAGATATGGGAGGTAATATAAACAATTACAAATGGTAGTTGTTGGGGTTTTCTATTCTATTCTGTTCTATCCTACTCAGATTTATATGAACCTACGTCTGGGAAAGGGCACAAGGTCAGTTCAGATGCAACATCCACCCTGTCTAGTTCTTGTTTCCTCATCTTTTCCCTTGTCATATTCAAACAACACACACACACACACAGAGACACATGCAGCACATTCCCAAGATGCATCAGCATGTGGACAGCTTCACTGGCGTCCCTGAGCAGCAGGAAGTGAGGTCATAATAAGAATCGGGTCAATATGCTCATTAACCCCTGCAGTGTGTCTAGATAATACGAACATCAATAGGCCAAGACTGACTGTCTACGTTGTCTATCAGAGCACAGAGACACAGCGGTCTGTCAGGGTAACAGACACAACTCCACTTAATATTTTCAGAGTAAAAGAGGCATGAAAGAGGTAAAAAAAAATCAATTAGGATGAATTCATTGGTCACATATAATTCTGAAATCGTTATGTGGGGCACATCATGCGACTCATTTCTTCAAAACTGACATGGCATGGCAAGGCATAGCAGGCAGGGCAGGCTTTAGGTAAAAGCAGAGACAAGCAGTTCATGGGCGAATAAGAGCAAAGAACAAGTTCTATTGTGCATCGCTGTCATTTTAATGAAGCGGATACTCTCCATTACATTAAAGGCAAGATAAACGTTAGCGCCACTAAGTACAAATAAAAGATTATTTAGACGTCTCCCAAATTCACAGTGCTGTAGTTAGAATCAGATGGAGATAGTGAAACGAGGTAATGATGATCAGTTAACACTGATTGCTTGATATAGAGTATATTTTTCCTCTTGTAGATTTGAGTTTTGCGTGTGCTTTTCATGTTTCTGTCTAGCAGTAAAACCATGACCTTTTTTTGAAGTTTTCATAGAAGTGGTCAGGCAATACATTCAAACTGACACCTTTTGAAAAGTCATCATTGTGGTAAGGAAAGGGCATCTTTGTACTTTTTTGTTACGCTCAACAAGTCTTACTTGTTCACCAATTTCTGATGTAAAAACGAGTAATAATATAGATACGACTGTTTATCGCGCTATGGATTCACAGGCTTTGCCGATTAATGGCATCAGTTTGAAGTTGTTTAAGATTTATTTATGAAATTGATTGACTGTATGAAAAATAAATAATTAATCACCTAGTAAATGAAAAGCATTAGCAAAGCAGGCTGTGCGTTTTTCATCAAATTAGTTGCAGGAAAGCATGCATGGTTAAAAGCACGGAAGTTCTCCGAGAGTGTGGTGCTGTGTCTGCTAGCCAATCGGTTACCTGTGGGATTTAGTCTATAGTCTTTTACCCTAAAACCTGTTCTCAAACTCAGCCGCAGCCAAGAGCCTGCATGATGCCCCGCCCTTACCTTGCCAGAGTCAGGGCTCACATAGAGGTCAGAGCTGGACTGGATTGGACAGGATGGTTGTCTGTCAAACAGGCGGTCCAATACCTCGATCTGCTGCGGTGAGAACAGCTCTCCTCTCATCTGCTTCCTGAGGAAGTCCCGCCCACTGTGGCCATGCCCATTGGCCAGTGGTGACTCTGGCATACCTACACACACAAGACAAGGCAGGAGCAAGAGGTGAGGTTAAACAGGTTGTGAAGTGATGATAGTTAAGGCAGGAATGAGACCATGAAAGGAGGCTTAATGAAGGGAGGTGTTTGATAGTCAGGTGTGTGCAAAAAAAAGAGGAAAAAAAATAGAGGCAGACGGTGATAGGGGGATGGAAGGAGGAGTAGAGGCATGTGTTGATAAAATAAATTACTAAGGGTAGATGTGGAGAAAGAAGTCAGAGTGAACTAAAGACTACGATGAATCCCAGTGAGCTGATTTAGGACCAAGTGACTTAACAGATTGTGGAGACTCTGTGAAAATACTATACAAATGCACTCTATTACCAAGCATATGCTGTCTCTCCTTCTTAATCTCTCCAAAATACACTCTCGCCTCTCACATATACGCATTTTGTCCATGTATCACCCCGTACATAGACACATACACACACAGACACACACATATATATTGCTGTGGTATCAGTATTAGACTGTGAGCTCTCGTATCCTGCAGTTATTGCAAGGCTGAGGGACCGAACGAGACAATTATAAGAACTCTGAAGAGTCACGGCCCACAAATGATTAGAAAAGAGAGAACGAGAGAAAAAGATAAAGAGAAAAAGGGGATGAGGGTGAAAATCCCTGCTATAGAGCCAATTCATTGCTCCAAACTGCTCCTGAGAGCCTATTTTAGTCTTGGGGGTCGCTGTGTGTTTTGTGTGTGTGTGTGTGTGTGTGTGAGTCAGTGTCCAGCAGCTGGTGTAGTGATATGACAGGCAGGTCGGCGGGAAGAGGTTTTATATACAGAATCTGGTTTAAAACAAAACAAAGAGAGAGAGAGAGAGAAAGGAAGAATACTTCTTTATCTTCTTTCATTGTTGTCACTCTGATCTTTCAAAAAAGTTGAAGGTGATTTGTGTTTGTAAAAAATATCAAGGCACCACTTCACAAGGGGAGTTTGTTTTGAAGCATTTTTATATATGTTTACCATTTAAATAATAAAAAAACGTATTATCCACATATTAATATATTATCCCACAACTGTATAGCATTTAAAGTGGTCACAAACTGTGCTTTTCTAGTTTCGAGCGCTAATCTCAGCAATAGGACCAAAAAGTTCATAAAATTTTCAAATTAGTCAAATGTCAGATTTTGCTCAAGTCAAAAGAAATGAGTTTGTTGTGGTTTTAAAAGAGCAAACTCCTGTTAACAGAAAGAGAAAACTATACTGCAATAATCATTACCATCAAATCAAAACACTGTGCAGCTGCCGGAGAGACTCACACAGTGCTACGTACCTCACAAAACCTCTCCAAACCTTCTCGGTACACAAAACCTCTTTCACTCACTCTCTTACAAACACTGCGCTTGATCATAATCTCAATTCATTTCGACAGCCACACACACACACACACACACACACACACTCATATACAGATGCTGGGAGCAATGTGAGTGTATGGCCCAGGTCTCCAGTGACAGACCAATCAGGGGAGAGATAAAGCCAGTATGATGCTTTAGCCTGGTAACCCACGGTGACCCATTTAATCCCACCGGCCAGTCCTCATGATGGAATTCAATTGATCAATCATGTAGCTCTGATGGCACCATTTCAGTCAGCTTATTGCTTTCTGCTTTCTCTCTGCCACTTACTTACACACACACACACACACACACGCACACACACGCAGGGAGAGAAAGAGACGCAAGCCCACAAAGAACCAACAGGGAAAGACAGAGTAGCAGCTACTGTAACTGAGCAGGAGTAACAACGCTTTTACTAATATTATTGATAATCAATACTGTCCATTCATCTGTATTAACGTGTGGAGGTGTGAAGGTGTGTGTGTGTGTGTGTGTCTCTGGGTGTGGGTGTGAGTGGGTGGGTAGCCTGATATCCGGCCGGTCTCATTGTATCCATGGATGGGTAAAGAAACTCATTGCCGTGACGGGTTAAATCCTATTCACTGTCGGATACACATGCACACACGCACAACACACACACACACACACACACACAGCTGCCTCTATCTCTGTGAGTCAGTCTCAGAAGGGAAGCGCTACTCTTCCCTCTTTTTCAGAGCAGAACAAAACAAACAATGAGCCCTTATTGTTCTCTCCTTTCTGCCTCTTTCCTCTCTCTTCTGTCTCTCTCTTGTGCTCACTCACTCTCTCCTCATCTCTCTCACCTCGCCCTGACTCCGCCTACCTTTGCCATATTTCAACAACCCAGGAACAGTTGATCGAAATGTCCAAATGCAGCGGAGAGCTGGACGGGTTGTCATCTGTTTGTGAGTGTGTATGTGTGTGTTGGCCCCATCTCAACTCCAGAGATCAAAGTTTCTAGAAGAGGGAGGCCCTCAGAGGAACTCACGGTGAAGGGCGGCACTCCCCTCCCTCAGTCCTCTCTCTATCTCTTGCTTACCCCGCCATCTTTTATCTGGTAAGCTGCTGGATGTCACAATGAATGCACAAGGGGGTGAGAGGTCAGCTATAGGCATTCTGGGTAAATGCAGTTGACACTATTTCTTATTTGTGCAACATATGGTTTGTACAGTCACTCTATACTGTCCACAATGCGGTAAATGATTTTCCCTCAGCCACACAGAGGCCTTTTCACTCAAGTTTAAAGACAATAAACACTCCTGTCGAGAAATGGCACCACCTGTTCTGCCCTCTGTATCTATGTAACACACACACACACACGCACACACACACAGTGTGTGTCAGAGAATAGGTTGAGATACAATAGTCCCCTTTTGGCCCCACAAGTCAAGTTCTTCCATTCACTCACATTCATCTACATTCTGTCCCCGGTCAAACCCCCACTTCCCCTCTCTTTGGCTGGGGGCACAGGTCACCACAGGGCTTTACCCCCACACACTCCTGCTGCCAACACACACCCAAAGCCCTTCCTGTGTTCCCATCACTTATACAGCTGGCATCTCTACACTTTCTGAGCAGTTTCCAGCAGAAATCATGATACGATACAGTGAGAGACAAGACAACCGGGTGTTAAGTGACTGACAATGGGCTTCACGCCCAACCACATCAAAATCAAATGTACCAAAATGATCAAGACATGAGGTGATGTGTGGTCACGGCAGTGTGATTCTTCAAGATTTCATTGTCAAAGTGCCTGAAACCTGTATTCTCTTGAATAGCCATCTGCATGTGTTTTATGTATGTAAGTCTGTATGTGTTTGTATGAAAGTCTATGAGTCTTTTGTTAAAAGTTTGACTTTGTTTTTATGGTTTAGAGGTTTTATGTGCAGTAAGTACAGGCGAGGTCTCATTTGGCACATTTTGGCACCTTATTTTCTACCATTTGTATTTTCTCATGTATAAAACTTCTTATTTCATTTTTATGACACTATTATTGTTCAATAAAACCGTGTATGGCTTTGTTTCAAAGTTCCAGCAGACTTGTATTATATATTTCCCATTCCAAAAACAAACACAAGGTGGCTAGACTGAGCTGTATCCCAGTAGCAGGCCTGTATCTCCGCAAGGGAAAGGCTGATTTGACTCTTCCTTTGAATAATTAGAGCCAATACAATGACGCTACCTTCGCCAAAATGAGATTGACAGCACTGTCAGCCAATCAGAATCAGCAGAACACTGTCATGTGATCAGAACAGACTGCTGCATATTAAGATTGTAATGGCTCCCTCAGGATCCTAAAGTTCCGTTAGAGGCGCCCGGAATGATTTGAGTGCAACGCAGGACATCCGTCTGACCGGATATGGCGTTGTTTTCGCCGTAATATCAACTTTTGACAGATAAGCGTGAACGGTAAGAGCAATTTTACAGCAGTTGTTCGGCGAAGCGATTATTGTTGTCTTTATTCTTTGGCTTTTATCTCTGTGGTGTTTTGGTGTATCCGTGGAGTCTCTGCTTTCATGCGAGGTTCAATGTTGTGTGTTCTGTATAAAGTGTCGTAGCGTTAGATCCAGAAATGTGACGAGTGGGTTGTCATAGCGTTGCCTTGCGGAGTTTGATATGTAGTAACTCATTTAGTTGTTATTTGAGCTGCGTTTGTCACATTTAAAATAGTTTATACAGTATTGTAGGCCAGATTCTTGATGTGCAACATCACTATGTTCTTTCATGTTTAGTGCAGTAGTCCACAATATTTTTACACAGAGTCTCTCTGGGTCCCCCAATTGGGGCACCTCCAGGCTTAAATGAGAGAGTACCCCATGTATTGTGGTGTGAACACAGTGTAAATGAAAGCTGCAACTGTCCAATAGGTAAATGTCTGCAGGTGTGAAAGGACATGCACAGTGTCAACACAGTCAACACAGTGTCTGTGAATTTTCAGTCATTTACAGGTTTGATATCATTTTCTATTGCAGAAGACTTGAAACTTGCGATTGAGAGTGTTTACTGACATTTATTTATTTTTAAGTGAGAAGTAGACTCTTTTTTTCTCCATTTATTCAAGTTCTGTGTGCAACCAGCAGATTCGCCCCTGGTGGCTATCGGCTCTCTTCCATTCTACCCCCTGGGCTTCACTTTCCAAACTCAGCCCATTCTCATTTCAATAGCATCATATACTGCGGCATCTGAAAGACGCACACAGTAGCTGCCCTGAGTGTCCATCCACACTTTAATGTTGCTCTGAGCATCAAGCCAGAACTAATCAGTTACTGACAAGGAAAATATGAACGCTATCATTTATAATTATTTATGATTTATTGTTGGTCATGTTGATCAAGTGCTGATGATATTAGTAAAATCAAAGTCTGAATGTGTAAATTTGTGTAAATATCCACAAATGCTAATTTGGATATTTAATCCTAATCCTAACCTCAGTCCTTTTCTTGGCCTTTACCTCAACACTATCCTGGTCCCTAACCCTAACCTCATACTCTGGCTAAATACACCGCCAGTGGGTTTATATTACAGTCAGTTTTTAGGAAGGGAACCGTGCAATTTCCATTTTTATACAGTCTGTCATTTTATAATTAACAAAACAACATGGCGTCAAAACAACCATTCACAAATCAACAAATGGCTTTGACAGTTGAGGTGCAAAAAGGACACTTACACTGTGGCTGTGTCATGGCTAAATGTGACATGTTTAGTTGCACAGTGATATGGATATAACAACAAAGTTAACAAGAGAACACTGTGTGTTTGTTGGCCTCACCTGCAGTGTGATGTCTCTTTTCTTCCCCTCTTGTGTGTCTACAAATGTCCATACAGTCAAGCATATGGGTGTGAGTGTGTGAGAGGAGCTTGTGTTTGTGTATTTGTCTGTCCATGTCAGTGCATGCTGTTCCCCCTGCCGCCCCTTGCTGTGTGTGTGTGTCGTTATCCAGCGGGGGCTGCTCTAATGGAAGCTGTGATTAGCAATGCTGTTAATTAGACCACAGAGCCAACCGCGCAGACCTCTGCCACAGACACACTGCAGATAAAACACACAAGCCCAACGCGATGCCGAGCGACACAATGCGCAAACGATGCTTTCCGAAGGCTCCACTGAAACATGAAGGGATACAACGTTTTTGATACGACTGCGAAAAACACAAGGTCCACTCAGTAAAACACAGTCACACCACATATGATGTGGCAACATGGTGTAAGCATGTTGTACTCGTGGAAAAAACAAAGCAACGTAATCATGCTGTTAATTACGTTACAGAGATTTGACTTTGACCACACGTCAAGTCTCTGCCACAGACATTATTAGAGCACACATAACAGTGAGGGTAATGTGTGTAAATATGCAGTACATTGTTTTTGATAAGTTAGAAATAATGGGAATGTAGACCCCCAGACATTCTTCACAGCAGAGCCATATCAGTGAACCAAGCAGGTACAACAGCAGCAGTCTGGAACAACTTTAATGAAACGGATCCATAATTAACTTTGTTCGTTACATCTGTGCTTTGTGTCTAATTAAAGTAAAAAAAAAGTTTGCTCTGATCCAATTCAAGAGCCATCAGAATTTAAGCTTCAATTGAGTCACCAAAATAAAAACAATTCACTGTACGTTTCCATCCACAATTGAATATTAGGAGTTGGGCATATAAAGATAAACACTCGATGGCTCTGATTCTCCAGTCAGGTGCTATTAAATCCTTGAGGAATATATGAATATTGTGAAATAAGTTCCCAGTGATTTTTGTTGCATTTTGTTTTTGTTGATCTTTTATCACTTTGCTGAAGCGTAAAAAACCTTTTAGTAATATTTTGACTTTTCCAACTTTCTGCATTTTGTTTTGTTTTACTTCTTTGTGGAAATTTAAAATGCCAGTTTAAAAAGTAACACTGGTGATAACTGTATGATCTCGCTGCCAGTGGTTTGTGGTGTGTTGAGTGAATGCAGAAAACCTTTAAATGAATAAATATAATAATTCTAAGATTGACAGCAGCAAAGTATTACGAGCCCATTTTTGTGCAAAGTGGAAGTCTCTAGAACAAACCTCATCATTATTAAACTGTGTGTGTGTGTGTGTGTGTGTGTGTGTCAGAGATGGTGGTTAAGTGGGGTGTATCTGAGCCTATCAAAATGTTCAAGGTGCACCTGGGATTCATCCTGGAACCTGCTGACGTGTTTTGGAAATTCATCACGAGTGGGAAGGACCCCATACTGTATATATATATGTGTGTGTGTGTGTGTGTGTGTGTGTGTTAGTGTGAGAAAGAGAGCAAGAAATAGCCCCTGGTGGCGTTCTGTCACCCCCCCTCGCTCCGACATCTGGTCCTGTCTCATTTACCGTAGGAGACTGTCTGCGTGATGGCTTTTTAATGCCACTGACACTGCCACATACACACTCACAAACATGCACACGTGTGTGCACACCAACATGAACAGACACACATGTACAGTAGATGTGACCCCCCCCCCCCCCCCCCCCGCGTGCACACACATTCACAAGCTCACACCTCTAATTAGCATATAACATTGATCCAATATGACAGTGTACATGATCAATAGTGCATACATAAAACTCCTGCGAAGCGATGTTGGTTAATAAATAGGGATTTCTTAATGCTGATGTTTGCTTTAAAACACACACACCTTGCTTTCCATATTAATTGACATGAATTACACACACGATGAAGACATTTCTTGCTCACCTTCGTCCCTCTTCCTCTTGCCTACATCAGCGGCTGAGCTAATACCCAGAATGCCGCTGATGGAGTACGAGGAACCAGCCGAGTCGTTGGTCACTGCTGAGACCTGTGTGGCAGCCACGGACGTCGCTGCGTAAGAGATCACACAACAGGGGACAAGGTTCATATGGTGTCACTGGAAAATCATGCCATGTATTTTGAAGGCAAAATGTCATGACCTTACAGAATTAAACAAAGTGATGAAAATAAAATGTAAGCATTTGACTTCAGATGATACCTACAGTATTGTATTGCAAATATCAAGCAACCTCTTAAAGATTTGGTCAAGTTTCCATCCACTGCTGTAAAGCAAATACTGGGGGTCAGTTCAGTGAAAAAGTATGTGATCATATAGTTTGTTGCTTCCCATTTATTTGTGTAGTCATTTTTTGCATCATGCACTAAATCAAGGGATGTTGTGGTTTTTGTCCTCATGCCCAATGATGCCCTAATGATGTTTAGAAATGACGAGAGTTTCACTCTTGCGATTTCTAAACACCATCGTTGTTGCCAACCTTTCCACCTCCCTCAAATGTTCTTTTATATCTGAGTTTCCATCTTAAAACAGGCTGATGGAAACCTAATAATAATACATTAATCTTCACAGGTACTTTTAAGTCATTTGATATTACATATAATTCAGACTGATCCAAAAAAAAGTGGTTCTATGTCTTTGTGTCCACAGCATACACAGCGTGTGTTCTGATGCGTTTGCCACCAAAAAATACTGTAGAGGACAAAAACCTCTGAGTGACAGCCACATGATTTAAAGCCTATCCTGTTTATTGTCTTCATAAACACAGCATTGCACTTTAATCCTCTAAAACCTTACTGGGCTCTACAGAATGAACTGAAGCTGAGAAAAAGCCACAGAGGACAGAAGTCTGTCTCGTTGTCTTTCTCTGTAATCTTCCCCCCTGAGAGACAGAGACAAGTTCCTCACTGGGTGACACAGCGACATACTTGTCACCGCTTTAGTGACACACACACACACACGCACATATATCGTCACACTCACAAACATGGCCCCTTATCTTTGCCCCTGTAAGCGGACGTGGGGCTGAGTGACAGTATGGCATCCCAGGAGGGACAGAAAGGTGTGGAGACAGACATCCTAATCCTCTCTCCCAGCAGACCCCAAACACAGAAAGACAAGCCAGAAAAGGAGAAATAAAAAAATAAAAAAAACAACAACGAACCAGAGGATCAAGGTTCTTGTTAGCCGTTACTCTTTCACTAACAACACAGGGAGTATAATGAATGCATATCCCTCCTTTTTCCATCACTTGATTTAGCACTTCAATTATCTGATTTTTCTTTCTCTTTCTTTTCAGTCTTTTTTTTATCAGAACGTCTACGCTTTTATTCTGCAAATCCAAATGTTCAATTTTCCGCCTGCGAGTGGGACCCATTTATCTGTGTAATCTGTAAGTGTGTGTGTGTGTGTGTGTGTGTTAACTCAGTGGGTCTCGGTGTGCACGTATGCGGGTGTATGTATGAGTGTGCCTGCTAAATGTGGAGTCAGGCAGGAGTCAGGGAGCAGCGTGTGTGAAATTAATTTAGATTAATAGACAAAGTGTGATGATGAAGATAAGAGAGACACCAGCACACAATCCACTGCAGGACAAAGGGAGGAGGCGAGGGAGGGAGGGAGGGAGGGAGAGAAAAGCTCTCATATTTATTTCTACTCTGAGATATTCATCGACTAAGAAGCAATAGTCTTCCTATCATTGCTGTAGGTTGCTTCGGTTTGTAGCATCATTTAAACCAAAATATAAACCCCGAACAAAAATAAATGAGTTTTAGTTTACTTCAAAATGTAACTTTTTTGTGATGATATATTTTATCATATCTCTGATTTCCATGGTTGTGTAAAATGTCACCTTTAATCACCCCATCGGCAAAATGACTGCCAACGTTTTCAATTAAGTCAAATTTTCTTATGTTTTCTTGGAAGAAAAAAAAAACGTGGCTGGAATGGCCCACTGTGGGGCACAACCTTTGCTGTGGGCTCCACTTTGAATAAAAATTCATTTCGGATTATTCACCATGTGAAGTTTGGCTCCCAAATGCTCCCCGTAAAGACACGGCACAGCACATAAGACCAGTGAATCTGCTTCAAGGCAGTTACACATGATTAAGCGATTTGGTGGCAAAAGCACATTTACAGTTAATCACATTACCACAAGCCGACTGATACACAATAAAAATGGACCTTTGTGGCCCTTGAGGCTTTGGTAGTTGCCCTTTTTTTCAATGTATAATCCTGCCTTGATTTAAACCATAATATGAATATAAATATTCAAAAAAAACAGCCACAGTGATAACAGACATGATGACAACAGTGTTAATAAGCTTTGTTTTGTTGCATTATTAAGTCGTTTCAGGTCTCTGTTTCGGCACACTCCATTCCTTATTTTCTTTTACATACTCACACTAATGAATTTGCTGTCACCAGGCAGCAGAACGCGAAGGCATAAGAATAACGTCTCCTTCTTACTTGTAAAACCAGGTTTGTAGCACATGTTCATTTTTGTGCAGAGGTGTGAGTCAGCTTTAGTTGGTGGTTACAGTACAGAAGCCTTTATGTTGGTTATTGATGTTGATGATGATGCCAAACATCTGTTCATGCATCGCTGTTTGAGTGTTAGTTATTGTGGTCACTGAAACACTGAAACTAAATTAAGCTCTAGTGGGTGGGTCAAAATTATTAAACAATACTTTAATCGATACACCAGGTCAATTATCAATATTTTAATTCACTTTCAATACATGGACTTAATGCACTTTGCTCTCTATGCTGTGATTGTCTTGCAATATACTGATTATCACAGAATCTTTGTATCGTGATATTATTGGTATCGTGGACCATATATCGTGTATCGTGCCCTGTGGTTCTCACCACTATGTTATACAGGTTTAACTTGCGACCGTGTATCAGCAATGTGTCCAGGTCAGCATGCCAGGTAACACATTGAAGCACTGAAGTAGCATCTCAGAAATCTATGTTCCTCTGTCGTTCTAAACACGTGGTCTCCACAAGGTCCTGAAAGATTCATCACACAATGTCTGTTCTTCAAAAAGAAATTTGCTTTGACAGTTGGAAACAGGATTTTATAACAGCGACCTACCTAAACTGTGAGCCGACACTGAGCCCGTTTGGCCCGGCTGCTGAACCTTAGTCCGAATGATCCTGCAGGAAAAGAGAGGAGATATTAGTGCGTGCGTGTGTGTGTGTGTGTGTGTGTGTGTGAGAGAGAGAGAGAGAGAGGATTCTGAGTGACAAAGAGAACATGACCATCGTGGGAGCGCAAAACTGTGTGTGTGTGTGTGTGTGTGTGAAGTGGCTGAGGCAGGCTGACATGGCAGAGGGGCCTCACACTTCCTGCTTGGCTGCTCATGCAAGCCTTTTTTTTCCCTCATTCTTTCCCTTTCTTTTCCCTTCCTCCCCCTTTTCCTCTCCTCTCCCTTCCTCTCCTCCCTTTCTTCCCTTTCTATTTTATTTCCTTGCTCGCACACACCTTTCTTCCCTTTTGTCTGCCTCCTTTGCTCACTCCTTCTCTCTCTTATTTCGCCATCCCTCTCTCTCTGCCTCTATGCTCAGGGGAAAAGGTTGTCATTGTACCATCGTGTTGAACCACTGAGCTGCAGCCACTTCATACATATGGAGACTGGGGCCTCTTTGGTATTCTCTTTTTCACACACACGCGTAAAACGAACAGTCGTATGTTCCTAAACTCAGTACCTGTTGCTATAAATTGATACTCTCTCTCACACACACACACATATACACAGATTACACAGACTGTAGTACCTGTTGATGGAGCTGACACTGGGGACGCTGTCATTGTCACACACTCTCTCGGCCAAGAGCCTGTCCCGGATCTCCCAGGCAAACATGGTGGGGTTTTGGCGTTTGTAATCGGCGATCTTGTCGACCACTTTGGGTGTAGCAACCTTTGGTTTGGATCCCCCGATTACCCCGGGGCGGATACTGCCCGTTTCATAGTACCTGCCAATCGAAGCGTGGAAGAGACTGATGTCGGTCATAGGGAGCAGCAAATACAAGGTGGTTGTAGTAACATACGAGGTGACATAAAAGTCGTGGTGGGTTAAACCATGAGTAAGGTGCTCTTTTTGGTCACGGATAAATCCATGTTATTGTTCATTGTTTGTGTGTGTCGTTGGATTTTTCTTCAGAAATGAATTAAGATTTTGCAACATTGGCAATCTCAGTGGATAGAATTAGACAAAGTGCTTCCGATTCTCCTTGATGTTGTCTCGGATGTTTTTCCTGTTGGCTCTCAAGGCAAAGTAATGGCCTTTCCACTGCACTGATTCAAAACCCTTTCCCATCTCGTGCATGCGTTTCATACTTTTCTATCCACTTCTAAAAGCAACGCTCATTCATCAATTTGTATTAAGGGTTATGAGCATTTTGCTGCCTGTATTAAAATGTTTTCTTCAAGTAAGCTCAAGCTTTTACACACATTTTGGTATTTTCAGAGTGAAACATGGAAACCTCAGCTAAACATTTTTGCAGGAGTGGAGACTGTCGATTTTGTCATCCATCATCACGTTTTCAGTGCACAAATTCTACTGTCATGTCAGCATTGTATTAAGACAGATTTAACGCTAAAGAAGGATAAGAAAGCTTGTGTGTTACATTGTCAGAGTGTTTGTCTGTGATCATATGGGACGTTTATTTAGTTTTACATCTTCTATGCCTGAGCGGATTAAGTCTCAGACATCAGAGGGGCAACACACATGGAGGAATAAGATGTTCGCTGTAATGTTGAAATGGTCAGAGTCAGAGTTGGCTAAAATGACGACGTTTGTGTGCGCGACACCTGTGAACCTGTGTTTTTTTGTTGTCTTTGATAATTTCCCATTGTGACACAGGTATGAAAAGTGTGGCGTGGAGTCGTGGACACACACACACACACACACTCTCAGACTCAGGCATTTCATGTCCACCACGGCTATTTCATGAATGTATTTGCATGCAGACGGGGCATGGGGGCAGGGGTTGGGAGGACAGCAAATGCGCTACTCAGCTTGCAAAAAAGGAGGGATGCTGTGTGTGGATGCAAGCTGTCAGTCAGTCTTAAACCTGCTCTCTCTCTCTCTGTCTGTCTCTCTGTCTGTCTGTCTCTCGCTCTCTCTTCTCTCTCTCTCTGCTTGCTGTATGGTAGGGTAATCCTTTCCATGAAGATATGTGTTCCTGTAAATGTGCGTTTCCTTGTCTCTCTTTTAAGTGTGTGGCTGTGTGTGCACGCCGCTGCAGAATGTGGGTGTGTTTCACAGCTGGAGCATAAACACAGCGAAAGGAAAAACAATCTATTTTCAATTGGAGAACTATTTAAATTATTCACCGCTGAATCATTGGTGAATAAACAAGTGTGGTTATTGATATCCCCAGAACGATGAGCCAACACACACGCACAGACACGGGATGGTAGAGTTGGTGTTTTTGTTCTGCTGGTACCAGAGAGACGGAGAGGAAAGGATAAAACAACCCTCCTCCTTCCTCCCATCCCTCGATCCCCTCTCCTCCCCCTCACAGTAACGCTTCAGTGAGTTGAACGGCCAGGACAGGAGAGAGAGAGAGAGAGAGAGAGAGAGAGTGAGAGAGGCAAGGGAGAACAATGAGCTACACATTTTTTGATATAGCTGAGGGTCGCTGTAGCTAATCCTTCTCCTCCGTCCCCACAAATGGTCTTTCTCATTCTTTTTTTTTTCTCTTTCCTGAACTCTTCTTTTTAACACGCCTTTTTCCTTTTGATTGTCTTCCTTGTTCTTGTCTTTCTACTATTCTCCGTCTCCCTGTCTTTCTTTTTTTGAGGGGGGCAGGTTTGCAGAAATATGGTGCCAATTTCATTTTGATGCTAATTCCAAAAAGTGATGAATCTTTTCCCTTTTGTCCTCCTTTCTTCTGTGGAGGACGGAATGAGCAGGGATTTGCTCTTGAATTTAGCTTTGAAAAGGCAGAGAGGGAGAGAGACTGGAAGAGAGAGAGAAATCGGAGGGGGGGGGGTTCAGAGGAGACAAAAATATCGAGAGGGGTCAGAGGAGAGGAAGGTAAAAAGAGAATGAGATAGAGAAATTAAGGGGCAGGGGCGGCAAGGGTCGACAGAACTGAAAATGCAGCCTTTATGTTGATGGAATTGAATCAGTGACAGAAAATCTCTCGAAATGAGGCCATGTCATGTTGCAGGTGCCACAGACTGACACATGTTGAGCCAGAACAAACCAGAATGACTCAGCAATGGAACAGATGTAAAAGCGCAACTGTTTAGTTAAGGGTTTTCTTAAGTGTGGTTATGTGGGGAAGTTTGTGGCACTTTGTAAACCATTCACCCCCCCCCCCCCACACACCCTAAAAAAAAGGTGTAATTTAGTGACTTTGGTGTGACTTTCAGAAACTTTCTAAACAAGGCTGCAGCTCCCGTGTGCCTGTAATCTAAAACAAATTATCTGTGGACTTTGGTGCAGCTGAATGACTTTACAAACTTCAGTTTACAGCTGGAAAAGTCTGTCTAAAAGTGAAACAACATGAACATAAGGTGTTGTCGTCTCAAGCAGGTGCAGATGTTATTAGTTGAGTTGACTTTCTTGTGTCCCTGCCGGCTGAAATGTTTTAAGTGAGACCGAGCACTTAATGAAGTCAGTGTTAACAGTCAGTATGTTTACATACAGGCATAGTTTAATCGAGTGAAGGCCATAGTCTGACTAAGATAAGCAATCGGTATTTGCCGTGTACGTCTGACTCCGCCTCCATAGGTGGCGCTGTATCTCTTTACAAGCTAATGTGTACTTGAATCACTTTCCTGTCGACCTTTACATCACAGGAAAAACAAACAGTGAGCGGTGAGATGGGTCGTGCTGTGTTTCTGTATGTTTCGTACCTGCTGTACATGTTAATCGTGGCACAAGTTGAATGGAGCACGGCTCTTGTGGTTGCTGTGTTGTCTCAAGAAAGACGCCACTGCCGCCGTATGATTTCCGGTAACATTACTGCAGTTTATACGTCATCTACTTCTACTTCTGGGTCAAAGCATGCGTAGAACGCCAAGACCAACTCTAGTCTGATTAAGTGTATACACGCAGGAGTAATCGGACAATGAAACGCATTATCCAGGTATGTTAGTCCGACTAAGACTAGCTCGATTTTAGTTCGTTTTTTCTTAGTTTACATGACATTAAGAAAACCAGATTATTGTTTAGTCAGACCAAAATCGGACTTTTAACATGTGCATCAGTAACTCCTACTACCATACTTCAAAAAAAACCTGACCCTTTAAGCTGTCCCGTGCCACACTGAAATTTTACACTTTTATTTCAGCCAGTTGCCTGAGCTGTGACATGCTAGGTCACTGCTTATGTAAACTGTGAATACTGAGCACGAGCATCACCGTGTGTGTGTGTGGTCATTTGTGCTTTTTACCTGCCCAGTATCTTGCTGACACATCCATGACTGACTCGTAGCTGGCGTGAGATGTCACAGGGCCGAACCCCTTGGTGGGCTAGCTCTACTATGCGCTGTCGCACTACGTCAGGGAGGGGCCTGCCGTTTACAAACACACCTCCGAGCTGGTTCACGCCGCCATGTCCTAGAGAAGGAGAAGACACCAATCAAAGTGTCAGGATGAGTGTATGTGTGTGTGTGTGTGAGAGAGAGAGAGAGATTTGTTTTCATGCATTACTTTTGGTTACATATATCACACCTTAAATATGTCTGTAAAATAAAAGTTTCTTAAGGTTTTCATTAGTGTCCAAAACTTTTTTCTATTCCTTTCTATTAGTAATATATTTATACTGTTAAAACAAATACACTTTTGTTACAAAAAGCAAATATCAGATTCACACACGCACCTCAGTGGACTAGTGCAATCGCAGTCTTCTCTGCTAAATACTGAGCAGCTCAACATAAGAAGACAGTACAAAGTCTTACTGAATGGCAGTTTGGACAGTCATTACATCACTGCTGCTCATACAGCTACACTCTACAAGCACCAAGAATCCACAGTCCAGCTTTACTAAATAACAACTTTGCTTTTTGGATTTCTCTGGATTGTATGGACTGTGTTTCTGTGGGTTGACACTTGGCAAAGGTGCATTTTATGTATGTTTATATGAAACTATCTGCTTGTTTCAGGCATTTCCCAAAAAGGTTGTTTTTCAAACGAATGTACAAGAAGTGAATATTTGGCTACTGGTTCAGAAATATGGTAACTTTGCTCATCAGTATCACACAGCTGCTGCTCTCTGGTTGGTCAGTGGATTCAGATTTTCTTATCACTGCCCTCTTATTTGTCCTGCTCAGCATAATTAAGTGCAAACTTTACCCATTTTAACCTGGGGTAGAGTACGCTAAGAAGGGATTTCAATTAATTATTGACCAAGGCGAGGCCTTGGTCCCTCACTGGAAGATACCCTTAATATTCCCCCTGAGGGATGAAGGGATAAAAGAAATTGATGGAAATGAATGAAAAAGAGCAAGACCTTTGTACTCTAGAATAAAATACTTCTGAATCGCTGATACATTTGGGTTGCATTGTTGCTCTACCCTTTTTTTGTCATAATCACGACACATAAACATATAGTTTCTTGTTAATTGATCTGGAAAAGGTCAGACTGCATTGAACAGTAGTGACAAAAGGAACGAAACATAAGGCAGTGCATTGGATAACAATAACCAAGTGAGTTGATTTACAGAGATAAACTATAGTCTTGTCAGTCTGGAGCCATACAAACATGCACTGGACAAGAGGTCGAGTATTCCAAGGGGAGGTCAACACAACAGCCTGCCACATTCATATTAAGAGAAAAGAAAACAAAGAGGAAGAAGAGGCAAAGGCGAGGGAATAAGAAGGAAGTAATGTAAAATTAAAGATGCCAACTGCCGTAAAACACAGAAAACAAACATCCACACCAATGTGAATCTGCGTCAAAGGCGACATTGTAATCCACTGCTAACCATTGTATCAGCCAGTATGAATGTATGGTATATAACAACATAAATATATGACTTTTTAGGACAAAACGATACTTGTTTGTACTGCGGGTGTGTATGTATTTCACCAAAGGCAGAGTATAAATCAACCAGAATTTCTTTACCACATAATCCACTGGCCTTTGTATTAGCATAGTGATTACGTCTTTAGGGGAATACACACACACACACACACACACACACACACACTAATCCTAGCTGTGGGGGTAATAGATTTTAAACACATTACCCCAGCAGGGATACCCCCTAAAACACCAAGCTGTCCCCCAAACCTGTTTGTCTGTTCCTAAAATAAAGACACACACACACACACACACACACACACACAATATTGTATAAACAGGTCTCTACATACTGAAGGATAAAGAAATGTGAAATGTTAAGTCTAGAGTGTCTCATTCTGTGACTGCAACCAAGCTATTTCAAAAGGCCACTGTGCCCCTCTCTCTCTCTCTCTCTTTTATCATACTTTTTTTTTTTTAAGATTGAAAAAGATGCTTAAATTATGCAGATGTCTGCTGCAGACAGGGCCATTTGAGAAGCAATCTTTTTTTCTTTTTTTTTTTTACCAAAGACAGAAACACACACACACAGTCGGGGAGTCATATCCATTTATGCAATGCCACAGCGACCTGACTAAGACTATAATCACACTGGTTGTGACAAAAGCATTGATCTTTTTTGTAGACGACCAGTGTGACTAAATAAATGAAAGATTTGTCTCAGTATTTAAGATTGTTTCGCTTCTAACGAGGGAATACTGCTCAGCTTGTAAAAACAGCGGTAGCTATAGCGCCAAGGTGAACTTTTTCAATTCTGTGGAAAACATCACGAGTAGTGTCATCACAACAATCTCAGGTTTGATTTGAACAGAGCGCTCCCCTCCTCACAAACTGGAGATGTGGGTTTTCAAAGACATGGATATATACAAGTGTTGGAGGTGGAAAGCAAACATTGTTTGTAATAGTGGGTTTGACCGCTAGGGAATAGAAATAGAATATAGTTGACCTTATTGCCCCTGCTTTAACCATTGTTTTTGTTGTTATCATTTAGTGAACCTTGGAGGATTTTTTTTTTTTTTTAAGTAATGCTGTCAGTGTTCCATGTGCCTGTAGTAAAACAAATAAAACCACCACACAAAATGCATATAAAACAACCACACGTGTGATCACCATTTTTTTTCCTTCACTGGATGTAAACAAGAAGCCACAGTTCTTGTTCTTCACAGGGACTCAAAGAAACCTGGACTCTGATTTGGTCCCATCTGAATATATTTCATATCATCAATATCAGCCATTCTGTGTGCTACAGTAAAAATAGAGGGGGGTGGGGTAGTGGTTAAGACCGGTGCCCTGTGTGCAAAAGACATCATGGTCGCAAGTTCAACTCCACCCCTGGCAGGTTGTACTCAATTCCTTTGTAATGTAGTGTAGACAGTAAATGTATATCTATACATTCATCCATTCATCTTCATACTGCTTTAGTCTCCTAGATGAGGGTCGCAGGGGGTGCTTGTCTATGGTCACCAGTCCATCACAGGGACACATGGAGGCAAACAACCATCCACCTACAGTCAATTTAGAGTGTCCAATTTCCCTAATCAGAAATGCTGTATTATGCACAAAAATGTCTTCTGTCATGATTTAACTTGTAAGTTAGGTCACAATGATTTGTCATCTTTAAAATGTGGGTTCCTCATATAAAAAAGTCTTGGGCAACACTGATGATGAACACATTTACGCTGATTAATGTCCGTTTAAAATAAATGCGACTGATAAATCAATCAGTCGCTTGATATTGACGGGTACACTGTTCAAAATTCTGTCAACTTTAGCCGTCACAGTTTTTTTTTACAGTATAACCCCATCTCTTCAAACATTCAATTCACTGGAGACACAGTGTTTTTCGAATGTAGGCTGCTTTTTTTATACGTTTCACGGGAAGTTTATAGTTGAAAGATAATCAGAAAGAAAGAAAAGTGATGGGACTTGTATAACAAAGCTCTGCAGCCAGATGGCAGGTGTGTGCGAGTGTGTTGCTTTACTGTGATTAAATCCTGTGTTGTACTGAGTTCTGAGATGCAAAGAGAAAACTCTCACTCACTCACTCACTCACTCACTCATTCAGACATTTTCAGACAGAATGAACGGGCTGACCTACATGGACAAGTTTGAGTCTTTAGCACGCACTTTTGCTTGCTGTGAATACTCTGTGTGGTTGTAAAAGGGCATTATTCCTTCCTCCTCTCTGTGTTATTATTATTCCCCCGAAACATTTCCTGCCTGCTTTGCTGAATGTTTTCTCGGGGTCGTTTCGTTTGTTGAGGCCTACTGTGCTCTGTCCTCCTCACCACAGGTATCTGCAGAGAAGACTCTCTCGCTCCCTCTGTCTCCCACTCTTTCTCAGATAAGAGTAAATGAAATGGTTCCTTTCACCCTTCCTATCTGGGCCAGGGCATGAAATACGCCTTGCTTTGTAAAGAGGTGCAGAGGAATGACTCGTGACCCACAAAACCCCCAAGATAACTATTTATTTACTTATCTGTGTGTTTACTCTTGGCATTAGACAGCCGGGCTCTCACTATTCTTGAGGTAGGCTATTATGGGGATTATGTGTTTGAATTTTATTTTCCAAAGCCTATACATACAGATAAATACAAATACCAAAAAAAAGTATACGCATTATGTCGCTTTAATCTCAGAATAAGTGGTTTAACTTCTCATTT